>NC_035107.1:180070050-180415080 GCF_002204515.2 Aedes aegypti
TCAGTACTAGCTGCACTTGTTCTCACTCTCATTTGCAGTGCGATTGTGTGTTGTAGCTCGTCAACACCAATCACCCATCCCGGCCGGGCACCGACTGCTGTCCGGTGGATCACTAGGGGGCGGTCTGGAATGACCATCCATTCGGCTAGGACGTGTTGTGACCAGTGAAACAATTGTCAGCCAACACGCAACAACAAAGACATTGTCATCTTCTCTTCTTGTTGCAACAATTTTATTCCGCAACTCCCGTTTATCATCACTTGAACAGAATATGACAATGATCGATAACCACGAGCACAGCAATTTTCTGGGCTTCGCATTGCAATTTTCGAGAACTTTCTCCGTGTTGGTAAACATTGACACATTATCGAACAACATCCATGAAACAAATTTGGTTTTGTGTTTAAAATAACTGATTAATTGAAAGTTGAAAAGGTTACAACAATGTTGCGCCCTGTGATTGTCATGACAATTTTGCTTTTGATTGTATTCCTATCCGCAAAAGTTGGGACACACGGTTGTGAGCAATCTTGCTTTATTGTTTGTTTTTCGGCTGTTTTGAAGACAATTAGGCCAAACATAACGGCAATAAGCTTCAAAACGAAAAACGGTAGACAGTTTTACCCTTGATAAAGGCCAAATACAGAGTGCCGAAACGTTGGCCAAAAACAAAACTTTCCGTTTTGATTTCCCTAGACTGAGAAAGTCATAAAATCACAATTTAAATCTATTATACCTCTAATTAACATTCTGAAATCCAGTTCTAATTGCAATGATTTGGAGTAGCATCCACGGGCGGCCAATCAAGCTCCAGCTTCCAATAAGAAGATGTTGTGGAGAGGAATATGTTATTATCTGGCAACTATTTGTTTAAATGCTGGAAATAATTAGCCAACTATTGAACATTCAAAATGATCCTAATCAGATGAGCTGATAAAACACAAATATTGTCTACAATTTTCATACGATTTCATTACTTTTCGCAGTATAAATTTTATGATGTCATTCGCGGGAAAAAATTACAATTGCCTCACCAGGACATCGCACATTTCATCACCTCCATTCATAAGCTCGAAGATTAACATTACCACTACAGCAGGAAACAATTCCGAAGAACCAACTTCCGAAGCGCTATTCATGCAAGTTAATTCTAATTACCTAACAATGTTTGACAGCATCACTGACTGTAAAGCCAGCCGAATAAAGCCGAATGGTGTGACCAATCCCACAACCTAAAGCAAACCAAACGCCTGCTAATGCCGTTATTGTTCAACTAGCAGTGAGTCGGAACGACTGCTGCAACCCCTAGGCTAGGGAATTTTCCAATGGAAGAGCGAGGACGAAGCGGAAAGCCGCAGGCCAAATATTTCCATTTGGTGTAACCAGTAGCGGTGACAACGACTCAACACAATAGGGATTCAAATGAATCCCTCTTTGTTACAATTACCTCGTTGGGTTTTTTTTGCAGACTTTTGATCCTGCAGGTAGACGCGTGCAACTTGGCCTATTGTAGTGTAGATTTTTCACTTTCGGCGTAAAGTGCGATTGAAAGCCCTTTGGTTGAGAGCGTTCTTTCCATGGGAGCGGATAAGTGGAATCAAGAGATGTTCGAATCTCTAATAGATATTAAATTTATCACGTAGTCATTTCACATGTAATTTGTTTATTGATTATGTTCTACACGTTGAAACTTACAAATCAATGCGAATTGAATTTTGAATACCATTTTATTCCAGATTCCATTGCCATTAGAATGCCATTCCATTGCCATTCCATGTACATTCTGTTCCCTTTCCATTGCCATTCCAATTGCCCTATTTCAAAATATATGTAATGTTGAGTTTTTCGGTAGTTGTTAAACTTACAAAAATGCTCTGAAACTTACAATACAAGTTTCAGGAGCATTTCTGGAAGAATCACTAGAACATGTACTTAAGTTATTCCTGAATAGATCCTTAGAAGAATTTCTTATAAAAAGAAGCACTCCTGAAGTATTACTAATTTATGACATCAGTAATACTTGTTTTCAGTCCCGTATATCGAGGTGTCAATACTTGACTCGAATGAGATTGATTTACACGGCTAGTCACTTCTTTCGAGTCGAGTATTGTCACCTCGCTATAAAAGTCTGACAACTCTCACCTCATTCCACTCGTCTTGCATTTTGAACTAGCCCTAGCCCTAGTCCTTGCATTTTGTAAAAAAACCTAATTCATCAATATTATCCTATACAACCAATTTCTTTTGCCTTCATACAATTTTCGTAAAAATTGGTAATGAAACGATCGATCAAACAAATAGAGCACGTGGAAACGCTTGTGAAACGAATCATACCGCACCGCATCCACTCTCACGTACTTCTCTAACACTTAGGGCCCACCTTCTTTCCACCTTAGACAAATTCAAGAAAACCGCCAAGAAAATCCATGCTTATCGAGGGGTGGAAGAAAACTGCTTTTTCTCTTTCGCTCTTTAGCCACTTTGAATTATTAGGTACCGAGAGAGTGGATACAGCTGTATTCACCACAAGTCACTTCAGCCGCGGCAAACAACCGACACTGGTGCTCAACCAATCACGGTCCGGACTCTTATCCAATCAAGAGGCTGCTTTCTTTTGCTGCCTCCACTGCTGCACACCCTATACCGTGCTGCCATGCATTCGCCTCTATCCACACGGTGGGTTTGAGAGCAAATCGAAAAGGGAGAGGCTAGAGAAATCTGTGTGGTGAAATGGTCGATCGTGGTGAATATTTTTCCATACGGTTCCATCTGTTGCCCTTTCAACATCATCGTCGCTTTTAGCGGTACCACTTGTTGGTTGGTTCGGCTAATGCGGGCTGATGGACGAAAATTATGATTTGTTGGATAAAAATAGGAAAATAAACACTAGCCTGGTGCAGAAAACGAATTTGTAGTTTACCCAACAAACAAGAGTAGCGGTGTAACAGTTTATTCAACTGAAATATGCTTGAGACTGGTTTCTTCAACTCTTAATCCGCAAAAATGTTTGTTGGGTGCAGAATGTTGATTCTAACAGTTGTACAATTATAGGCCAGGGGAGTTCACATTTAATGAATATATAGCAGAGAAAAAATAGTTGAAATGGGTCAACCGATTTTCAAAACTTTTTTACGAATCTCATGTCCAAATTCCATAGTTTAGTATGGTAAGGAAAAAAAATCTTCCCAGGGGTGTTCAAATTTCCCCTAGAGCAATGAAACCAATACAACATTTATTTTGCACACTGAAGTGGCATAAAGATCTACCGCAAATTTTATAATTTAAGGTTTTTCAAACCTGTCTGACCCCAGTAACCTAGATTAATAAGGCATGTGGAGCAAAACAATATTTCTAGTATCCCTTACTAGTCGAATTGTTGATCGCGGAATTCGCATGCCAAAACCTCTAGTGCTCCGAATATGCATGCTAAAGGTTTGGAATCTTAGAAAACATATATTGAAAAAGCTGCAATGCACATGACGGCTGTCGTGATTTCGAGGGACCTTTGCAACCGGAAGGTACCATGCCGTGTGCCGCTAAATTTTGGTTTCCAGGTAAGCTTCATTTCTAAAACTATGGCAGATAAGCTTTTCGTCCAGCGATTACCAACGCTTGCGGAATTGATGCAGCCACGACGTGCGCCCACGAGAAGTTCATGATTGTTGTGGAATCTAGGTACTCGGACATTGCAACCATGGTCCCATCGTC
The DNA here is from genome assembly GCF_002204515.2 of Aedes aegypti. Lineage (NCBI taxonomy): Eukaryota > Metazoa > Arthropoda > Insecta > Diptera > Culicidae > Aedes > Aedes aegypti. Next base: position 180,073,759 of record NC_035107.1, read on the forward strand.
CGGCTGGATACATCGAATTGGCCATTACCAGCTGGCATCTACCTAGCTAACCCCGAATTCAACAAGCCTGGCCAAATCGACATGCTGCTCGGCGTAACCCATTTTCTACGCCTTCTCAATTCGGAGAGAATTCAACTGCGACCAGATCTACCTGAACTTCAAGAAACGCACTTTAGTGGGGTAGTGGCTGGAGACGTTAAAGAACACCAAATCAAAGAACAGTGCTGCATAGCTACTACCGCCACGATCTCTAAGACTATGAACCAATTATGAGAAGTAGAAGAAGAGCCCGTTGCTGATCAGCCCACCGACTTGCACGCATTTGAGAGAAACTTTCAAGCCAACACCGTAGCTGAAGCCATCGTATGCCAGACCCAAGTTCTGGAAATGCTGCAAACCGCCGAGCTCGCTGTCCATAACTGGAGCTCCAATTCTCCTGAAATTCGCCCGGAAGTTGAACAAGGAGAGTTGCTAAGTAGTGGCCGATGATTCCAATTCACGAATCAAGCAAATCGTCTTGTCGGAGATCAGCAAGCATTTCGACCAAATCGGCCTACCATCTCTAGTGGTTACCATCGCCAAAGGCCGGAAGATAACCAGCAACAAAAAAGGCTGAAGTTCCGAGGCTTTCTACGGAACCAAGAAGCGCCTGGTGATTAAGTCTGTCGAGTTGAAGCGAATGAGACGTGCAATCGAATTGTTGAACTAAATCTATCAGACCGGATTCCAGCGCGTTGGAGAGAGCCTTCAATATTCTGAACTGCCTTTCACCAATAAACACCAGTTCCTGCTACCTGAACACCCAATCACGGAGGTGATCACCTAAGCCTATCATCAAGTAGTCCTGCATATGGGTCCGTCTGGATTACGCTGATCCAACGTTCCCCCATTCTATCAATAGAAGATAACCGTCATCAGGATGGCGGTACTTCGACAGGAGTACTTTCGTACTCCGGAAACTACAAGTAAAACAACGATTTCCCTTCAACATAAACGAATCATAGCAATTGGGGAGAAATTCATATTTGATATTATGCACATTAGACAGTCTAAGATCATCCAAAAGGAGCCAACCATCTAGGAATCAACGTCATCACCATGGCAGCAGCGTTCTGGAAGAATCCAAACAACTGTTCTGGGCTATAAAACGGGCCCACTGGAAAGCTGCGGTATATCGTTTCAATCGACCTGTCAAAGGCCAAAGGGTCAAGTAAGTGAATAAAGAAGTTAGAAGTGATATCCTCGTTTTCTTTCTGTTTGAAAGACCATCTCCTGACCACTTCCCTTGAGGAAACCAGGCGCCCCAACAGCGGGTGTGAATCGATTTTGGTCGCAGCTTTTTCTGGAGGCCATAATAGGACCGATTCACTGATGATGCGCTTCCGTATCTTACAGCTAACGTTATTATCATCCACCAGCAAGGTTATAAGATAGACGAACTACTCGACCACCTCCAACGTATCCCCGTCTATCATTGCTATCTAGGTGAGCCCTGTCGCGCTCAGCCCCACCAAATAGCATGTACTTTGTCTTGGTCGCATTCACCACCAGTCCAACTTTCGCTGCCTCGCGTTTCAGGCGAGTTTACAGGTATGCCACCCTTTCAAATGTTAGGCCGACAATATACATATCATCAACGAAGCAAACAAATTGACTGGATCTCGTAAAAATCGCACCCCGGCTCACCGCATAACACCTTCTAGCACAATATTGAACAATAGACACGAAAGTTAATTGCCTTGTCGAAGTCCGCAATGGGATTTAAATGAATTGGAATGTTCGCCTGAAACCTTCACACAATTTTGCACACTTTCCATCGTTGCTCATATCAGTCTCGTGAGCTTCCCGGGAAAGCTGTTCTCGTCCATGATTTTCCATAACTCTACGCGTTCTATACTCTCATATGCTGTCTTGAAATCGATGAGAAGGTGATGCGTCGGGACCGCGTGTTCACGACATTCTTGGAGGTTTTGTCGTACAGCAAATGTCAGGTCTACGAAGCCGGCTTGTTAATGTCCCATGAGCTCGTTTACTACAGGTGATAGACGACGGAAGATGATCTGGGATAATAATTTGTAGGCTGCATTTCGAATGGTGATCGCTCGAAAGCTCCTTACCTTCCTTCCACTCCTCTGGTAGTTGTTCTGTTTTCCAGATTTTGTCTATCAGCCAGAGCAGACAAATAGCCAGCCTCTCCGGACCCATCCTAATGACTTCAGCTCCGATAACATCCTTACCAGCAGTTTTATTGTTCTTGAGCTGGCGAATGACAGCCTCAAAGTGGGGCTGGTTAGTTTCCATCGCCCGCAGTACTGACGAAGACATTTCCTGCATTGTCTCAACCTTCATTGCCTGTGCTCTCAGCACCATGCAGGTGTTCGTCGAAGTGCTGCCTCCACCTTTCGACCACCTCACGCTCGTCCGTTAAAATGCTTCCATGTTTATCCCTGTACATCTCGGTTCGCGGCATGATGCCGATAGAACTTACGTGTTTCTTGAAACCGGCACAGCTGATCCACACTCCGTCTCATCCAGGTGGCGTTTTTTTCTCCCGAAAGAGGCGGGTCTGCTGTTGCCGTTTCCGTCTATAGCGTTCCACGTTCAGCCAGGTCCCTTGCTGCAGCATGATCGTTCGCGCTGTATTCTTCTCCTCCAGAATCTGCCTACATTCCTCGCCGAACCAATCGTTCCGTCGACTCCGTGCCACGTACCCGATGTTGCTCTCAGCTGCATTGTTGATGGCCGCTTTAACTGTTCTCCAGCAGTCCTCAAGAGGCCATATTTTTGGAGGCGGTGAAATCAATTAGTCGTAAGCCGTTTTTGTACGTCAGCCGATGGGCGCTGAACTTTCCAATAGTCGGCCTGAATTCTTCCTCCTGGTCAACCTGAGCGTTTAGATCTCCTATGATTATTTTGACTTTGTGGCTTGGGCAGCTGTCGTACTCACGTTCGAGCTGCGCGTAAAAAGCGTCTTTATCATCACCAGTGCTTCCGGAGTGAGGGTTGAGCACGTTCATTATGCTAAAATTGAAGAATAGACCTTTGAGCCTCAACTTGCACATTTCTCTCACCACCCGATCACGCGCTTTGCAGAGGCGCACCCATTACTATAAAAGCTATTACCGGCTCGTGTGTGTTACCGCAGCTCTGGTTGATGGTATGGTTACCTTTTAACGTTCGCACCATTGATTCCTTACAATAAACTTCCTGCAACGCTTCGATGCCAAATCCGCAGTCCTTCAGCACGTCGGCGAGTATGCGTGTGCCTTCGATGAAGTTGTTTACGACTCTGTGGCCTTTGTCGATTGTCCCGGTTCGTATTCTCTAGTTGATTATTAGTTGTCTGATTTTTTTACGGCTGGCTTGCAGGCCTTGACACCAAGTCCCTAGATTCCCGGAGGACCATTCCTCCTAAATGTTCGGAGGACCATAGTACGCAGTTTAGCTTAGAGTCTTTCTCTGGTACTTGGACGATGATCAACCGCCCCTGACATGGGGAACAGACGCTGTTGAGAGCTGCTCCTAACATGGAGTACAGACGCCTCAAGTTTGCAGAAGCAAAAGCAAAAACAAACCCCCATTCCCTGTCAACATACGACCAATGCTCCCACCGGGGCTGGTTACCCGATCTTCCCTAAAGTTACTTATACCCCGGCCAGTACCATGAGGAAGTAGGGTTAGGAGTTTGCAAGAGACTAAGGACCACACAAAGGGGTCTACTTTATTCCTGCAGGTACGCGAGGTACTAATACACTATGGGCGAGGAACGCAATCTGGCGCTACAAAATTAATAAATCGGTAACGAAGCATTTTCGGCATTCGGTGCCTTGGGCAAATTTTTTAGTAACAACGAGGATTTAGCAAATCGTCCGCATAGGTGACGCCAAAAACTAGCTTTTTACTGTGATGTTCTAGAGATATTTCATGTTCGGCAAAGTTGTTCATTTTGATAAAATAAACAACTCTTACGAAAACGTCAAAATTCCACAGCCTACTATTTTCGAGTAATTGGCAAAATCGGACCAAATTAGTGGAAAACAGGTTTTTAAGAACCTTGTCATACAATATTTGTTTTCTAATAAAAATATAATAAATACAAATTGCATTTAAATCAAATTCCGTGAAAGATCACAAAGTACAGCTACTCACCACACTCATGTACTAAGTTTGACGGTTAGTTTGATTGTTTCTAAGTGAGTAGACGTGTGTTAACAATGTGTCCGTTGCGAACAATTGCACAAATTACATACCGTAAAACGGGGTAATTCGATAATGCGGGTAACTTTGATAGTGCGAAACCAACACCATAGTAAACGAAATAACAAAGTTTCTGTTAATCATTTAAGCAAAACGAATGCAGGAGTAAAGAGTATCAGTATGACACTTCATTTCAAAGCTATTTTCGTTGGAGTCAACTACAATTGAAGATTTTTATGCAAATATTAAAAAAATGAGATTTTAGCATTTTTGAATCGCTTACAAACAATCTGTTCTACGATCACTATCTGATGAAGTCATAATGAGTTCGTCACTTATCCTTGACAACCTAGTTGTAGTAGAACATGAATTCGGTCTTAAATATCTTAGCGAAAACTATTTTTACAAACTGGGACCATTTTTGTAATCTAAGTCAGAAATTTCCATAAAGCGTTAAACGCCTAGAGGTATGCAACGCCCTTTAAATGTTCCGTAATTCATTCTATTTTGTTTGATTTATACTCCATTATCAAGATTACCTCAAAACAGAAAACCGACTTTCGATTATATGAAAAATTATATATCCATTCAGAATAAATCTTTTGGCAATCTATCAACTACAGTCGATAGCTAGGATAGCAGTACTAATTTTGAAAATATAAATTATAATTCTTTGAAACAGCATGCATAAATGTTCAAGTTTTCGTCGAAAAAACTATCAAAGTTACCCCGTTTTACGATACATATTTTTTACTAATTTTCTGCTACCTATCGTGTGATAGTATAATGAATCTTCAGTATTAGTACGTCTCATAACGAAACCCAAATTTTCAATGCTTCACCCTATTACCTATATGAAGATATTGCTAAATGCCACTTTTAACGAGAAACACTATTGGATTAAGTGTAGTCCGACCAATTACCACACATAAATTGTTTTCGACAAAGTAGCCATTCGACTAAACATCCTTTGGTCCAAATAACTTGTTATTTAAATTGAAACTAATTGATTCTCGACCAACTGCCTTTTCGACGAAATATCCGACCAAACATACTATCTGTCAAATTTATTTTCTCTAAATATCATAGGTTCAATTCATCGTCTATTATAGTCAGGATCAACACTGAATTACCACCAACCAGTCTAGTGAGCACGTGCTCGCAACTCTTCCAACAGCGCCACGATTGTTTCACTGAGACGACGAAGGAAAAGGCGAGAGTGGTGAAATATCAACCCGGTCTATTTTTCTCCGCTTTCAACCAGCTACCGAAGTACGGTGGAAAATGCGAACGGAAAATCCATCATTTCCACTTGGAAGCTTATTAAGTGCGGTCGTGTCGAATTAGTGTTTCGGGTTCGCCCTCCAATTCTAATGGTTTAAGTTGGATGATTCAATTGGTTCGATATCAGTTTTGAGAAAACCGTTGCGGTGATTGGACGTGAACATGAGTTTGACAACATCGACGGTGAAATCGATCGCATCGACTCCGTTTTCGATCAATGACATTTTGACGCGGCCACGTGGTGCAGATAGTGAACGTCGCAGTTCGATAGAATCGTCCGGTAACGAGGAAGAACTTGGTGACTTGGGAAGGATGAAGTACTATAAAAGTGGAAGCACAAGTGGAACCAGTCCGCGGCAAATTGACCATGCCGAATTTTATGGCAAACTTAACATGGCTGCTTATTACCACAACAATAATAATAGTAGTTTTAACCTGGCAAGCTTACATCCGTCGCTGAGACGAGGCTCACTGGATTGTTATATGGTTCCGGCGGAACGTATCGAGCATAATTTGGCGACACGGTGTCAAATTGATTCCGGTGAATGTGAAGGGGAACGGTATGAGAAAAGACTTGGCGGAGCAAGTGGTAGTGAATCTGATTGCTATCGGATAAAAGCAGGAAGGAATGAGAGCCCTTTGGATATGCGACGATCGGCTGAAAATGACTCAGGTAACCATAGCAAAGTTCGATAAACAATTAGCGTAATGGATGAATATTACTTAACGAACATCTAAACGATGCTTTTAAGGCGTTTGAATGGGTTTTCGTTTAGAAGCAAATGGAACAATCTATAGTCATTTCCGTTCACGTGACATCGGCGAAAGATTGCGAACAAATTGCTATAATTGGTATGCGATGCATAGTGCTACTGCGGTCATTATTCAAATTATGCAAATCATCGCAATACCAATTTTGATATATCAAATTTCCAGAACATCTTAGAACACGTTGCTCATGCTTGAACAATGTTCTACATAAAGCATATTATTACTACGTTTAAGTTAAGAAAAAAGGCCAACCCCTTTCGAATAAACCTCCTGAGCTATTTTCATGCCTTCTAAGTGCCATCAGAAACATTCTATCAATAACTAAAACATTCATGAATAAGTCGAAATACTCCTGGACAGGACAACCAAAGGATTGTTCAATTGCTTCCGGGCCCTTGAATCTTGTGCGTTTAACTCAAGAGCGGTCAAGCATTCATTCATCATCAGTACCACCCCGCTCGAGCTGTGCATGAAAAGCGAGCTGTTTTCAAGGTGCAGTTAAAATTCAACTACATTGAAAGTGAATTCCACATTGGAATCCTCACATATTTCAAAAGCAAAAGCCTACAGAACTTACTGATTTTTTGCCGAATATTATAAATTCTTCTGGCATTCTCTCGATGGGATCAGACCATGTTTTTGAGCTTAACAATACCGTTCTTAACTCTTGATTCAATGATACAATATTCACATGAAACTCTTGTACATATCTCAAAGTACACGCTCTTGAGCAAGTGTAAGGACTCTTGACCGAGAACATAATATAGATACTCCTCCATCATTCACTTCACATTGTAGTAAAAAGCATTCTAAACCGGCACCAATAGGGTCCTAAAACCCTGTCCCAATTTTTATTTATGGACCCAATTTTCAAATTATAGTTTAAATATCATATAGTAGTTCTTTGAGCGGGAAAAAAATCCTAAAGTAGTTGCAGTAACATGCTATTTCGTGTTATTAAATTAAAATAAGGATTCATTAAACACTTTAGGACCCAATTATACGTTAGCCTTTTACGTGTGAAATGCATAGTCTCTTGAACTGTGACAGAGTCGTTGCACGCTTTATTTCTATTAGCATAGAATTGAAAACATTTATTCTTTTGTGGTATAATGAGCTTAGTGAAGCACCATGCAGAAAATTGGGTGTTCTGATAACGTCCGCGTTTCTTGTGTTGTATCTATGAATGTCACTTCCCCTTTCAATTCTGTCACACAAATGTCGAGGCAGCAAACCATTGACTACCTTAAAAACGAACACCAAACTAACAAAAAAGGGAGGCAGTGCGTCTATCACATCTTAAAATCAAGCGCATAATGTTATTTTGCATGCGCTGTAAAGGGTCGTCCAAATATGACGTCTACTATTTGGGGGAAGGGGGGAGGGGGTGTATTAAAGTGTGACAGTGCATGTATTAGGTGTTGGAAAAAGCGTAACGGAGGGGGGAGGGGGGTCTAGAAAACCCGAAAAACGATGGACGTCATATTTGAATCGTCCCTAATCTCGATATTTGTGTTTTACTAGCCAAAAACAAAATACAATTTTTCAATAATAAGGGCCTAGAAATCGTCTCAAAGACGCATTTCAGATCCAGAAATACACTCGTTTTTCTCTTTTCCTTTGGCTAAAACCAAGTTCAATGCGGTTTCACTAGAATGTCCTTCTCCAATTGCTCTGTTATCAGCAAGTTGTTATTATTAAAATACTTTATCATATGGTCTTTGACACCAAGTTAAATTTTTTTCTAATGTTTGCAACATGTTGATGGGTCGAAACTCTTCGGCTGTAATTGCTGCAGCAACCTTTTGTATAGGAATCACCAATGATTCCTTCCAAACCTGTGGCACGTTCCCGATTGTGAAAGTTTCATTTTTAAGGTCCAACAGATTGTGTCCAATGACAATATTGCACAACTCTAGCATCCTTATTATCTACTCCAGCCGTTTTATCATATAAAACATATACTTTTCAATCTATCAAATGTAATGGGGTGGTTTCGTCAGGTTCATCAACCAACTTAATAGGTTGATTGATCGATGAAACGCTATCGACAAAATATTTGTTATAATTACATGCAATTACTTGTTCTGACTGTTCTAATATGCCATCGAAAGTTATGGATCGCGGATTATTAGGTTTCAATGAAGACTTTAAAATTTTCCATAACTCGTTGGTGTTATTCTGATGCTGATCAATTTTTCTCTGAATATATTTATTGCGGGTCTTTTTTAACGTTTGTGAATATATATTTCGCGCTAACTTGTACTTTATCCAGTTTTTATCATTATTTATTCTTAAAATTTGCAAATACTTTTTTTTTTGCGTTTAAGACGACGTAGCTTTACCAGATGTTTGAGTTTAAAAAAAAAAATATTTTTTTGTTAAACTAACCCAGACAACCAGAATGTACGTATAATGAAATCACCTTTTGCGTTATGCGATGCTTATATGCGCAAAGTTTCACGTATAAGATGTTGCGAAAAGACCTTATACGTACAAACGTGGAGGCGATATACGTGCATATTTTATAAGATGAAAAATAACATACAATGCGAATGTGTAAATTTTATTGCTAACTAGTCTGTACTCTTATGCGACTTAATTTATGATAACAAAGTTGATTTGACAGCTGCTACGGATTGATCCGACTTCCTTTGTACGAGTATACGGAACGAAACGAAATGTACGTATGAACTCATAAAATAGCGTTTAATGCGAGGAAACTCATCGATCAAACGATATTAACCACCATGTAGTGCGGGTGTGATGAAATTTGTGTAAATAAACGACTTTGTTCGTAAACTGTTATGCGACTTCTGGTTGTCTGGGTCTCATTGGTACTGGTTTTTAATATTTCCGTTAAAACAGCTGCTTTATGATCCACACTGTCCGAACTATTATGCAAACCCATACTTCTTTCAACAAGATTTGATACCGACGATTTTGAATATTTTTCTAGCTCTTTTTTCTTACAAGATTATCTCAAATAGGGGAAGGGGTGGTAAAATGAACACCTTAAGTATATCATCTTGTTTCTGATAGAAAAACGAGGAATTTGTATAGTCCTATCACGCAATATCAAAAATAGGGATGTTATCTATAGTAACGACACGATTTCAAACTTAAAGAGAGAAATCTTGACATATTTTCACCACTAGCAAAAAACGATGCAAATGTTCATTTAACCGGCACTAAGTGGATAAAATGAACAGCTGGTGGTGTGAACGTGAACAAAACAAATATATCTGAAAACTGTCATTGCAGTCCCGAAAACAAATTCATTAATGATTGTAACCTAAAGATGCTGAATTACCCACGTACAACCGTAATGCCAAAGAACCAGCGCTTTGTACAATTGAAGCTTGAATTGAACTGATTCTTTGACATAAATAGCAACTCCGACAGTGTGTCTTGAATGTGACAAACAAGCAGCAATATTGTAACCCAGAACATTACACTGATTAAATGCGTCAATGTCAACAATATGATTTCCGAAAGAAGTACCAAAAATGGTCATTTTTCCTCTACAATCTAACGTAATGCAACGTAGTTTGTTGATAATTCAGCAATATTAAAATACAAAATGTCTAGTTTTTGTCGCTGGAACTTGTTTGCTATTCAATGAAATGCGAGCTGCATTTTTCTGATCAAATAGTTTCTTACGTTTGCGACGTTCGCTGCACATAGAGCACGCAGTGCTGTTGTTGCACTTTGCACTCATGTGCCCGAATTCTCCACATTCAAAGCATCTTAATACACTAACCGCGGGAACTACAAAGGCGCCGATCAAATTTCACACTAACTTTTTGTTAATGCCTTCTTCGATTACGGCATTGTATTGCTTGTATCGGAAGCGTGGATTTTCATAAACATTTAATACTTTCACATCATTAATCGCGATATCTTCATTCTTCCTCTTCTTTCTGGCGTTACGTCCCAACTGGGACAAAGCCCGCTCCTCAGATTAGTGTTCTTATGAGCACTTCCACAGTTATTAACTGAGAGCTTTCTTTGCCGATTGACCATTTTTGCATTTTTGCCCTGGGAATTGAGAAAATTTCCTTTACGAAAAGATCCTCGACCAGCGGGATTCGAACCCACGACCCTCAGCATGGTCATGCTGAATAGCTGCGCGTTTATCGGTACGGCTATCTGGGCCCCTGGGCGATATCTTCATTATGACTTTTTAGATGGGCAATGATGACATCGGAGGAATATTTATAGCTGATACTACTTGAAACTAAGATGGCAAAAAAAAACAAGATGGCCGCCAGATTTTATCACTCAAAATAATACTCCTCTGCCCATAACTGCATATTTGTAACATTCGACAAAAGTGGGCATGGAGTAAATGGGATACCAAGTTTGCATTTTATTGCAGTATGGGAGGGAACTGATATTTCAAAAAATCACTAAGAATTCAAAAGTGCTTATTTGAGGCTGAAATTTTGTACAACTCACATCGCTTATTGGGTGAATAGTCAGAAAATAATTTTGATAGAAATTTCGTTACCACTGCATTACGAGGCTCATGTATAATCTCAATGTGACTGTTATGCGGTTACAATTGCCAATGTGACAAAACAACTTGGTACTTTTTCTAGAACAATCTCACAGATTTTAGTAAGTTGATCGAAAGTATTTGTCATTTGATGACTCCCGGTATTAACTCGAAATTGTAAAAAATGTCGAATGTGACTGTTATGCAGTTATGGGCAGTCCTATTCTGTCTCAAATAATACACCAACAATTAAAAACTTGTTTCTTTGTTGTACAAAAAAATATTTTTGCATTGATTGCACTCGCCATATACGTCAAAATAGTAGAACATGATTTAAAAAATCGTTCATATCATAGGGTAAATACTATTGCTCACCTAGTTTTTGTAGCCTATCTTACGCAATTTTTTCTCAGCTTTCTGATGGTGATCTCAGAATTCAAAACTAGCGGTGCGCTAATGTTGAAAAAACGATTTTTCTAACAAAATTCAAGATGGCCAAATTTTTTTTCAAGTTTAAATGAAAGCTATATCCTTTCTTTATACGATGCCACTAAGTTTGCTATGTGTTCCAAGCGAAATATGAGACATGTCACGTGAATAAATACTCAAGATTTATCAATACATGGGCTTTTTCGCATACTGTTCAGCTAGCTGGCGTACGAGGGGTCCACCAATTTGAGAAAACCAAAAGGACCACCCTTAAGTTTTATTGAAAACTAGCGATCAGTGATATAAAATTGGAATTCTAACGATGGGTGCCGATGGCTGCCTGATTTCAAGAATTGCTCATTATATCCTGTTGCACACTTCACAATTACGGAGCCATCTTTCCCGTTGCTGATTGGACGTTGGTTTAATCACAATTTTACTCACTCCTTTCTGGTGAATTTGGTTCAGGACCTTTTCTTTTACTTTTCTATTGACTGCTGTAACAAAGGGATTTGCGTCTTCAAAAATATCGTCATAATCAAAATCATCAATTTCGTATGTATTACTTATTTTCCGTTTTCCACTGCGAGCACTGCGCATGGAGTGGGTTATATCACGGATATTAACATGGTATGTCATGTAAATTTAAATTATATGTCATGTAATCCAGCAGGATCCTGTGCGATTACGTGACATATAACACATATAACACATATTTACATGATTTCAGACTTAAATTTGAATGTCATCATGTTTTTATCACGGGTGGTAAATGACTGGACAATACGGCGTACCATTGGTACTTCGCGTACCTGCAGGTATAAAATAGATCCCTTTTGTGGTTCTTAGCCTCTTGTCCAGTAACTCCTATCCCTACCTCCCCGTGGTGCCGCCTGGGGTACTAGGGTGGGGCTTATTTCAAAAAATCTTCCGTAGTCAGGAAAATGATCACCGGTCTCAAAATAACATCCTGTGAAAAAATGAGAATTTTTTGGTGAAGGTTAAGAGGTGGCGCAAAGGGCGTAAGTGAAATTTTCCCATTTTAGTGAACTCTGAAAAAATTTGGTATGCTTTTCAGCATTTTAGGACCCTTAAGGACAAAAAAACACCTCAAAATTGCGATATCTCCACTCCTTTAGATGATATTTGACGAAATATATTGTATACATGTGATTTTTGGCCCTTGTATAGGTTACGCTGACTGATTACTATGAACCCGAATAAGCATATGAATAGCTGGGGAGGATTCCTATGCAAGTAGAATGGAACGAAGAGCAAAGAAGGATAAGAGAAAGAACAAAGGACACAGAAGAATGTAAGGTGGGGTGAGTTAAACAAGGGAAGGTGTAACTGATGATATTATATTAGAATAAACTACGGAACCATAAAAATATCTCGGTTGGATGTATGAGATGTGATTATATGCAAGTTCAACACTAATTTTGTATTTTAGAATGCCCGTTTTATATAACTCCAGCAATTGCTTTTATAATCTGAAAATAATTACAGAGGGGCCTAAACCAATACAGGCTCAAAATCCTTACACTTCATACAAATAGAAGGAGTTTTATATGAAGTGGAAGGGTTTAGATTCATTTCATAGGTGTTCGGATTTTGATCCCGCACGATATATCCTTATTAGGTAAATTCATAAACGATTTCTGCTTTCCACCAGTAACACTTCCTCTTAGAATTTCCACAGGAATTTTAGGATTATGAGGTCATTTCAACAATTAATTGCGTTTGGGCTTCCAATACTTCACTTTTGCCTCAACACCTTCAACATAACTTCGGACAAACGAAAATGCAGTTGAAGTTCAATACATCGTTCTACATCTGTATATGAAATCGATGTATATAAACAACAACAGAAGGAAAAAATCGGTAGTCAAAATTCAAATTACTGCACGAAGGGGTGCAAGAGATAAAGCACCTCGGGTTAAAAACCTCTCGAATTAAAACAAAATTTAAGCTTCACAGTTCTGAAACATATTTTTTTAGGAATTGCGACAGAGCTACATGAAGGAATTTTCACAAGATGTCCTATGTATATATACAAAATGTTTGACGTCAAATAAATAAATAAATAAATAAATAAATAAATAAATAAATAAATAAATAAATAAATAAATGCTTATATAAATTTGTTTTGAATTTAATTAATACTGTGTGAGGCTGAATTTCCAGGATGTATATTTTGCAACGGTCCAATCCGATAAATTGCTATCAACATTTAGGAAAAAAAGCCAAACGATTATTGAACTAAAGCAGTGAAGTGGACATGCATTTATCTATACCTACCAGGAGAATAATGATGCAACTTCGCATGGAGTTGAGGACATTTTAGCCGTTACTGCAATTTTTCTATTAAGAGTAATCTAAAATCGTATGCATGGGTCGAAAACTAGAGATGGGTCAAAAATTGGTGCTCTTCCCCTACTTGAAGAAACATTGCTCGAAATATTTCTGAAGTAGGTTATATTAAATAGAAGTCAATATAATCATCGTTTTCTACTGGAACTTTTCTCCATTGCGTAAAATCGAGATTTTACAAGATTCCTTCGTTACACTCAACACATCACTAGTTTCACCCTCCCAACTGTTTAACCCACCCCACCTTACATTCTTCTGTGTTTTTGTTCTTTCTCTCATCCTTCTTTGCTCTTCGCTCCATTTTATTTGCATAGTAATTCGCCCCAGCTAATCATATGCTTATTCGGGTTCATAGTAATCAGTCAGCGTAACTTATACAAGGGCCAAAAATCGCATACATAAGTATATTTCGTCAAATATCATCTAAAGGAGTAGAGATATCGCAATTTTGAGGTGATTTTTTGCCCTTAAGGGTCCTAAAATCACCAAAACAAGCTGAAAAGCATACCAAATTTTTTCAGAGTTCACTAAAAGGGGAAAATTGCACTTACGCCCTTTGCGCCACCTCTTAACCTTCACCGAAAATTCTCATTTTTTCACAGGATATTATTTTGGGACCGATGATCATTTTCCTCTTTGTAAATCCTGACTACGGAAGATTTTTGGAAATAAGCCCCACCCTACTGGTGTACGAGTAACCGTAGGGAAAATCGGGTACCAAACCTGGTGGGACCTTGGTCGTATGCTGACAGGGAAGGGGGGCTCCTCTCTTCTGAGGGTGTAGCTTATCAGAGCGTCTGTTCTCCATGTTAGGGGTGGCTCAAAACAGCGTCTGTTCTCCATGTTAGGAGCGGCTGATCATCGTTCTAGTGCCAGCGTGGGACTCTAAACAGTGCTGTGCACGATGATCCTCCGGCGAGACAGGGGGTTGGTGCAGGCCTTACAAGCCAGCCGTAAAAACCATCAGTACAGGAAGCATACAATGTAAATTTGGATGTTTCTATCACATAAATGACGTGTAATCTTCATTATTTTTAACAGTGTATATGCCGAACATAGTGTTTGTTTAAACGATCTGAACAATGTGTGGGTGCAATTAACCATTGGTGTGATGGTTAAAAGGTTATATTTATTAGCTTTATTTAGATGCTGGGTTACTTTACAAAGGCTGGAAGATACATTAATTATTAAAAGTCAACAAATGATTCCTCGTTGCTGGACATCATAGGATGAGGTGTAGTTCTCAAGGCTGTTGCTACGCTGATTACCCTTCAGTCATCACACATAGTTGCCTTTACATATTAAAAGGTAGTTCTTCATGTAGCGTGCTTTTAAGAACGGTGTTGTATTAAAGAACAAGAGATTTAATTCCGTGCGAATGATATTAAAAATATATATATTAAAACGTTCCAAATCCAACGTTAGCTTGATTGGTGAGAAAAAAATAACCCTAGTACTTGAACCGTGGATCTTTTGTACTTCAGGCCCAAACCTTCTCATCAACTCTATTTTGAGCCGATTTGTAATAGATTTTGTTACTTAGTGAGTGCGTTTTATCTGACAAAATATGTACTAGTTTTTGCTTGTAATTAGTTATAATAAACAAAATCAAAAAACATTTTCCTTTACACCAAACAAAATTGAAACAAAATGTGTTATAAATTAAACAAAAATGTAAATAATTATGTTTCTCATCATGCAAAAATATAACTCATTTTGTTATTTTCCATAACTGAATTATAACAAATTTTGTATTGTATTCACATGCGCTTTTATGCACATGCAAAAGCAACTGCTCTCAGATTTTTTATATCGAATTTTGCTATGATTATGTTTTAAATTGAAACAAATTTTAAACAGCATTTGATGCTATAACTGATTTTGCTTAAATTATTAATTAAAATATAATTATTCATTATTTGTTCCATCTACTTAAAGTGCTCCTACCAAAAATGAAATACTGTTTGTTATTTGTAACAAATCTTGATATATGGTAGGTATACCAGATATGGACATAATGGTTACCTATTTCGCCATACGTGATAATTAAACTATTTTGAAGTTCTTAGACATTTTGTGTGTTGAAGCAGTAAGATACCAAATATATCTTGAAGTTAAAACATTCAAAAATACTCAAAATGTGAAAGTTTTCAAGAATTTCCATATGTCTAAATAGGGAATTACTATAGTCATAACTGGTAAATTTTTCCTAATTGTGATACAGTTTTGTTGTAATCCACTGGTCGGAAAGATTCAAAAAACACAAAATTGATTTTATACCCCTCTGCAACTTTATCAAATCTGCTGATTTTTAGTTTGCAAAACGTTTGATTTTTAATGATGCTTCCAAAATTCCCACATAAACCAAAAGCTCTTTATTTGAAACATTCATACAGACATTGGGGCCTTCCTTATCCGAGTGATTACATATATAGATTTTTTAGAATATTTTATGACCAATAATCTGTATATGCAGATTACAGATTTTTCAGAAAAATACAGATATACAGATTCTGTATACAGAATTTTGCCAAAAATATACAGATTTATAAATATTTTTGAGCAAAAATCAAAATATACATTTTTGAAATGAATGAAATGATTGGTATTTCTTAGAACTTCTTGTATAATTCTTATTTCCACTTCAATTTTTAGAGATACAGATTCAAAATTTGTTACTCATGAAATTCAAGATATTTTGCTCCAGGATACAGAAATACAGATAATTCAAAGAAATCAGCCCTGTGCTGAAGGTGACATCTTTCTAAATGGTCAGGACCCTAGAATTATCGCAAAACAAAGAAAAATATCATGCTCCCCGAAGCTCTCTGAGGGAATATAGCTTATTAATTATAGCTCTTAATTTACTGAACAATTTTGCCGAAGATACAATGTTTTAAAGTGAACAGGCTTCTGAGATATCCGCAGAACAAAAGTTTCATGCACAATAGCGCCAACTAGCGGTTTAATCTTTAGCCCTTAATCTCCTAAACAACTTTGTCGAAAGTGGTTTTTTATATTTCTTCAAGATAGCGATGTTTTTCGTGTTAAACATGAAAAATTAAGTGTGTTGCACAAAATACTACTGGTCTTACAAAAATTCGCGCGACAGCCGAAAGGTTAAGAACCATAAAATATTTAATAAACAAAGTGTCCATAAAATGATTGAAGGCAAATTCAAACATATTTTCTATTTGTGATCCGTATGGAGCGTTTTCTACCATTTTAGTCATTTTTATAATCTTTCGATAGCAGCAATGACTTTATGAAAATTCTTTCACTTCCCTCTCCACAGATTGCGATACGCCTTCTCCATATGGCAACCTGTCAATTCACAACGGCTCCCTTCCCGGTGACGACGCTCCCACGGCTGCTCGAAAAAAACGTTCCCGGGCAGCGTTCAGCCACTCGCAGGTCTTCGAGCTGGAACGTCGCTTCGCACAGCAGCGTTATCTATCCGGACCGGAACGATCCGAGCTGGCAAAAAGTCTTCGACTTACCGAAACGCAGGTTAAAATCTGGTTCCAAAATCGTCGTTACAAAACCAAGCGGAAACAAATCCAGCAACACGAGGCAGCAATACTGAGTGCGACGAAACGAGTTCCGGTTCAAGTTCTTGTTCGCGAGGACGGCACTTATGGCCCGGCAGCTATGCTAGCAGGACAACCACATTACGCCTCCGGATTAGATCCAGCGCTTTTGAACGTATATCGACACCAGGTAAGAGTTATTGTTTCATTTATTGGGGGTTGCGACTGGAAGTTGAAAACGTAAATTCTTGGTTGTCGCCTATCTCAGTCTTCATCAGCGAACGTTTTAATTTATTTTGACCGACGTTTCGGCCATTTGTTGTGACCTTTTTCAAAGGAAAAATGGTCAATCGGACAAAAACGATTGACCATTTTTTCCTTGAAAAAGGCCACAAAAAATGGCCGAATCGTCAGGCAAAATAAATTAAAACGTTCGCTGATTAAGACTGAGATAGCCGACAATCAAGAATTTACGTTATTGTTTCGCCTTCAAGAACAATTAATGATTCAAACAAATTCCCGACACAGATACAAATGGCCTACGGAATGCCGGTTCCCCCAATGCCGTTCTCCTACTTTTACCCATCTAAGATACCGGGAGCGATCCCTGTGATGGCCGCAGCAGCTGCTGTTGCCTCCAAGCAGCCTCTCAACTTTTCCACCCGATCTCCTCCATCCGACTCGGGAATCGAAGGCCACGAGCGGCACTCTTCGCCGACGGGCTCCTCATTGGCAGCGAGAGATTCAGCGAAAAATGACGACGACGTGTGCTTCGATCGGGAGCGGAAATCCGATGATCATCCGAGGCGAGAAAGATGTCGCAGTCGAGATTGCGAAATGCTCTCTGCAGAGGAGGGTGATGAAAATGAGAACGTAGAAATAGATTGATGTGTGACGGGGGGAGGTTGGAATTATTCACAATCTTAGTGATTGAAAGTGTAAATAGAATCGAAAGATTATTCCTCACATTTGGAATGAATGCAATTTAGATGAAATATTGTAAATACTTTACACTATTGGAATACCAAAGATTAAGCTTAGACTCGATGTATGAAAAATTAAATGCAATAAATTACCTTCTAAAATCTAGAATGGTATGGTTTTATTCTGATGAACATTCCTATTTCGAAAATAATAAAAATAAACAACTTCAGACACCATCAATATAGAGGTAAGTACCTTCGCTAAGGCTCTTAAGAGTAGATTTCTCATCACATAAAAACCCGTTGGGATAAAATACATAAAATTTTCGACTTTGATAGTCCGTAAATAAAAACTCAAGGCTATGACATGTAGTTCAGCATGAATTTACTTGTAAAAGTTAAATGAACATGTTTGCGCAGAAATTGAATTTTTTATTACACTCAAAATTTGCTTTTACTTAAAATATCACGTAAAACCCTATTTTTGGACCCGTTTGTCTGTAACTCAAAATTTAAAGCGATCATATATAGTTTTCTCGACATGAAACTGATTGTGAAAGTCGAGTGAGCATATTTGAGTAAAAAAAATGAATGTCCGAATGCCTTGATTTTTTATTTATAGACGAACAAGCTTGGGATATAAGTTGTTTATATTGTTTTTAATGTAATAACAATTTTGAGTGTAGTCAAAAAAATATTCAACTACTCTACAATATTCACTTGACCTCTGCTAGTAAATTCACGCCGAAAAAACTACATGTCATAGCCTTCAATTTTGATTTATAGTAAAAAAAGTTCAGGAAATACGTTTTTTGTGTAGTTTTCTGGGTAAAATAAATTTCGAGTGTTATCGGAAATTCATTTTTTACTCAAAAATGTTTACTTGACTTTCACAATCAATTTCACGTCGAAAAAACTATATGTCATCGCTTTGAA
The DNA here is from genome assembly GCF_002204515.2 of Aedes aegypti. Taxonomy (NCBI): domain Eukaryota; kingdom Metazoa; phylum Arthropoda; class Insecta; order Diptera; family Culicidae; genus Aedes; species Aedes aegypti. The sequence goes on from NC_035107.1 coordinate 180,092,703, forward strand.
TTTTGAGTTACAGACAAAGGGATCCTAATAATAGGGTTCTCCGTAATATGTTGAGTGAAAGAAATTTTGAGTGTAATCAAACATTTCAATTTCTGCTCAAACGTGTTCACTACACTCAAACAAGTAAATTAATGTAAAAAAAAATAAACGTCATCGCTTTAAATTTTGTTTTATCGTTGAGTTTGTAAAACAAATGCGTTTTTCAAAAAACTAGGAAGTGCCTTTTCCTTAATAACTTTGGGTAGACGCATCTATTTCAAAAACCTAAAAACGAACATCAATCTTAAATTGTGTGGTTCCATCACCGAAAATTTTTTGAAAATCGTTTCGAAAATGATAAAGTTATGCATGGTCAAAGTATCACTTCCGATTCTCTGAGGGGGGTTGGGAGTACAGATGTTAATATCATTTGATCAGAAATGTATCTCCGCATCGATAGTAATACTTCCGATAACTGATTTTTTTTTTTGTTAAACTATCGAAACACTGATAAATGTTGACCCCTTTCTTATCCAACCAATCACGTTCGAGCATTTTTTGACAGTATCGTTTCTCACCGAGGCTGGAATGCGTCAATGTAAGTAGAGGGTGTCACACGACTTTCACATAGATGCTTTCCTCACTGTCATCGGACGGCGAGACAATGACAGAGATTTTTGTCCAAATATTCTTTCATTTTTCCGTCACTACGGCCTGTTACAGAATCGCAAACTTGACTATTTTTAGTTCATTATCTGGTATAATTGTTATTTATATCGCTGGAATCAAGGAAAAACGTCCTCTTAACGTTTCAAACACATTTACTTCAAGAACTTATCCAAAATGAGAAAGACATTTTAATAGCAAAACAACATTTCTTTCGTAAGAGCTTCGTCAGGGCAGCTATGAAAGTATATTTGCCAAGCTGTATTTCAACAGAAACACACAAAGTTTCAAAAACTTTGGTTTGAAATGGCGAAAAATTTGAAGTTTTATATGTTTAATATGATAATTGCAACTTCCCCACCATGCCTCATCAAGTCGATCATCACAATAAACAAAATAGTTTGGATCCAGGTTTCAAATAAGTTTCAGTAATAACTGCAATATGTATGTTATTAACTGTTAGAAAAATAAACAGCTCATCCTTTTTACCATTCAAAGAGCGAGCATTCCAATTTGAAATATTTCAATTATTATTTGGATCCATTAGGAAAACGTAATCCAATAACAATTTAATTAGTAAATTTTACACCACTTTGGACTGCTTCAGTCTTAGTGGTGGTTTTGAACATTGATCATTTGATTCAATTGTTTAGTGAGAAAAATAAATTCATAGGGAGACATATCACTTGAAGTGGGTACGTTATCTGATGATTTTCTGTCAGGATTTTTGGCAGACGAAGAGGCGAAATAGAAGTTTCCTATGGCGGCAGGGTTTTTTTCTATTTCATTTGAAACAATTAGAACGATTACTTGTACTATGCGAAGGGGAGGAGTTTAAGTTACCTGCTACGATATCAGCATAGGATTTCAAATTACCTGGTACCATATCGACCTAGATTGTCCTTTAAAAAAAATGATTATAATCTTCCTGATGGCTACGATTTTTAATCAAGCGATTGTTAGCGGAATTTGGGGCAAGTGTGCCACCTTAAGCAAATTGTTCTCTAACTTTGCCCAAGGCTTATAAAAACCACCAATTTAGCCTCATGATGATAGTTTCACATCTTTTCATAACCACTGTGCCATTTTAAATGAAAATAATTTCAAAAAGTATTAGTTTTTGAGCTTCTCAAATATCATCCAAAATAACCTATTTTTCCACACTATGGGGCAAGTGTGCCACCCATATGGGGCAAGACGGCTACCGAATGAACATCGCATGTAATTCTACTTGTAATGAAATTTTCTTTATTTCATATTACTATGACTTAAAAAGCAGACGCTAATCGATAATTTAAAAATAATTTTAAGTTTATCGTAATAAGGTGGTGCTTTATAACAAGGTTCAAAACATGCGTAACTCTCTATTACTCATTCGAATAACTAAAATGGTTATTTTTGTCTCCATTCAATACAATATAAGTAGTACCCTTATATTACGGCAAATATGTATAATATTACACTAGATCAGCACTAAATAATGGTAAAATATTGATGTAGATATGTAAAACGGTACTTAATAAGCCGAAAAACATGTTATTATTGAATATTTTGAGATAAAATCACTTTGGGGGGCAAACATGTTAGTTATTCCCCTACTATGCTTCAGAAACCACTAACGGTGCCTCATTTTAGTTTACTATTATGATTTTGTTGATGATGTTTACATTTTTATAAATTTCACTTCAACAATTTTTGTTTACCAAATAGGTGGCACACTTGCCCCAATAACTATACATTTCAACCAAACTGGATTTTGTATGTAAAACTACATACTTTTTTCGTTGAAATGCCACAATAACTTACACATTTGAATAGTTTCACGATGTATAGTACGTTAGAAAAATCTGTTAATAATTTACCTTTTACCATGCTATTTGGAAACAACGAAATCTTATAAAAATCCACTCAAATTTGGTTGTCTTTGCAAAAATCGATGTAAATACGTGTAAAATAGAGCAATGTTCATCATATTTTGATTATTATATTGTGAACTATGAAGGAACATATTGTTAAGCTCAAAGAAAAAATATATATTGTAGTTTTTATAAAAAGCAGGGGTGGCACACTTGCCCCTATGGCACACTTGCCCCAAAGTCCGCTAATTGAAAAATGATCATTATTCGACCAGGGGACTTCCGGAAACGACCGTTACCGTAACGGACATTACCGTTCATCTGCCTGACACGAGCCTCGACGACTCGCCTAAGCGAAGGGCAATCCCATAAGTTAGACTTATGAGGGCCCCTGCAATTTGCGCATTCAAACTTTGTGGTATCATCCTGCACAGGACAGACGTCCTTAGCGCGAAAATGCATTTAGCATCCATGCGGAAATATTTTGTTCCATCACCCCACATCTGGCAACGACGGCACTGAGTGGGGTACTGGAAATTTCTTCCAGGTTTCTGGAAATGTTCCCATGTCACACGGACATCGAACAAAAGTCTTGCTTTTTCTGAAGCTTTAATATTAATTGGATCACTTCTGTTAAAGTGAACTAAATAATATTCTTGGGAAAGCCCTTGCCGAAGAATGCCAGATTGAATTCCCTGAAAGAACTTAAAAGGCTTTCCAACGACCATTCGGAGAAGGAAGATAAACTCAGGATTTATCGAACCGTCAACATAAAATGTCGTTCTACCATAAGAACAGCCAAGCGGTTATCATGGGAAGAATTTCTTGATTCCATGAATTCTTCCCAAACCTCGGCTGATTTATGGGGGAAGATTAACGCCTTAAGTGGTAAAAGGAGAATCACGTCGGTTTCCCTGGACATCCAAGGGTCAACGATCACCGAGCCTTCTGCGGTTGCCGAAGCCCTGGGAAATTACTTTGGTAGTCTAGTCAGCATCGATGCATACGATCCAGTTTTCAGCCAAAGAATCACTAACAACCAATCTAGTTTATCCAGTTTCGTGATTCCGGAGGACCATGGCACCTCTCATTGAATTGCTTCTTCTCCATGCGAGAGCTCAACTTTGCCCTCGGGTCTAGTACTGGTAAATCCGCCGGCCCCGACGGTATTGGCTACCCCCTCATAAAAAAACTCCCTCTCGGAGGTAAAGCGAAACTGTTAGAGCCAAGGGGCGGGACAGCCTACTGATCTTGAGCTAGATCATGAGTTGCTTTAGAGCAACTCTGAGTAGCTCAACTCGGTCGTCGTTTGTTGTTTGTATTGCCGTGAAAAATTGTCGCATCGTGTCGTATGCAACCGACAATCTTTATCAAAGGAATTTCGCTGAATAAAAACGCTCATTCTGCTTTACCCAAACACTATGTGAGCTTTTAACGAACAATTAGCAAGGATTCTGTTGCAGTGTTGTGACAATTTTGCCTCTCGACAGCAGAAAGAAATTGTGTACGCACAGCATGAGTCATGGTAGGCTTAGTTCACTAATTTTAAGTTAATGTAGTATGATTAGTTGTAAGTAGCGTAAGTTGGGTAGTGTAAACATTTACATGATTGTTTGTGGGTTTTTTTTTTATTTCCGTACGGTTTTGGGCCGAAAGATCTCAGATTTTCATGAAACTTTTTCCACAGGCAGGGGGGGGGGGGGTCGCCTATTTTCCCAGAAAACTCCGTTGGGTTTTTTTTTCGTTTTCCCCTGACACTACTTACTTTGAAAAATCATAACTCAAGAACGAAGCATCATAGAAACAAAATTTTTTTTAATGAAAATGAAAGCAAATTTTCTCAGGAATAAAAAAAATTAACTGGAAAAACTTTTCCACAAAATTTTTCACCGTTGAGAAAATTCGTAAAGAAAAGCCGAAAAAACTTTGCTCCAACTCGTGGAAAATTTTCAAAAAAATATTTTTGAGAAGGTAATTTTATAAGCTTTAATCGCTGAAATTTTCGAAATGGTATTTTTTTTTCAGTTTTGAGTTATGGCCAATTTTGTAAAAAATGTGCAAATTTGCCATTTTGAGCCTTTTCTTTGAAAAATCATAGCTCAAGAAAGAAGCATCGTAGAAACATAGTTTTTTTTATGAAAATGAAAGCAAATTTTCTCACGAATAGAAAAAAAATGTTAACTGGAAAAAGTTTTCCACAAAATTTTCCACCGTTGAGAAAATTCGTAAAGAAAAGCCGGGAAAACTATGTTCCAACTCGTGTAAGATTTTCAAAGAAATATTTTTGAGAACAGAATTTTATAAATTTCAATCACTGAAATTGTATAGATGTACTACTTTTTTATTCCTGCGTTTGGTCATAGTTTTGTGAAAAATGCCAAGATTTCTCGTACAAGTCTTTTCGTTCGAAAATCATAACTGAAGATAAAAGCGTAACAGATACATTTTTTTTGTCAAATCGGAATCAAATTTTCTCAAAACTTTGAGATTTTTTTAAATGAAATAAGTTTAACAGGACATTTTTCACCGTTAAGGAAAATAAATAATGATAACCCGATTAGCTATTCCAGCTTACAAACAAAGTATATTTGAAAAGAGCGATCAATAGGATCCAATACAGTCAACCATCTATGAGTCGATTTTGAAGGGACCATCGACTCATGGAAATATCGAGTTATGGAACAGCAATGCTATGGAGAGCCGTTTGATGGGACCATCGTAGTACCGTAATCCGGGGTAACATTGATCATTTTTCTAAATGTTTCTTCAATATTTCGTTTAAAAATGCAAATGTTGCAGGTTTTATATTTTTAAAACAAGTACTGCCACCCATAGCTCGAGACTATATACTGTATTTTGTTTATTGAAAGATTTAAGCATGTTGAAAAAAATGTTTTAGGCGATTTTTTTATTTAGTTGATATGGGGTAACATTGATCACCTTTATAAACAACATTCGGTAATAAAGAAAATGTCGTTACTTACTTAAATCATGGCCCCTGAAGCCGAAAATGAAGACCAAACGCTTACAAGTCATTTACTTTTTGAGTTATTTTAAAATTAAAAACACCTCGAACCACGGAATACGCCTAAAGGTAGGCAATTTCCTAAGGGAATTTTACATTCCTAACAGTAATTCAGTAATGTTGCCTAATTGAGCATACTTATAAGAGTTTTGACAACGGAATCGTTTTCGGCGATGTCATTTTTAGTAAGAACCACATTTTGCTTGCTTATATCGTTTGCAGAACTTATGTGAGACATGATTCTTCGGTAGTGTCATCCTTAACAATTAAAATCATTATTTCGAAAAGTTGACAAATTCACGCAGAAGGTAAACGCAATTTTCACAAAAATATTACCTTTTATGAGCTTATGAATATAAGAAAGAGAAGCACCATTCATGATTTGAAAATGTTTCATCAATAAATGATAATACGAACTTTTGATGAGGTGAGTCATTCCGATCAATGTTACCCCGCTGATCAATGATACCCCGGATTACGGTAACCATAAAATTTGATTTTTAATATGGTTCCATGAGTCGATATCGAGTAATGGAACATCGACTCATGGAGGTTTAACTGTACGCTCATTTTTCGTTCCTAAAACATGATCAAAACTACTTAAGAACCAAAAAGCATAGAAACAAAAATTTCTTCAATCATAATGTAGGCATTTTTTCCAGCTACCTTTTAGGTAACTACAAAATTGACAGTTAAATCAATGGGTAGACAATATGGCAATTAGGTATTTACCAATTCTGGTTTAAAGCGTTGCAATGGCTTGAGAATCATAAGTCAGTAAGGACAAATTTACGCTTGATTAGCCATGGTCTCATGACCAAGTTTCATTCGAATGAAGTTCGGTGGATTACGGAAAAGATGAAAATCTGCATGAAGTGCATGATTATGATTAATCAGAAACGAAAATCTTCTAGTGTTAGCAACCAAAGACAATCTTTCCGGTTGAAAAAATTGATAGTATTAAGATGAAAATGTAAGTTATAGTTGAATAATTGAATAAAAAAAAATAAAAAAAAATAATAATAATCTTATTTGTTCCATAGAAAAGAAAGAATCCCTTTTCAGTGTGATAAAAAATTGAGGCAGAAACAGTTTTTTTTTCAGTTTTTCTTAGCGGTGTAATTTTTCATGAAGAATATTATCCATTCCGACATATACTTCATTGAATCCAAGCCCATGTTTTTTTCAGATGTTTTAGAAAATTTGCAATTGCTTTGATAAAAAATCTTTGTTTTTCCGATGCTTCGATTGAAATATGGGTTTTCAAAGAAAAGGCTGATATGGTCATTTTCCACAAACTTGGCCATAACTCAAAAACGAAAAAAAAAACATTTCAAATATTTCAGCGAATAAAGCTTATGAAATTACCTTCTCAAAAAATATTTTTGAAAGTTTTCCACTGATTGGAACATAGTTTTCCGGCTTTTCTTTACGAATTTTCTCAACGGTGTGAAATTTTATGGAAAAAAGTTTCCAGTTATTTTTTTTTATTCCTGAGAAAATTGGCTTTCATTTTCATAAAAAAAAACTTTGTTTCTACGATGCTTCGTTCTTGAGTTATGATTTTTCAATGTAAGTAGTGTCAGAGGAAAACAAAAAAAATCCAACTGAGTTTTCCGGGAAAATAAGCGACCCTGAATTTTTCTCAATTTTTTTTATTCATATATTGATGAGCCCTGCCTGTGGAAAAAGTTTCATGAAAATCTGAGACCCTTCGGCCCACTTTGTACGGAAATAAAAAAAATCCCCTTGTCCTACATTTTCAGTCCTTTTCCGTGTTCTAACTCCTGTCTTGTCCAACAAACTAACAATGAATAATTTACTTTTCTTCTAACTAGCGTGTGTGATTGCTGTGCTGTCTCAAATGATACTGAGTGTGATATGTGTGGTGCGCAGAGTCAGTTTCTCTAGTTGGACGGCCGGTCACTCAGCCGTTGCTGGCACTCGCCCCGCAGCTAATAATTCGGACGACTGGGTGCCGTCCTGCGCATTCCCCGACCCGTAGTGGTCCGTGTCCTTACGAGCAGTTTCCGCCACTTCAAGGACGGCTCACTTGGCTACTGGACGTCATAGAACGCCGGTTGCAGTTTGGAAATTTGCGCTACGATATCTCCCATCTCGTCCAGGGAACACACTTAGAACTCGTCCTCTGATCCATCCATTCCGCAGTCGGTCTTCTACAATCATAACCAGGTTACCGGCCGAGACTGGTTTGCTCTCAACAAACCATTTGGTTCGCATAGTGATGGTGGGCAGGTATTCTTTCACCCAGCGAACCCAGAATTGATCCAGTAGACGTTGGTACAACGCCCAGCTGGATCGCAAGGCCAACTTACCATCCGAAAGTTGACTTGGTGGTTGATTCGCCCCACTAGTGCTCAGCAGCAGAAAACAGTTTGGCGTAAGCGTCTCGTGCTCTGCCGTCTCTAGCGGCATGTAGGTCAACGGCCTCGAATTTACCACAGACTGCTTCAACAAGAAGAGTCAACAAAGTTTCTTCGTTTGGCTTACGTTCGGCAGACAACGCAGCCAAAGCACACTTCACCGAACGAACCATACGTTCCCAAGACCCCCCCCCCCCCATATGTGGCGAAGCTGGTGGGTTGAAGCGCCATTGGGTGATGGTATTTGTGAACGTGGAAGCCAGATCACTGTTGATGCCCCATATTTGCTCTCGCAATTCGCCGCTGACTCCGACAAAGTTTGTCCCTCTATCGCTATAGATCTCGGAAGGTGCCCCCATCCGTGCTATGAAGCGTCGTATAGTCATCTTGCAGCATTCCGTAGATAGGCTGGACACTAGCTCCAGATGGATTGCCTTGATGGATAAACAAGTGAAGAGGACAACCCAGTGCTTCACTTCGTATCGACCCTGGATGATCAGAAGGAGACCGAAGTAGTCCAACCCTACGAAACTGAACGGCTTAACATAAGGAATCGCCCGTGCTTCCGGTAGCGGTGCCATTCTTGGAACGGATGGAGTTGCCTTGTAACCAAGGCACCAAGAATAAATCTTCCGAGACTTCCGAAAAGCATCTCCGACAAAAGGAATCTCTGTCGCATTTTGTACACCGCTGTCTCTCCATTGCAATGGTTGTACCACCGATGGTAGCTGTCGACGATCAGTTGTGTGACGTAGTGGCTTTTGGGTAGCACAACTGGGTATTTAAAATCATAGAGTGCTTTAGAGAAACTGGAGATACTGCTGTCCATTCGAAGTACGCCTCGTTCATCCAGGAAAAGAGTTAGCTTGAAGAGTTTACTTGTTTTCTCCAAACGCTGACGTTGATCCGGTGTCAGTAACTGATTTTTCTGCATCTTGATGATCTTGTCCGCAAAAACTTCGAACTGTGCAAGTCGCAATATCCTGTTTTCCGCTCGCTTGAGCTCCTCTCGAGTAATAATGGGTGGGTCTCTGTTGATTTCGTCACGCCTTTTACGTTTAAGCTGGTCGATGAACCGATGAACATAGGCAATAGCTCGCAGACAACGTTCCCATTTGGAGAAACGACAGAACTGTACTAACTGCTGTTCCCCTTTTGCCTGATGAACATGGACGGGCCGAATCTCTTCTGCTGTTGCACCAGGAAGCTCCTTCGGTTTGGGCTACGTGCGTGGAGGTCGTATAAGAAGCTCGGTCCACGAATCCAACGGTGGTTGCTGTTGATCTGGAGCCCATTTTTCCACTTCGTCGCATCATCTGCAACGTTCAATCGTGAGGGTACGTAGTACCATTCGTCCACCTTCGTTGTGTCCAGGATTTCAGACACTCCACACGCCACAAACTGCCGGTATTTCCGTTGGTCGGACTGCAGCCAGGAGAGAACAGTGGTTGAATCACTCCAGAAAAATCGACGGACGATAACTAGAGTGTGGTTTTCCGCCACTGACTTTGCTTATCTGACTACCAGTAGTGCTGCCTGCAACTCAAGACGAGGAACTGAAAGAGGTTTGAGTGGGGCCACCTTCGTCTTCGATGAAATCAGCACACAGCGCACTTGAAATCTGTCCACAATTCGGAAGATCGCAGACGCCACGTACGCCTCCTCGCTAGCATCGACAAATATGTGCAGCTCGAGATTCGAAGCTTTCCGGATGGTATCCCGGAAAATAACACATCGGAATGCGAATTGCATCCAGTTGTACCAACAACTTGATCCACCGACGCCATTCGCCAGTGATTTTCTCATCCCAATTGATGCTGGCTTTCGTTGGTATGACATCTCCGTGAAAAAGTGCATCAGTTTGTCGCGGAAGTATCCATTGAGAACGAATTCATCTGAACTGGGACACCAGCTCATCCCAAGAACGCGTTCCGAGGTCGAAGCAGTATGGGTTTTGAAGCTTTTCTGTAGTTCTTCTGCGGAATCCCCGACCCGTGAGAGGACTTCCTTGAAACTGGACATCCAGTTCCGTATATGAAACCCGGCCTTGGCGTGCACCGCTTTGACTTGCAGTGCAAGATCTCCTCGATGGTGTCGAGACTATCCAAATAGTCGTCTACATAGTGATTGTGGACGATAGCGGCAGCTGCTTCGGGGTACTCAGCCTCGCAATCTTTGGCGTTCTGATTTTTGATGAACTGTGCTGAGGAGGGTGAGCAAGTTGCACCAAATGTAGCAACGTCCATGACGTACGTATCGGGCTCCTTGGTGGGATCGCTTCTAAAAAGGAAACGTTGAGCCTGCTTATCTTTGGGCCTGATCTGGAGCTGGTGAAACATTTCCCGTATATCACCACTGATCGCAACTTGGCGTTGTCGATATCGGGAGAGGACCGACGGAAGGGAGGTCAGAAGATCCGGTCCGGGTAACAGAGCAAAGTTGAGTGACTGGCCCCGTACTGCCGCTGCAGGGTCCCATACAATCCGAACCTTCCCGGGTTTCTTGGGTTGCACAACTATCCCCAATGGCAAGTACCATACTCTCTTGGGATCAGAGTTGAGGATCTCATCTTGTATGATTTTATGAGCATAGCCCTTTTCCTCGTATTCGAGTATCTGCTGTTTGAGATTCTCGAAAAGCTCAGGTTTGCGCCACAAACGTCGTTCTAATGACCTCAGACGATTTTCTGCTGTCTGGAAAATCGATGTGATCATATTTCCAGAGCAGTCCGGTCTGGAATCGTCCAGAAGGTAGGCGAACAGTCGTTTCTTCGAAGATTTTTCTTGATCGCACCTCATCGGAATTTTCCAGGAGAGGAACGACAGAAACTCCAACATTTTCCACCGAAAAAAACTCCTTCACCAGGGTATGAAGCTCGTCGTCGGGACTAAACCGTTCCTCAAACAGATGATAGTGAAAACGTTCTATTGAAGAAGTTTCCCCAGGGATTTCGCCGTATACATATAGTCCACTCAAGTCTAGTTTTCGTTGCCACTGGTTGACCGATTTTTGCTTCCCGGATCTTTAGAGGAATTTTCAGATGCGTTTTGTCCACACCAATGAGAACGGTTGGCGTGGCGTTGTTGTATCCTTCAATGGGCAGGCCACGGTAGAGGTACGGAAACTGTTCCGAAAGCTGATCGAAGGGTAGAGTTTGATTTGGGAGGTATAACTTCTCTACCGTGTGGGCTGCCTTCAATACATGTTCGTTCCTCGACCAGAAATTTCAAGTCGAATCAAATGTGACTTGACTTCAGTCCGTTCTGTCACTTGTCCATTGCAGGCAAAGCGGATAAACCTCTCCTTTAACTCCCAACTCGCGGGCTACCCGAGCTTCAATCAGCGTGGAAGAAGACTCTTCGTCCAGAAACGCAAAGGTGTGGACAGACCTTCCGTTTTCGAATAGCGTTACCGGTATTATACGGAAAAGCGTTGTCATCTTCAATTATTTATTGTTGTTCTACGTCTTCAGTTAAAAAATAAACTCTACAGACTGATGCTTAAAACTATAAAACATTACGGATGCAACATTTAAAAACATTTTTGAATATGCCAAATTCATGTAGATGAGCTATTTCATTGAATTTGCGACAACAGCGATCTATCGGATTATTCTCGCCGAAATTTGTGCGATGCCTGGGCAGCCACAGTGCAGAATGTCTACGGAGCGAACGTGACGGAACGGAGAAATTAATCCTTTGGAGAAGTTCTGGGCAATTTTAATTGCCAGACAGCACGTCGAATACGAACATTCGCTCAGAAAGTGTCCTTCTCGAAGCAAGCGTCTCCAGGGAGATAAGTTGGCATCTTTGCTCAGACATCTTTGCTGTAGACGCAACGGGTCATTTCACGGCAGCCTCCTGAGTGCAAATCGCAAGAACTTCTTCTGGACTCGTTCAATCCTGTTTGCTTGGATGGCATGATAGGGAGACCAGACTTGGACCGCGTACTCCAAAATGCTGCGTACTAACGAACAATATAGAGCTTTCAGCGTATAAACATCTTCGAAGTCAGCAGCGTTACGCCGCACAAATCCGAGTACGACGAATCTTGCGTTGATTAAGAATATTGAGCGTTTCTGTTGGCTTCGAAGGCTTTGCTGGCAGTGCTGGCTCTGGCTTCCCTGGATGCAACAGCTTATGGTGTCGTTCTTCACAACAATCCATACTGCATAACGACGCCTTGCAAGGAAACTTTCCATGCGCAGTCAAGCACCTCCGACATAAGTGACCCAGACAACCAGATTGTACGTATAACGGAATCACCTTTTGCGTTATGCGATGCTTATATGTGAAAAGTTTCACGTATAAGATGGTGCGAAAAGGCCTTATACGTACAAAAGTGGAGGCGATATACGTGCATTTTTATATGATGAAAAGTAGCATGCAATACGAGTGTATCGATTTTATTGCGAATTAATCTATACTCTTATGCGACATATTTTATGATAACAAAGTTCATTTGACAGCTGCTACGGATTGATCCGACTATCTTTGTACGAGTATACGGGGCGAAACAAAATGTACATATGAACTCATAAAATAGCGTTTTATGTGAGGAAATCCATCAAGCAAACGATTTCATCCACCATGTACTGCGGGTGTGATGCAATTTGTATAAATAAACGACTTTGTTCGTAAACTGTTATGTGACCTCTGGTTGTCTAAGGAAGCTCTTGAACGCACTTCCAACGATCTTCTAAGCTGCACTTCTTGAAAGCGTCGCATTCTCGTACCTTGTAGCTCGGATTTTCGCAAAATTGACACGGCTTTGGTTGGTTTTGTCTGCCCTCGTAGGTACCAGCTTGTTGTCGTCTTCCAAAGTTTTCCGGCGGGGTGCCAGACGAATGTGCGTTGACAAAGAGTCTCTCCTTACCCTTTCATTTATCCGATTGGAAGCGAGTTTTTTTTCGGAAGGTTGAAAGGGAGCAACATCGCTCGCAGCTACCACTAGTTGTGCTATGTAATCACCGAAGGTTCCAAAGTCGACTGTAGCACACTTTTGCTTGAAGAGCGCCCAATCAAGCTTAATATTTGCTGGCAGATTGTTCACTAGCCCCTGAAGCAAAGCTGGATTGGAGAAATGAGCTTGCTGACCCGCTGCACGAAGATGGCCACAATGGTTTTGGCATCCGGCCATCCATAAAAAGTCTGCAAAGTTGTAACTATCAATGGGACCGACGATGGTTCCAGAAGCAAGCTCCTTACTGCTTCCAGTGCGTTACCTTTAAGACTCCGCTGCAAACGCATCAAACTTTCCCCATAGGAGAAACCGCACAACTGCGTCATGTTCTGTTAGCAATTTGCGAACAACGGCCACTCGACAGGATCGCCCGAAAAGATTGGAAGTTTTTTGGGAACGATGTGCCTGGCAGCAAGTTGTTGAGATGTCGGAGCACTAATCCACGGTTCAGTTGCTGGTACGAGGGCAGATGTTGAGTCGGAAGGCAGAATCGGAATCGTCTGACCACTACTGACGGCGATTGAAGACACTACTGGGGTCGGATTACTCGGAATTGTTCGTACATTGGGCAATATTGGCAAACCGGAAGAGGAAGCAATTGGATGATCAGCGAAGTGCACGGAGGGGGCTTGTATGGTTCGGTTACGCCGAAGGAAGTGTGTTCAATTAATGAAAAAAGCGTGGTAACTGCCGCTGGTGCATACTGCTTAGTGGTAAGTGCTTCGAGGCCGAACGACTGGTCATGCTGAGAGACAGTTGAATCCAAGATTACCTGACACGGTTGTGGACCACCTGTCGTCGCTGGTACTGTAGCGATAGTCTTCTGCTGCGACGACTTGTTCCATGAACACTGGCAACCGGGTTGTTACCACTCGCAGGTTGGCATGACGACGATGGACCCACTTGCTGTGTATACGGCTTTGGCGGACATAGTTGTACGATAAGGAATTTCCGCTGAATCCTCTGCAAGTCTACAGAAAATTGCCCTTTCGGTAGCGGTTGAGGTACGACAGGTGCGTCCCAAGTTAGGCTCCAGTCCAATGGATCTTGCGCGTGAAACTCCGGCTCAGCTGGTTGCCCACAATTTGCTCCAGAAGTTGCGCCTTGGGCCAATGGTAGGCTTGGATTGAGCCCGAAGGTGAGCTCTGGTTGTTGTTCGGATTTCGGCGTTGAAGCCGCAGCGAATGTCGTTGTAGCCGAAGGTTTCTGCTTGTGAACGGTACCGGTGCGTAATTCCGTGCCAGCGGGAATGCCACTGCATCCAATGCCAGAGCCTGAATTTGCGACGGGTTCGTTCTGAAGCAACTGTTCCACTATTTGGATACTGGACATCGAGTGACGGCTTCTCAAGCTGCTTCCTTCCTCCTCCTCTAGCTGGACCTGCATCAGGTCGTACTTTTTTGCGAAACCTTCTCCTCGGCTGCCTTTTCTTACAGGATTCTCTCGTCTTCCAGCCGCTTCAGGTCCAGGAGAATTCTCGCACGAGCAGTCGAACTTGACAATCTCCTCGAAAGCGACCGCACCGTTGGGTGATTTCTCTCCCCCACTGCAATCACTGCACTGCAGCATCGCTTCGTCGGGTTCACCTGACCGACCGCATACACAAGTTAATGTGGCCGCCGCCATTGCGAACTGCTGCACCCGCGTGGCGAAGATTGCGATGATCGAAGCTAATTGTTGCTTTCGCAGGTGAAAATCTAAAAGATTTTGTTGGCACAGGTGATGGAATTTCGCACCATCCGTTTAGCAAAACTCGAATTTTGTGGTAGAGTACGCTTTTAGCTGAAATTTCATTTTAATCCATTAGATTTAAGTTCATATTTGGTAGGTTTAGTTCACTAATTTTAAGTTAATGTACAGTGACCCCACGCAGTTGAATCACCCACAATTTATGAATCAGCTGATTTCAAAAGACAAAATTATTATCAAACTTGTCACAAAACATCACAGAATTATTTTTAAACGTAGTTTCTTATCAGTAAAAATAATTCTGTGATGTTTTGTGACAAGTTTGATAATAATTTTGTGTTTTGGAGTCAGCTGATTCATAAATTGTGGGTGATTCAATTGCGTGGGGTGACTGTAGCATGATTAGTTGTAAGTAGCGTAAGTTGGTTAGTGTAAATATTTGCATGATTGTTTGTCTTACATTTTCAGTCCTTTTTCGTGTTCTAACTCCTGTCCTGTCCAACAAACTAACAATGAATAATTTACTTTTCGTCCAACTAGCGTGTGTGATTGCTGTGCTGTCTCAAATGATACTGAGTGTGATATGTATGGTGTGCAGAGTCAGTTTCTCTCGTTGGATGGCTGGTCACTCAGCCGTTGCTGGCACTCGTCCCGCACAACTAGTTTACAATAAATGGGTGATTTGAAATGCATTCCGTTCTCTTTAACTCTATATTGAAGGGACCATCGAGTTAAGGAACACAAAGATAGTGCGACTGTGATTCATACAGTGAGAGGCAAAATAAAGTGCCCACCTTACCAGTTTTCGAATTTCTCTCATTGATTTGGTTCAAATTAAAGTTAACACACCTAAATCTTTTGTGATATTTTATTTTTGATGTTCTTTTAAAGTTACACTTACGAAATTTTGATAAAAAAAAGAATTTTACTTAAAGAAAAAGAAAATCAATTTGTATTGAAAAAAAAGTAGTGACAAAAATAAGTGCCCACTTCCTTCTTGGCCCCAGAAAAGATGATTTAAGAAAAATAAAAAGCAATTTAATAGTTAATGTGTCCTCCTTTGGCCTTAAGGACTTGCTGGAGGCTCTTCGGCATGCTTTTCACCAGGTTTTGTAGGTGTTGTGGATCTAGTTCTTCCCAGGCGCGCTCCAAGGCTTCAAAATAATTATTTTTGTTGGTAACACCAGTTTTTTCAACCCTGGCATCGAGAATCGCCCACAAATTCTCGATGGGGTTGAGGTCTGGGCTTTGTGGAGGCCATTCCAGCGGTTTAATCCGACAAGACCGGAAAAAAGACTTGGTCTTCTTTCCAGTATGCTTCGGGTCGTTGTTCTAGAGAAATATGAATTTCTCTTCAAGGCCCGTCTGGATCAGCGAAACCTCCAGATTTTCCAGCAAGATGTTAATGTAGGAATCTGCCATCATTATTCCGTCGATTTTCACGAGGTTTTCTACTCCACTCCATGAAAAACACCCCCAGACCATCACATTTCCTCCTCCATGCTTCACCGTTCCTTGGATGTGGTGCTCTGCATCACACACGAGCCCGCCGCTCTCGGTTAGACAGCTCGAGCTTCAGGAGCGCCACATCCAAGGAACGGTGACGCATGGAAGTGTGATGTGATGAAATGTGATGGTCTGGGGGTGTTTTTCATGGAGTGGAGTAGGAAGCGTCGTGAAAATCGACGGAATAATGACGGCAGATTCCTACATTAACATCTTGCTGGAAAATCTGGAGGTTTCGCTGATCCAGACGGGCCTTGAAGAGAAATTCATATTTCTCTAGAACAACGACCCGAAGCATACTGGAAAGAAGACCAAGTCTTTCTTCCGGTCTTGTCGGATTAAACCGCTGGAATGGCCTCCACAAAGCCCAGACCTCAACCCCATCGAGAATTTGTGGGCGATTCTCGATGCTAGGGTTGAAAAAACTGGTGTTACCAACAAAAATAATTATTTTGAAGCCTTGGAGCGCGCCTGGGAAGAACTAGATCCACAACACCTACAAAACCTGGTGAAAAGCATGCCGAAGAGCCTCCAGCAAGTCCTTAAGGCCAAAGGAGGACACATTAACTATTAAATTGCTTTTTATTTTTCTTAAATCATCTTTTCTGGGGCCAAGAAGGAAGTGGGCACTTATTTTTGTCACTACTTTTTTTTCAATACAAATTGATTTTCTTTTTCTTTAAGTAAAATTCTTTTTTTTATCAAAATTTCGTAAGTGCAACTTTAAAAGAACATCAAAAATAAAATATCACAAAAGATTTAGGTGTGTTAACTTTAATTTGAACCAAATCAATGAGAGAAATTCGAAAACTGGTAAGGTGGGCACTTTATTTTGCCTCTCACTGTAGATTCATAGAGCCATGAAAACCTTCTATGATTGTATAATTTGATATCGACATACGGGATAGATTTTTTCTTCTGTAATTGGTAATCTGTTCCAAGATTATTTACTTATTTTGCGTGTGTAAAGGGTAGCAAATTATAGTATACTCGTGTTTGAAACCAAGACTTTTGTATGCTAGACGAGCACTTTGCCAACTGTGCTATTGGGCCACTTGGTGACTCCATTGCTTAGAATGTTACAAGTTTTGAATTTGAATCCCAGGTCAGTATTACCTGTAGTCTATACGATTCATATTATTGATATAAGCGCTGATGATCTCAAAATAATTCTGCAATAGCGAAACAGAAACAAATGTTGATCACATTTTAAGTAAGTAAAAATAATGTATGTGTTATTCGCCATACCCTAACATGTGTGCTAGTTTTCCAAGAAGCAGGAAGTTTTGGTCAGCGATTACGGTCCAACCGCAGAAACTCTTGCATTCAAATCCATTTTTCCACTTGCCAGAAAAATCCCAGATGCGAAACACGTAATGAAAATCCTTTTATTGTTGGGCAATTTCGAAATGGGGGTGCGTGGTGGCCCCAAGCAATCAAAATCCAAACAATTTGGGCGGCAATTCGATAAACAATCCAAACTAAATCGCTTTTTTATCTTTTCCCCAAAGCAGGAGGGAGGACCAAACGGCAGATCATCGTCTCCGAGTCAATAAAAAATCTCGTTGTTTAATTGAACGATTCTTCATTTTTTTTCTAGTCTGTGGAAAAGAATGGACACGCGCACCCACCACTAGTTTCATTTCGGTTGAAGTTACACTCCACGCAATAGGGGAGACTGGGTAGACTTTATTCATGGAGAGACTGGATTCCAACCTAGTTTCTATGAATTAAAAATCGTTCAATTTTATCATATTAGATTTTATTTATGTCGAAACTCCTGTATTGGTATAATTTTAAACATAATATTAATTTCTTATATCACTATCATCCTAAATTGTCAAAACTCAATTAGCTCTAAGGAACATATGACAATTCATTTAAATAAGTGAAAACGAATTCAGTACGTTACGTTGAGTTCTACTAGAGCTAAGTTCTTAATTCGGTTTTCATATATTTATAGGTAGGTATTCCACTGAACAGCTCAAAGATTTATTAACATATTTTATGTGAATTTCCACAAGGGCTTAGAGACAAGGTCCAATTGAGAAATTTTATTTTCAAAACTGTTGTCTGTTAACTGTGAAACACTTTTTTTTGTTCTATGCAGATCCTGCCACATAATTTTCATAGCAGAATTACGAGTGCGATTTTGTTAAAGTTTCGAGGGCATTGTCAATATCAGTCTCCCCTACACGATAGTGCTCTAACAGTCGCGGTTAGACGCATAAAACCCTCCTCTTCACGCAATACGATTCAAGAAGTGAAACATGTGCTCCATTGCTGCTCCTGTTGCCGCCTCCACAGTTCGTCAATAATAAAGAACGGCATTTCCAACAACAGACAGACAGACGGAAACTCGTTGCGCCCGAGTCGATAAAAAGTCTAGCATAACACTGTAGCTATGGATGGTACCTTTTTCTGCTATATAGTTTAACGAGAGGAAAATCGTTCGCTCACTTTGGATAAACAACGGCTCTTATGTTTCAGCGGAAAAAATAACTGATGATCATTTTCACATTCATATTGGACGCTCACTAATCTAAACAAGTACCAGGTTAGGGACTTAGCTTGCCTTTGGTCCACTGGTGTAGAAATGAAGGACGAGGGGAGATAAAGTTGTTAACATTTGGACAAATTCGTTTGAAAATATATTTTTTGGCTCCTGTTGAGAACAAAAGCGATGGGCACCGATCACGGCGATACTTATCTGTCACACGGTTTGCAATGTTGCTAGCCCTGTAGACAATATGAGAATAGATGCGCGCGTCGGCCTTATGAAATAGGCTAACACTCCCCCTGACTCTAGTATTTCAGTAACCCGAAAGCCGACGAACTTGCTATAGCGCCTGTGGTCGGAGTTGATCCAGCATAGAACATCCCGAGGGTCGGACCACTAAAGTCTCTTAACTATACGGATCGATAGTGTATCAATCACAGTTTTTGATAGTCGTGTTCCGATGACTGCCGCTTGTAACTCCAGACGAGGAATGGACGTTAGCTTTAGCGGAGCCACTCCCCGACCAGAACCACATAACAAGATTATAACACATTCCTATCAGCAGCAGTTAAAAATAACAGAAGTTGATAAAATTTTGTTATCAAGATGGCTGTGTTCTCAACTTGTTATATTTTTAGTAACACATTTATAACAACATTTGTTATATTTTTGATATCACATTTATAAGTTTGTTGCAAATAACATCCGATGTCATAATCAGCAACATAGTTTGCAATAATTTTGTTATTTTGTAACATCTTTGCAACAAATTCTGTAAAAATTTTGATATAATTGTAATACGGTTTGTTATATTTTAGTTTAACCTTCCGTCAGTCGCTCAAAAAAAAGTTACACCAGCGGTCGCATCGTGTACTGAGTACACGCGGAGCAATTTTGATTGTCAATCTAAAACTAGGCAAGATAGAATATTGATGTCTTCGGCAAATTTGTTCAGTTCAACGGTACCAATTGTTCAGTGGACAAATGAAACTTTGAAAACATCTTCACCTTCCAGTGGCCATCGGATTGTGCCCCGGGGGAACCGATGAAGTGGACATTTCGCAATGCAACATCTCGAACACAAATATCTCAGGATCTAGATATTTAAGCAAGATGGTGTCTTCGGCTAAGTTGTTCAGTAGGTCAAGGACTAACATGTGATAGGTCGCTTGTTTCGGAATTCTGCCACCAGTTGGCGCTAGTGTGCATTTAATTTTTCAAACACAGATATCTCAGGATCCTGATTACCTAGAACGATGCGGTCTTCGACAAAGTTGTTTAGTAAGTCATGGTCTAACATATTATAGGCCATCTAACTTGAAATTCAGCTATCAGATGGCGCTAGTGAGTATACAATATTTCAATCACGAATATCTCAGGATCCCGATTTCTTAGAATGATGGTGTTTTCAGCAAAGTTGTTCAGTAGTTCATGGATGATTTAATTTTATTTTTATGTATTTCATTCTTATTTATTAAATGACTTTAATTTTTATTTTTATTTATTAAATGACATTTTTCAAACACAGATATCTCAGGATCCCGATTACCTAGAAAGTTGACGTCTTCGACAAAAGTGTTGGGTAGGTCAAGGTCTAGCATGTGATAGGCCACCCAACTAGAAATTCTACCACTAGATGGCGCTAATGAGCATGCTGTATATTGATTGCGGCTATCTCAGGATAGCAATATTATAGCAAGATGGTGTCTTCTGCAAAGTTGTTTAGTAGATCAAGAACTAAACATATGATGTGCCGTTTGGTTCGGAATTCTTCCACAAAACGGTGCTTATGATCAAAAAAAATTTTGAAACGCAGATATCTTTGGATCCTGATTCCTAAAATAATGATCCAGAGATATCATCATACTAAGAAATATAACATCTTTGAGAAAATTTTTCATTAGATGAAAGCCTAAATGCGAAGGACCTCAAGTTTTAAAATTCATCCAAGATGTGGCACTAGTAGTGAGCATGTATATTAATGATTACCAATATCTGAGGATCCCGATTTCATTGAAAGATGATGTTTTCAGCTAAATGGCTCAGTAAATCAAGTACAAACTTGTGATGGGCCACTCTTGGTTCGGAATTTTTCCACTAGATGGTGCTAATGAGTATGCTATATTTCCAACCCAAATATCTAGGATCGTGATTGCATAGTAATGAAAATGACTTCTTCATCAAATTTGTTTATTCTGTCCAAGGCTAAAATATGTTGTAATAATCCGTTTGATTCGAATATCCCACCAAACGGCGCTATTCAGCATGAAAATTCCATAAGTAAATACTTCAGAATCTTAACTACAGTCAAACTTCCAGTCAATATTCAAGGGATCATCGACTCATGGAAATATCGAGTCATGGAACAGATATTCATTGGAAAGCTGATTGAAGGGAGTATCATAGTAACCACGATTTTTGTTTTTGTTTCAATTATAGTTTCATGAGTCGATATCCAGCTATGGAACATCGACTCACGAATGTTTGACTGTATTGAGAAATATGGTGTCTTCTGTTTTCTTCACAAACTGTGTTGGATTTTTCTTGAAACAACTATAATTCAACTGCTTCCTGGCTTCTAAAACCCTAAGAAATCTTGACTGAACTGTGTTTGGTTAGGAATTATATTTATTTTCCTTTCTTTACCAGCTGCACCAGTATAAACGTATTTTATAAAATTCGTTCTTATATTAACTTTTGACATCATTTTTTATAGAATTACTTTCCGAGTACACGACACCGAAGGCGGTATTACAATTGAGATCGAAATACGCGTATCTGTCAATGAATACAAACTCCAGTTGAATAAAATGGTACAGTACTTATGGCGTTTTCGTTTATTGATGGGGCGAACCTAGGTTCGCCCTGGATCCGCTAACAGCTGTCAAAACGTTTTTTTATTGGGTCGGGTCGAACCCGGATCCGCCCCAGGTTCGACCCAAACACAACGAAGTTCGCTCTGTCGATTTTTTGCGATCCAACCTGAGCGGGGTTCAACTGTCAAAAATTAATTGTTTACATTTTTAAAATTATCACAATTTACGAATAAACCATAATTTTAATAACAGGAGATGTTTACGAAAGCATTCGGCAATATTTATTGCATTAATATTGAGACTTTATATTGTGATTTTGCACTCAAAAAAGCGACATTTCATGAAACTGTGTGGCTGACAGTTCGAATATAGGTATGACACATTCGATTTGACTCGAACCTGGATCCGTTTTCGTTCGTTTATTGCGAGTCGGGTCAGCTCTGACCCCAGGTTTAAAAACAAAAACGCCATTAATTCGGCTTACGTTCATTTTAAGGTATTTTAATACACTACTTGAAGTTCAAGATTATCAAGAAAGTAGGGTTTATCCACATAATTTGTTTATATGGAGAACCACGAATAGTGGAATCAAAGAACTGTCAAACGCTAGCTCGGTCTATTATGGCGACTCACGGGATGATACGCACACTACAACATTGCTCGAATCACCTCGAATGTGATAGAAAAGTGCATGGTGACGTCACGGAAAACTCCTCTTCTCTGTCCCTCTCATATCATGCTCAATTAACTGTCCTGCTCTTTGACTTTCACTGCTGGAATTGTTTTGGGTTTTTATATGGACATATGAATATCGACATTTTTTTATATGGAGTTTCGAGATTATGCAGGCGTGCAACGATCTTTAGTCATTGCCTGTGTTGTTTATAAATAAATTCAAAATGCTGTCAGTGCATCTCTAGTATAGAGCTTAGTGACTTTTGAACGCACGAAGACTAGGATACGCTCGTCATACGCACTTTGCTTTTGTTTTTCTCAAAGAAATTTGCACACGCTTTCCAGACTCATCAAAATGCATATGGAAATATCACCCAATTTGAAAAATTTACACTCGGATTCTGGGTGTTTTTCGAGACAGAGTGCATATTGTTTTCCTCTAAGGTTCACAACCACATATACACTAGGGCACCCATGTCATTGGACGTGATAACCACTATAATCATATTCTTTAAGTTTATTGTTATAGCCAACGCTCCATGAATGCTCTGATAATTGAAGAGATCATCGACTCATGGTAATATTGCGTTATGTACAGTAATGCAAACAGACATACAGACGTAACACTTAGAAAAATCTTTATTAAAATCCTAGTCACAAAAACATAAACGCCCAATGTTAAAATCGGCGTGTTTGGCCGATCGATCAACAGATGGCGGTAGTGTGCAAACGTCAATCATGAACAAAAACGATGCGAGCGCTGCGAGTAAAACGGTGGTCGATGGACAGTGATTAGAGTTTGACGTCTGTTTGTCCGTGGTAATACCTTGGAAAGCTGTTGTTGGGGATAATTACAGTAAACATGAAACTTGAATTCAAGTATGGTTTCATGAGTCGTTAACGAGTAGCAAAAAATGGAGGTTTCACAATAAATTAGTGCAGAGAAAATTCTAGCATGCCGAAATTAAACGATCTTTTTATGACTCATTTTTGGAGTCAAATTATTTAGATATTGAAATAGAAAATCAATCTACATCATAGATTTTGTTATATACATTGTTTATAATCAATGAACATAATTATTATTATATCATAACATATTTATGAAAACCTTTGCTTTGGTTGAAAAAAAAATGTTACCAAAATCGAATCAAGATTCAACTTTGAAATTACCAAATTCTCAGCTTTTGGGTTCTTGGTGAAATGTTTCTCTGAGGTCGGAAACATAATGTAAGTGTGTACGGATCTCCATTTATCCGGTTCACCGTATCATGAGAATTTCCGAGATCATTCTACCTGTAAGCCACGTATATATAGTACGTCTTATGTAAGGATAACTTCTGTGCGTTTTACGAAGTCTTTTCACGCAAACATAATCAATGTATTCATCAGAAGCAGGGATAGGAAAAGTACTGTAGCAATCATTTACCGCCTCTACATTTACATATTTCTACACGACCATCAAAATCCAAAGCAAACCATGACCGTTCCAAACAAAAAAAAATGTCACGACTCTTCAAAACTGTAATCTTCTTCTTCCCTACGTTTTTCAAACCCGAATGCGAAATGACTCGACTGACACGATTTTTGCGGTTTTCGGGGGTTTGCATTTTTGCTCGATAAAGGCAGCATAAAATAGAACTTGTTTATGTGTATCGCAACGGAATGATTGTGCTCTTGCTGTTAGCGCTAATGGTTTTCAATATTTTTTTCAATCATTCTCCTCGGAATGGCTGCCCAAAAACGATCATAGTGGAGAGACAAAAAATATTCAAGCAGTGTGTGAACCGTTGGCAGCGCAACGCCTGATGGTATTGATGCTGCTGCTGCTTTGCGTTTTGGTTGACTGGCAGAATCGATGAACTGTGGTAAATTGTGGTCACAGGTCCCAAGCCTGATCAGAAGTT
The DNA here is from genome assembly GCF_002204515.2 of Aedes aegypti. Classification (NCBI taxonomy): domain Eukaryota; kingdom Metazoa; phylum Arthropoda; class Insecta; order Diptera; family Culicidae; genus Aedes; species Aedes aegypti. The sequence continues at coordinate 180,116,668 of NC_035107.1, forward strand.
CGTTCAATGACAAAACGTGTACTGTTAGCCCAAATGATCGGCATCATATGATGGCCAGAAAATAAAATGCTCACTGGCACCGAATTACATAATTCCAAACATAATTGCCCATAACATGTCAGCACTTTGCTTGCTGAATAACTTTGATGAAGACTACAAGTTTTAAAATAATCGGGAACTCGAGATTCTATATATTTTACCTCTCACACGTTGGCCAGTGATATACAGACATACAGATACATACAAATATACAGACAAATATACAGACACCATCTTGCTATAATATCGCTATCCTGAGATAGCCGCAATCAATATACAGCATGCTCATTAGCGCCATCTAGTGGTAGAATTTCTAGTTGGGTGGCCTATCACATGCTAGGCCTTGACCTACTCAACACTTTTGTCGAAGACGTCAACTTTCTAGGTAATCGGGATCCTGAGATATTCGTGATTGAAATATTGTATACTCACTAGCGCCATCTGATGGCAGAATTTCAAGTTAGATGGCCTATAATATGTTAGACCATGACTTACTAAACAACTTTGTCGAAGACCGCATCGTTCTAGGTAATCAGGATCCTGAGATATCTGTTTGAAAAATTAAATGCACACTAGCGCCAACTGGTGGCAGAGTTCCGAAACAAGCGGCCTATCACATGTTAGTCCATGACATACTGAACAACTTTGCAGAAGACACCATCTTGCTAAAATATCTAGATCCTGAGATATTTGTGTTCGAGATGTTGCATTGCGAAATGTCCACTTCATCGGTTCCCCCGGGACACAATCCGATGGCCACTGGAAGGTGAGGATGTTTTCAAAGTATCATTTGTTCACTGAACAATTGGTACCGTTGAACTGAACAAATTTGCCGAAGACATCAATATTCTATCTTGCCTAGTCTTAGATTTATAACAAAATGCTTCGCGTGTACTCAGTACAAGATGCGACCGCTCGTGTGACGGGCCCGGTAAAAATAAGTTACACGAGCGGTCGCACTGGTGTACTGAGTACACGCGTAAAAACTTAGGTTAAAAACACGAAGTTTTCGAAAACTTTTCGTTGATTTTTTCGAAAAATTTCTTCTCTACAAGCAAAAAGAAGAGTAGATCTTGGAATAGGACCAACACCCGGATCACTTTGAAGAGATTTTCAACGTGTTTTTCAGCTTTTCGCAAAGTGCGTGTACTCAGTACACTAGGGCGACCGACGGTGGGTTAATGTGGTGCAAATTTTGTTAGAATTTTTGTTATTTTAACTACTAACGGTACATGTTTTATAACAACTGGTGATATAAAAAAATCATATCAGGTGAACACATTCTGTTATAATCTTTTTTCCTCCGTCTGGTCGGGTCTAGCCTTCGCTGTTACTAGTGAACAATACACAGCAAAAAAATCTCAAATTTACATGGCACGTAATATTTTATGATAATCATGTAAAACGAGTTGCAACTGAACATTCAACGATAATTAATGTAAACTGTCTCATTGCATTCGATAATGCTTGCAAACTTGAGTGAAACTGAAACATTACATGATCTTCCATCCAACATTCGCCAATGTTGCATGCTTTCTTGCATCTTGAAAGTGAAATTGCAAACAAGAATTCTCGGTTTACATGATTCTACGCTGAATATTCTGTCAAAAATAATGCACATGGATGGATCGACGGCTTGTCATTCCATGTGCATTATTTATGATTGAATTTTCAGCGTGAAAATCATGTAAACCGTACCGTTTTGCATGCAACATTCTTCGAGAGAAGACGTTTCGCGTTCAATATTAAGGATTTTGATAACAATGTTGTATATAATAGATGTGTTTATAGGTTTTATCATTGAATAATACATGACAGATGGCTTTGCATGATTGAGACTAAAATTACGTTACGTGCAAATATCAGATTTTTTTGGTGTGTAGATGTTTCCCCCGGATGAGAATCGCAAGTAGCATGCAGCAGCCATCCCATTTTGTCCTGCATCTACAAAAGTGTGAAGCTGTACATTAGACTAATGCAAATTTTGAAGTTTTTGCTCCCCTATGCTTAAACGGTGTCAATTATGATGAGAATCATACCCCCAAAATTTGAAGTGATTTGGAAGAAATTTGGTTGTTCACAGGCCATTTGAAGTTTCTATGGAAATTACTATGGAAAAGACCAACGTTTTGTGTTCACTCCTTTAACTGCTCGTAATAATAATTTATGGAAAAGTGAACAAACTCTACTCATGTGAAATCTTCCCAGCTACAACTTTGCCGAAGATCACATTTTGGTGGGACGTAAGGATAATTTGTTATTAGTGATAACAAAGTCTAAATCATGCACAGCAAAAAAATCTTAAATTTACATGGCACGTAAGCTTTCATGATTGTCATGTGAATCGAATTATCATTTTATATTAAACAATAAATAATGTAAACTGCCTCATTGCATTCAGGAATGCTTGCAAACTTGAGTGAAACTGAAACATTTCATGATCTTGCGTCCAACATTCGCCAATGTTGCATGCTTTCTTGCATCTTGAGAGTGAAATTGCAAACAAGATCGCTCAGTTTACATGATTTCACGTTGAATATTCTGCCAAAAATAATGCACATGGATGGATCGATGGCGTGTCATTCCATGTGCATTATTTATGATTGAATTTTCAGCGGGAAAATCATGTAAATCGAGCCGTTTTGCAAGCAATATTCTTTGAGAGAAGGCGTTTCGCGTTCAATATTAAGGAATTTGGTAACAATGTTGTATATGATAGATGTGTTTATAGGTTTTATCATTGAATAATACATGAGAGATGGCTTTACACACACTCCGAAAAAATCATGTGATTTTACGTCTTTTGGATGCACATAAAAGAAGCGAGCCAAATGACGTGGATTTGTGTCACATTTTTAATACGATTGTGTCTGATTCGGGAAATGTCAATCATAGCGGCATCGTTTTCATGTCCTTCATCACGTAAAATTACATTTTTCTTTCAATACATCTTTCAGAACCCATTTTTACGTCATTTCATCACTTACATCATGTGTCATTCTGTCATAATGTGAATTACGTCCGGTGTGATTTTCATTATTTTTAAGAGTGCATGATTGAAACTAAAATAACGTTACGTGTAAATCTAAGGTGTGTGCTGAGATGATCATTCAATTACTATCAGAGCAACACTGCTGTTTTGCTGCAGAACATAGTAGCCTGGATTACTTTGATCTATTCTATCCGCCAGGAACACCACTGTTGCCTGCCGAGCAGTTGGTTGAGCATGCAAAATACAAACCCAGTTTATGATTAAGAATAGCAATTTATCCTTAAGTCCTATCAAAACGTGGTCTTCAGCAAGGTTGTAGCTGAAAGGATTTCACATAAGCAGAGGTTGTTCACTTTTCCATAAAATATTATTTCAAAAAGATAGAGGCCTGAACACAAAAAGTTGGCATTTTCCATAGTAATCTCCATATAAACTTCAAATGGCTTGTGCACAGCAAAATTTCTTCCAAATAATTTCAAACTTCGGGAGGTTGCTATTTACCATAATATAAATCGGTTAAGCATAGGGGAGCCAACATTTCAAAATTTGCATCACTCTACTGTACATCATCGGCGTCATGGATTCACCGGGAATCTCTTGAAAACTCCAGGAACCGCTTACACTTGTCAAGGGTTTTACAGGTGCCTTTACACACAGGGCAGGTTTCTCTCGCCGGCCCGGATGTATTTGCTTCTTTTGGTTTTGAAGACAATTTAGTGTCGTTTTTATTCGGAGTTTCAACGTGAGCGTTAATGTACGTTTCTCCTTTTCCTTTCCGCCGAAGTTCATTTCGCGTCGGTTTCATCTGAAAGGATTCGATTAGAAACGTTACCGAACTAGCTGCTTCGGCAAGCAAATATATCCACTCACTGAAAGTCGCCCGGTTGACGGTCAGCTGTGTCTTCCGGTGTTGCGCCCACGTAAGCTTTATCGATGGTGGAAGCTTTCCAACAAGCTGGTGTAGGAGACTTACATTGTACATGTACTCTTCTAGCCCGCATGAATCAACTGTCGCACAGAAATTCTGTACTATTATGAAAATTTATTGGCTTTTTTCGGTGAATACAATACCTATACTCAGAGTGAAAGGGAATAACGAAAGTAATGAAAGACAAGATGGATAGAATCGCAAGCGAGCGACGAGAAAAATGAATAGAAGTTGAAAATTTGTTTTAACAGAGGGCCGTATGTGTAAACAACACAATCGAAACGACAAATCGTTGCCTAACGTCTTGGTCTTGAACGGCTAGATGTTGTCGTGTTGGTCACTACTAACACTAGACAGGCAAACATTTGTCGCCTCGACTATAACTATATTGTTCGGCGTATATAACAGTTCTATCGATCGTTGGCATATTTTCGGAGATTGATAGGAAATTGACGTTAATTATTGGATTTTTTCGCGTCTGATATCGCATACCCCTAATTTGGCAAGTGATCCTATTCGAACTGAAGTTAGATTTCTTTGCCTATCATATTCTACATTTATATGGTTTAATCACCGCATGACTTTATTATTATGAAAATTTATTGGCTTTTTTCGGTGAATACAATAAACTCCGACGCAGTCATAGTGATGCCATCCGTCGCACTGATCGCACTGAACCATATTCTCCGTATCTGCTCCGCTACAGGTCTTGCAGGTGTATCCATCGATGGTTCTTTCGCTTCTATCCACCACCACTACCACATCATCCATTTCCTTATCACCAACCACTTCAGTAACCACTTCACCATCCTTGGCCTTTTACCTACTCTTGCTACTCACTTTGCTACTTTTGCCTTCGGACTTTGAACCGCGACTCGACATGTTCGCGAAACCGAATGTTTCGTATTAAACGAAAATTATATTTTGTTGGATTTTATCCAACGGGAATTTCCAAAATTATGATTCTCCCTTCGGAAATAAAACACCGGATCCGTAGTATCGGGGAAGAATATAATATTCGTGTCGGTTTTATGTCAGTCAAGAGTCCGTATATTAGGGTAACGACTGTTTGTTTCGTTCTTTAACGCTAACAGTTGGCACCAGCGAGAAAAAGTACAGGCAACAACCTTTCGAAGATTCAGCTTCATTCACTGGCCGCCTAGCGACGACACTGTTGTTTGTATTCCCCCCACTGATCGCGCTACGCTGGATTCTCAAATTTCTCAAACTTTCTACACAAGCGCATGGAAGAATGGTAGCCGGAGAACTGTCAAAACGTATGGAAAATAATGAAAAACGTAAATTACTTGCAATTAGGAACCTGGATCAAAAAAGTAGTGATAAGAAATCAAGTGTAAAGTGAATACATAACTTTTTGTGTTTAGTTCATCTTCCATGGTGCTTTCTTTGCTTCAGGATTTCGTTTTTACTACCACTGAAAAAGAGCCATCTATTGCCTTTTCAGTTTTGAATATTGCCCTATTGTCTCCTTCGTGTCAATGCATATGTGTGTAATTTAAGTATTTGTTCTTCGTGAATTGTGTATGTATAAAACAATAGTAATGAGGGTACAATAAACTAGGTAACGATGTGTAGTGGTTCATAAATTGTGTTCTTTAATTTTATTCATGTAATGTTAAGGTCCAAATCATCTCCAATAAATATTATCCTTCCTAATGTATTAAGAGAAGCTTAGGCATATGAAAATACTAAATATTTTACCCAGAGATGAAAAAGAAAAATAAGTTATACCTTCCACCAATCAGAACTTTCGGCCGCTACCAGATTCTTGGAATTTATTCCGTTTTATGATTAAATCCTGAAATTTCTTCCGATATTCCTCCAAGAATTCTAACTAGAATTTCCCAAGGGATTCTTTCAAGAACTCCCAAAGGAATTCAACCAAGGATTTCTGCAGAATTTTCACTAAGGATGTCTTTAACAATTCTACCAGGCATTTCTCCTGTGATGCTTCCAATATTTATTCCAAAACTTCCTATTGAAATTGCATTGAGGATTACTACAGAGAATCCTCCTGGCTTTCAGGAAGAATTTTTTCAATATATTACTCATGGGATTATTCCAATAATTCTCTCATTTTTTTTTCTTGGCAGGATTTTTTCAGGAATTTATACGGTTTTTTTCCTGGGTATTACTCCAGGGAATTCTTCGATAGTTCTTCATGAATTTTCTGTTTCAAGTATTCTTCTACTTCTTTCTGACATAACGTTCTCAATAAGACAGAGTCACAGACAAACATACGTCACACTCTCATCGATGTCCATCGACCACCTTTTTAACGGCTGATTCAAATATATGCTACTTGGCCAATCCACCACCCGCAGTGCTCGCATCGTTTTTGTTTGTGTTTGACGTTTGCACATAACCACCACCTGTTGGCCAAACACAGTGATTTTAGCATTGGGCGTATATGTTCTCGCGACTATGATTTTGATCGCAATTTGTTCTAGGTGTTATGTCTGTTTGTCTGTGACAGAGTCTTTTTATCTGCTTTGTGGTGTTTTTCACAAGCCCTTAAAAACTCTTCCAGCATAAGAATATGGGTCGATATTGATGATTGGTCATCTGGATCCGGAGATATTCCAAAATTCCTTGGGGGACCGACGCGTAGCCATAACCCACTTTAATATCTCAGGCAACAGAATTTTTATCGTATTCGGATATTCACTTCACGGAATGATACATTAATGTGAGTATGTTGTGAAAAAATGAATCATATTGGTGCAGCCGTTTTTGCGTAATGAGCATTTACGTTTTTGATACCGCGCTGAACAAATAAAAATCTTGAAAACTGTAAAAAACCTCATTTTGAAACTTTAAGATATCTTGAAGAATACTGAACAGATTTGTGTGATTTTAGGTAGCTCCTTATTACCTGTCATAGTATAGTACACATATTATTTTTTTTTTGATGAATTGAGCAAAAACAAAATGGCCACCAAAGACATTTTATATGAAGAATGTCGGTTCCCCAAGGAACATCGGAATATTTTCAAAACTCAGTAATGAATAATAAAATTCTGATCCGACTGGGAAATTGAATCTTCAGGGTGGCTGTAGCCGCGGAATTCACCACTAGGCTAAGGAAGTCCCATCCAGAGAAAAGTATCTGGTAAGTTCTCCAGCGATTCTAGCCGAATTATTTCTATTGCGTGCTACTCGACTTTTGAATCAATGCTATTATTGCATTACCAAAAAGTTGAAATATGAAAAATGAAAAACCCCTGCACACGACTATGTCTTTGCTTGATCACCAACATTAGGCGACTTGTACTTTTCTTCTTGCCAGCCGGTGGCCGATTCAATCCAATAAAACAGTCAACAGGAACGAGAAGAAAACGTGTCTCTTTTTTATGAACTTTTGGAGTTTGCTTTTACACACGCCTAGAAAAGAAAACTGTTTGTGTTTGTTTCGACACGGAAAAAATGGATGGAGCTGCTAACGATATGCAATTGGGAAATACCGACGGGAGACCGTGGGTTCACCGGCTCCTTGTATTTTACAAAGAACAGCTAACTGTTAACTCATCCAAACAGGAAAATATTCTTTTGAAGAAGCCCTCCCCATTCGGTTTTATTGGACGGGTTTAGGTAAAGCAACGAAAATGAGTACTACGAATAGTTGATCAAACGGTGATTTATGGCTTTCGGTTTGTTAAGATAATGATGATCGGTAAGCGATGAAAACGAGGATTACCTCACGTCAACGGCTTTTTTATGGTGATGTAGGTACCATCAAATGCAGTACATATCTTTGATAATGAGGGTGGATGTCGTTGATATTGTGTGATACACTTCGACCTTCTACAAACCGATCATTGTAGATTGCAAAAAAAATGAAATGTTTTCTTCTTACTTGCAAAAATGGCCAGCCATGTTGTATGCTGTACCAATATGGACTAGCTGTTGTAACACCAGGAAGAAAGCTCTGTAGAGGATTCAAAATAAAATTTTGAAAATGATTCTGAAGCTTCCTTCCTGGTTTAGTACTAATGAATTAAATATAATGTATGCAATATTCAATGTTTAAACATTGGAACAAATGTCAAATAAATTTCAATAAAAGATTATATCGTGTTTGATAACAATCAAATTATATTCAACGATAATGTTTTTCTTGTTTATACTTTGGTCAATGTTTTAATGTCTTTCTTACATAACCGTGAATAGCTTGCCAAGACATCAGCTTAAGAGTGAATTTACGTACAAAAACTTATTTGAACTCTCACGGTACATCCACCTTACATTCTGAGCGGTACAATTATTGGTACGGGATTAGAAAATTGAGGAATTTTCGTGATTATTTATATTTGGTTTTCAACGTGATTGTGCAGAATTCTCTTACGTCTTTTGCGTTCCAACTTCGATAACTTTTGCAAATATGAATCAATCTTCATGACACCACTAGATAAGCTGTTCTTCCGTTTAAAAAGGCTGTAATAAGCTTCTGGCTCTAACAACTAGGGGTACCACAGTAATAAAGAAGAAGTGGCTAAATACTAAGTGGGGCAGGTTTTAGACTATTCGCAATTTCAACTTTTCCAATTTATACATTTGACTCATGTTCTGTGTGAACAATTAAACGAGAAATTATATTGAACATGCAATTATTGCTACAACTTTTTGATTCAAATTACTCTTGAATCGACCGACACCAACAGGTTTCAAATTTGTATTGCGTTTAGCGTTTCGATTGCCGCCAAAAAAAAAATCGACTTTTCAGTGGGTGCAATAATTTTCAAGAGCATCTCCATTGCAACCTTTCACGTTGAGAACAATTAGCCGAATTCCCAAAGCCACTTCAGGTCCATTAGTGGGCGAACATCTCTCCCGTAGCCAGTGGTGATGATGCGAAATCTTCTAAACGTCGAACACAGTTTTATCTAAGACGCCGTTCTAAATTTTCTACTCCAGATTGAAGGATTTCGCATTTCAGCTGTTGGGTTTCGTGTTTTTTTTGCGTTGTCTCTCCAATATCGTTCCAAGCAATCGACATAACCTCAATTTATCCACACTCTTCTGTTCGTTGAGTCGTAGATCGTTTGAAGTGGTTGCTAAGTCCAGAGCTCTACTTTGGCAACACTTAGGAGCTAGATTTATTCGACAAGGCATCGCTGCGGTGAGTTGCCGTGTGGGGAAACTCGATTATTTTGGGTCGATATTATTTTTATGGTATTTTGCTACTTTTCACTGAGGGTAAGATTTAACTTCAAACAAATCTGAAGGTCTTGTTCCATCGAAGATTATTTCATACATCAACTAGTTTTCCTTGCGTAAGGTCTGGAAAAGAGCTTGATTTATGGTGCTCCTTGAAGTGCCAGACAGAAGCACTCTTATATTCCTCAAGATGATTTAGTTTTACTAGCATGTAAATACGTAGAACCAACAATTTAACTGGTATAACTAGGCATAATGAACAGTAATGGACAGAATAAAGTATGCATTGAACATTTTCTCTGAAAAAATGATTAAGTTTACAGGTCTGGATCTCGGCTTGCAATGGTCCGATTGACCTGAAGTTTTCACAGAAGCTAAAAAATAACACAAGTTGCACCATATTTGAATCACAAACATTTGAGTTATTAAACATCCCCATTTTGCAAAAAATGGCATAAACTTGTTTTGGACATATTTTGAAAACAATCAAATTCATTGAAAATGTTATTCTACAACCATGTACGTCTTATTAGACTGAAAAATTCAGCGAAAGAGCATATTACACTTATTATTTCCATTTTAAAATCTTATTATGAATTTTAACTTTTTTCTGATTAGCGCTTGGCAATAACATAAAAGATTGTTAGTGGAATGCTCTAAATTTGCAGCTAAACAAATTTGAAGTTATTCTTGAGTGGTGGTATAAATTTCAGGTCAATCGGAGCTCTAGAAGACATGATCCAAGCCTTCAAGTTTGATTGTGTGCAAATCGGCCAATGTTCACTTCATTTTGTCCAGTACTGTGTGTGAAATCCTCAAGGCAATTGATGAACTCTAAACAAACTAGAAACTGTTTCCCTAAGAATGTTTACTATCATTACTACTCTGTAGGTCTGAGTTGTAAACATATCATCTAAACAAAACAAAACAGATGTCACATCAGTAGCTGACATTATGTTAGTGCTAAAAGGCGACAAAGCAGAAAAAACTGTCCTCATTTTGAGACAGGCGTCGTACTTCGTCTATTCAAGCAAGGCGATCCTTGTGGTGGCGAATGGCGACAGTGGAATAATAGCCTCTTCAAGTTGTCTCGTTCTTTGGAGTTTGAGGAAGCAAAGCACCAGATGTTGGTCCGAATGCTTTGACCGCTGACTTAGGCCCAAGCGTGTTTGGATGTAGGTCCACTCATTCCGAAGTGGCAATGAATTATCGGTTTCAAATGAATTGTCGTGGGTGGCGCTAGTTGTCTGGCTATGACAGGCTTAAGTGGATGCATGTCATGGTTTGAAATACGATTAGTGGTTGCAGATCATTAAAACGAACTTAAGAACAAGTTTAATGGCCAAAAATATTTGTCAGATTTTTGCGTAACAAATTATTGAATTCCTGGATATTAAAAGATAAACATAATGATTCTGATTGCTTCCCGACTAGCAGATCATGGTAAAACTTTACCACAAATTTATCAAATTGTGTTAAAATTATTTTGCTTTGTTGTATAAGTCCCAGGATGCACAATGGGTTCTTACGATCCACACTGGATCTATACTGGGATCCACACTACAATCCCAAAACCCACACTAGATACCCAGATCCACACTGCAATCCCATGATCTACGCTACAATCCAAAAATCCACACTGGAATGCCACGATCCATACTGTTGCCCCAGAATCCCCACAATTCACACTGGAATATCAGGATTCCTACTAGAATCCTAAGACCCGAATTGAAATCCGAGGATCCACATTGGAGTCCTACTATCAACGCTACAATCTTAGGATACATATTGGAATACCACCGGGCCCATACTGTAACACCAGGATCTACACGGGAACTCCAAGATTCTTACTGAAATCCCAGTATCCATACTGGAATCTCAGAGTCCACTCTGGATTCCCAGGATCCATATTCAAATCTAAGAATCTAAACTAAATTATTCACACTGGAATCCCAGGGTCTATAGTGAAATCCCAGAATCCACGGGAATCTAAGGACCCCCACTGAAATACTAAGATCCATAGTGAAATTTCAATATCCACTCTGAAATGCAAGGATCAATACAGGAATAAAAACATTCACACTGTCACTCTAAGATCCACTCATAGTTCCAAGATCCACTCTGAAATCATACGATCTACACTATAATCCTAGGATTCACACTGGTATAAGGGGATAAGCACTGAAATACCAGAATCTACTCAGGATTTCCAATATCCACACTGATATCTCAAAATCCCAAGTTCCACACTGAAATTTTGCGATCCACATTGCAATCCTAGAATCCACACTGAAACTGTACGATCCACATGACAATACCAGGATCCACACTAGAATCAAAAGATCCACACTGAAGTACAAGCATCCACACTGGAATCCTATTTTTTGCACTGGAATCTCAGGATCCACACTGGAATGCCATGATCCATCCATTATGAAATCTCAGAATTTCAACTGGAATCCCGAAATTCACACTGACTTCCAGGATCCTTTGTACAATCTTCCAGGAATCTCTGATTTGGTTAAATAAGACGAGCGTGGTGATGCCGACAAGAGCTGCTGACGAAATAGCTAAAAAATTGACATATTTCATGTTTACAGCGCAACCTAGTGAAAGAAATCTGAACTAGTACACCCGTCATTAGACTGTCTTTCAGCCTTTTCACTACTTTACCGAAGAAACTATTCATCCATTTTATCTAAAAAATTGACTATATTAATAAAAAAACTTATCTCAAAATCGAGGCTCCAGATCTCAAAATAGATCACTGGATGCTAATGGGTTAACATCATAATTTTTGATTAAAATATCACATCCCATAAACATGCATACGAGCTATTTTTGTAAATCGATTTGAAATTAACGTGTCGCCTTATGCTTGAATCTAAATAACAGGGATTTTGAACATGAAATTTGTTTGTTTGGATCACACGAACATTATCAAAAACAATAATAATTCGAAAGTATGAGTGTGTGTTGTACCACTTTAAATTTAATTGAAACCTAAATTTAACCCTCAAGTACCCTGATTCCCAACCCCGCCTTTAGACGGGGTACACTTTGCAATTTTGTGTATTTGTTCATAGCTCGGAAATCAAAATGAATTTATTTTAGGCTTAAACCTTGGCTAATAACATGCATATAAGAGAAGTTTTTTATGACTTTTGAAACTTTTTGAATTTTTGAAAAATGTTTGAAAATTGTATTTTTATATAACCTACAAATGCCTGGGGTTAATTTAACGTGTATTATAAAAAATCGTGGGGCCCAGATAGCCGTAGCGGTAAACGCGCAGTTACTCAGCATGACTATGCTGAGGGTCGTGGGTACGAATCCCGCTGGTCGAAGATTTTTTCGTAAAGAAAATTTTCTAGATTCCCAGGGCATAGAGTATAATCGTACCTGCCACACGATATACACATGCAAAAATGGTCAATCGGCAAAAACGCTCTCAGTTAATAACTGTGGGGAAGTGCTCATAAGAACACTAATCTGAGACGCAGGCTTTGTCCCAGTTGGGACGTAACGCCAGAAAGAAGAAGAAAAAGATTAAAAATCGTATCTTTAATGTTTTTTTCTAAAATCAGCCTATCACAGAAGAAGAGCCTGATGGTATTGAAATAATTTCAAATTTATTTTTCCGTTAGCTACACGGAAAATTGTATATACCCCAGAAAAAAATTAAAAATTGAATATTTTCAAAAGTGCCGTAAACATTTTAATTTTTATATTACCAAAAATCAGTTATCAGGAGAGGCTTCCAAAAAAAATGAAGAAGGATAGGGATGTTCAAATATAAAAATGATAAAAATCAAAAACCAAAATTCATAAATTTGCAAATAGAAATAAATCATTGTCCAAAACGTGTATAGAACAATTTTAAGTAACGAAAAATGATATTTAGATCGAATATAAAATTTTGGGTATTAGAGGGTTAAAGTTTAAATTTAACTTTTGTATAACTTTAAATCTATATTCCCCTGTTTGGGACGATTCTAACCCATTAACCTAAGTAGCGATAATGAAATTCGGGGTAATGTAATTCAAGGCTTTGGGTCATTAAATAACGAAAGTGCTATGATATAAATTGAAAACAACAACGCAAATTTGTAGAAGACACTCATTGTAGTGGAAGATTGAAATCTTACGCATTTGAAGTACTGTTAATTTCACAACAAACATTTGATTAAATAAAATTGGTTATATTTAAATCAAATTTGGCATAATTTGAACATTGTCAAAAACAAAAAGTTTGTGTAATGTATTCAGTTTTTTTGTATGTCATTTGTGAATTTTAAAACAGGAATCAGCAGCTGAGAGTTTTTCAAGATGACGTAGATCTAAAATATTTCTTGCCATTTTTTGTTGTTTTTTTTTTTTCGGAGTAAAAACTATGGGGATGCAAAATGTAAGACGTTGTTACGAAATTTTGTTACGAAATTATCTTTTAAAGTAATGATTTTATTGTTAGTATCAGGTATCTTACGCACAATTTTATCGACATTACTCGTTAAAAAATTTTCTGAAAAAAGAAGAAAACACCTGGGTTCCCAAATTTTTGAAAGATATCACCTTTTAACGTTATGTTGCAGTAGACTGGCCCTCAAACAAAAACAGTTGTAATTTTTTTCAACGGGGCACCCCCTAGATATGTGCCTTAGGGTAAGAAAAAAAGCTCTCTCAAAATTTCAACTCATTTGGTTGCTCCCCCAGCTGGCGCATTCAATTCAAAGTTTGTATGGAATAGTCGTCTCAAATATATTGAAAATTGACCCTATGTCACTGTTTCGTCTCGCACACTAGTTAATCGTGTTCAATTGAGCTCAGAATAACAAATTAACTAGTTGATACGCTATTGAACATAGTTGCCGAAGGTTGTATCTGGATTTAAGCTCATTTTCATTAAGCTTTCAGTTGTTGAAAGTTAGGCTTAGATCAGCACTCCCGTACAATCACACATGTGCATGCACCTTGTGCCGCAGCTCGCCCAGCGTCATAGGTGGCTATGATGCGCTTAGTGGCTACCACCCAGCTAAGTTGGAGGAATTCTAAGCAATATTGCAAAATCTACTTCAGATAGTTTAAAACACCAACTTTATCAATTTTAATCATCATACAACCTTCTACAATATATATCTTCGGTAAGTAGGCCTTGACCGGGTTACAGGTCTTTTTTTCTGCGCTTGTCAATTTTTTCTATTTTCAGATAAATTTTCACCCCGGAGTTTTGCAATTTGGATTTTGTGTGCGAAGCATTTGAAGAGAAGGAGTAATTGGCGTGCTGTGCTGTTGGGAAACTTCAGATAGCAAGACTCTTCGTAGGTGTTGGAGTTTCAGCCTTTTTTGATTACTGTTACTGGTGTTGCCGAAGTTAATTGAAGCCTTATCCGAATTTGCCGCTCAAGAGTTGTAAACCAAGGATTTGGATTTCAAGTTTTCGTTACTTTTGCTGTTGGAGTTTCGTTCGCTGCAAAACCTTGAGTATAGTTAGTGCTCAACTTCCGAGCCGATCAGTCGATCCTATCGATAGAGCGTATTTCGGGAGCCGTTTACGGACTATATCATTCAGTATACATCGGTAGTTTTACCGTCGCGACTAGTTTCTTGTGATTCGTAGTTGCCGCGTCGCCGCGATACGCGATGCCACGCCGCGAAAATACTTTTCGCGTCGATTACTCGCAGTTTCCGAGGCAACTTTCCCACGACGAAATTCATAAGTTCGTCGGGGAAAAACTCGGTCTTACGCGAGAGAATGTGATTCTACTCCAACCGAGCCGGCGGCTGGGATGCACCTTCGTAGAGGTCAACAACCTGGAGCTCGCAGAGAGAATTGTTCGAGAACATGATAACAAGCACGAGTTCGTGTTTGACGGGAAGGTGTACAAGCTACGTATTTTGATGGAGGATGGAGCCGTAGAAGTACGCTTGTTCGATCTCTCTAACGACATCACCAATGACCAGATCGGTGAGTTTCTCGCCGATTTCGGAGACGTGCTCAATATTCGAGACCTTCTCTGGGACGAACGTTCCGCTTTCAGCGGTGTCAAGACTGGTGTTCGCATCGCCCGAATGGTGGTGAAAAAGAACATCCCCTCTCTCGTAACAATTCGTTGTGAGGACACGGCGGTGGGCTACAGGGGGCAGCGCCAAACGTGCTTGCATTGCCATGAATTCGTACATGTCGGTATCCCATGTGTACAGAATAAAAAACTGCTCGTGCAAAAGCTCGTAGCGGACAAATCGTATGCCAACGTCACGAAGCAGCCAGCGGTATCAAAGCCGACAAAACCGATCATTCCTCCACCGAAAGTACCGCAGCCTCAGGTACAACAGCACTCGGTGCGGCTTTTGAATGCCAAACCTCACGAAACCCGAACAACACCAAAGCAATCAACCACGATGCCTCCTCCCGCCAGCAAACCATCGACAACGCACTCAGCTGATCGAATCTCGCCGAATGTCATGCCAATCGGCAGCATCATCACCTCACATAAAAAATCTGATGGTAATGACACGGATAGCTCGCAAGCATCGTGTAGCTCAAACAACAGCCGCCGTCTGCGCAGTAGACGATCGCCTCCAGGGAAAAAGATGCGACACAGCGACGAAATCATTATCGAACACGGCCGAGGCTCCGGAGATGAAATGCAGCAGTAATGGAGCTCACCAGCGTGAATATCGGCACCATCAACATCAATACAATAACAAACGCAACGAAACTGAACGCTCTTCGAACCTTCCTTCGTACCACCGAACTTGACATCGTTTTTCTGCAAGAGGTAGAAAATGAACAGCTTGCCCTGCCCGGCTACAATGTCGTGTGTAATATCGATCATGCGAGACGAGGAACAGCTATCGCTCTCAAAAATCACATAAAATTCTCCCACGTCGAAAAAAGCCTGGACGGAAGATTGATTGCTTTGCGTGTACACAACACAACGCTGTGCAATGTGTATGCGCCGTCGGGTTCCGTTCTCCGCGCCGAGCGGGAACGATTTTTTAACAACACGATAGCTTATTATCTTCGGCATCGCACCGATCACGTTGTACTCGGAGGCGACTTCAACTGCGTGATTCGACAGTGTGATGCGACAGGATCCAACTCGAGTCCCGCTCTTCAAACAGCCGTACAGCAACTTCGGATCCACGATGTATGGCAACAACTTCGGCCCCGAGAGCACGGATACACTTTCATCACGCACAACTCATCGTCCAGACTCGATCGACTCTATGTAAGTGCCGAGCTACGAGAACAGCTGAGAGCAACAGCTGTTCATGTTTGTTGTTTCTCGGATCATAAGGCCCTCACTGCGAGAATATGCCTCCCCCTCCTAGAACGAGCGCCCGGCCGAGGTTTCTGGTCCCTCCGTCCCCATCTTTTGTCGAGAGAAAATATAGAGGAGCTCCAAACGCAATGGCAATACTGGACCCGCCAACGTCGTTATTTTCGATCTTGGATGGAATGGTGGTTGTCATGTGCGAAACCAAAGATGAAATCATTCTTTCGGTGGAAATCGAAAATCGCATTCGATCAGTTTCACCGTAAACAACAGCGTCTCTACGGCTTACTACAGCATGCGTACGACGGGTACCATCATGATCGCTCATTGCTCGCTACAATTAATCGTTTGAAGGCAGAAATGCTTTCACACCAACGTCGTTGTACTGAAATGTTTATGCACATCAACGAAACGCACGTGGCTGGCGAAGCTATCTCCACTTTCCAGCTAGGAGAAAGAACGCGTCGCAGAACGACAATAGATCAGCTTCGAAACGAAAGAGACGAAACAATAAATGATTCCGATGGTATTCGGGATCATATGGTCGAATATTTCTCTAATCTATACGCACGGGAGAATGTAGACGATGTGGAAGGCAGTGGTTTCCAATGTGATCGTATCATCCCCGAAAATGATCATGTCAACGCATCATGCATGAGTGAAATCACTACCGTGGAAATACTTTCTGCTATTCGCACGAGTGCATCCAGGAAATCACCGGGTCCCGACGGGTTGCCGAAAGAACTCTACCTTCGAGCGTTCGATGTAATTCACCGGGAATTGAACCTGGTAATGAATGAGGCGATCAACTCAAATCTCCCCACACAGTTTCTCAACGGCGTAATAGTGTTGGTTAAAAAGCGTGGCGCAGGCGACACCGCCCGTGCGTACAGGCCAATAAGCTTGGTCAATTATGACTACAAAATTCTCGCACGGATCCTCAAAACGAGGCTCGAAAATGTGATGCGTATCCACAACGTACTGGGCGACGAGCAAAAATGTTCCAATGGCAAAAGAAACATTTTCCAAGCCACTTTAGCTGTGAAAGATCGAATTGCACAGTTAAAATCGAACAGACAATCTGCGAAATTAATTGGATTCGATCTCGATCACGCATTTGATAGAGTTGACCATAGCTTTCTATTCAGTACAATGCGTGGCCTTGGCTTCAACACTGCGCTAGTGGATCTCCTATCTCGAATAGCAGCAGCATCATCATCTCGTCTGCTTATCAACGGATTTCTCTCTGCCTCCTTCCCAATACAGCGGTCGGTGCGCCAAGGGGACCCACTGTCTATGCACCTTTTTGTGATATACCTACATCCTCTTCTACGGCGCCTGAAACAAGTGTGCGGTAGGGATTTGATTGTGGCATATGCGGATGATATCAGCGCTGTTGTTACCAGTGCTGAACAATTGAATGCGATGCGTGATCTGTTTCGACGGTTTGAACGTGTTGCGGGAGCTCGTCTCAATGAGAATAAAACAACGGCAATCGACGTCGGGTGTACCGATGCCCCTTTGGCTGTTCAATGGTTGCGAACAGAAAATTCAATCAAGATCCTCGGAATAATCTTCTCGAACTCAGTGCGGGAAATGGTTTCGATGAACTGGGACACAATTGTGGCAAATTTTTCCCGACAGATTTGGCTCCATTCATTACGCACCCTGACATTACATCAAAAAGTAATTTTGTTGAACACATTTTTATCATCAAAATTGTGGTACATGGCGACTCACTTGACGCCGTTGGCGGCACATGTCGCAAAACTGACGGCGACCATGCGGAGATTTTTGTTCCGTGGAGTACCGGCGACCATACCAATGCTACAATTGGCCCGCAGGAAGGAGGACGGCGGGTTGAATTTGCATCTCCCTATGATGAAATTCAAATCACTACTCATCAACAGACACTTGTTGGAGATCGAATTCCTTCCTTTCTATAATTCCTTTATAAATCTAGCAAATCCTCTCCCGGCAAATCCTGTCCCAGACCTTCCTTGTCTAAAATTAATTATAAGCAACTTGCAAAGCCTTCCCCTCCAAATCCGTTTGAACCCCTCCGCTGATCTCGTCTATCGATTCTTCGTGAATCAAACGGACAGACCCAAAGTAGAAACCGAACATCAAAACACCAACTGGTCTCGAGTATGGAAGAACATTTCAGCCCATGGACTTGTATCAGCACAAAAGTCAACCCTATACATGTGGGTAAATCAGAAAGTGCCCCACCGGCGGCTTCTGTTTAGAATGCGGCGAACGGATGGAGAACAATGCCTGTACTGCGGTGCACCTAGTGAAACATTAGAGCACAAATTCTTCTCATGTACCAGAGTGCAAGGTGCGTGGAGATTACTACAACGAAGACTGATGGCGATAGTTGGTCGACACCGTTCTTTTGTTTGCGACGAACTATTACGACCTGCTTTTGAATGGAGCTCGACAGAAAGAAGGACGAGAATTTTAAAAACACTAGTGAATTACATTACCTTCATTGATAATTGTAATGGTAGGATAGATGTTGATGCACTAGGTTTCGACTTAGAAATCGAAGTTTGACTAATTATGTAAATAATTATTTTTAAGCAATCGATCAAATAAACAAATAGACATAAAAAAAAAAGTATAGTTTTTTCTTATTTATTTATTTCTTCTTCGTTTCTTGTATTTCTCATTAGACATAGTTATAAATTTTTGTGATCAGTTTTCATTATGCAAACTGACGGGGATGAGGGGGATCCTAAAGAAAACACTGATTGTCCAGAATCCACCTCTTTGACCAAGCCTTTCCGTGTAAAAGTTTATCCCTCTAGTTTTTCTGGGCCTTTTGTCGTATACTTCCGAAAAAAGGAGAAACTCATTAATGTTTTGCTGATTTCCTCTGAGATTTATAAAAAGTTTAAATCTGTGAAGGAAATCAAAAAACTTTCTTTAGATAAATTAAGAATAGTTTTTGGATCACGAGATGAAACAAATGCTCTCTTGGAATCCAAATTGTTTTTTAAATCCTATCGTGTGTATGCGCCTTGCGACTCATGCGAAATAAATGGAATTATATATGATGAATCCTTGAATTGTGATGACATAAGAAATCATGGTTCAGGTTTTTTTCGGAACAAATCTATTTCTCCTGTCGAGATTTTGGATTGCGTCCGTTTATCGAAATTATTTATTGATGGTAATAATTCCAAATATGTACAATCTAATTGCATAAAGATTACGTTTTCTGGATCTGTACTTCCAGACTACGTAAATGTTGACAATGTTATTTTTCGCGTGAGACTTTATTACCCAAAGCTCATGCATTGTGACCGAAGCCTTCTTTTTGGTCACACTTCAAATTTTTGTTCAAATAAACAAAAATGTTCTAAGTGTGGTGAATTTCATTCTTCATCCACTTGTAAAAATCAATCTAATTTGTGTGTTTATTGCAAACAGAAACACAATTCTTTGAAAGAATGTGCTGTTTACATTGAAAATCAATCAAAATTCAATCAAAAAATTAAAAATAAAAATCTTTTATCTTATGCAGAAGTAATGAAATCCACAGATAACATTACTTCTGCAAATACATTTGAAATTTTGTCAGATGATGATGGTGTTGTGAATCAAGAAGATTTTGGCAACTATGTTTACAAACCTCCTAGCAAAAGAAAAAGATCGAACAATAAAACTTCTGACAATCATAATCAATTTTTTGAACCTCAACCGTCTACTTCCTTTGATATTAGTTTTCCTCCTTTAAATTCTTCTAAAAACATTCCCGGATTTCATAAAATAGATACAGATCCTTCATCTAACAGTAAAAATCAAAATTCAAACAATTTATCGGAAGAAAAAGCAAAAGAAGATACTGACAATTCTATTTTGAACATCTTAGAAGAAATAGTAAATATTTTGGGATTGAACGATTTTTGGAAAAAAATAATTAAATTATTTTTACCTATTTTGGCTTCCTTTTTAAATAAATTGAATTCTTTTGGTCCTCTTTTATCTTCATTTTTCTCTCTGTAATGGCTTCAATTAATTTAAATAAAATGAACATTTTACAATGGAATTGCCGTAGCATTATTCCAAAATTTGATAGATTAAAAGCTTTGATATGCAATAATAATATAGATTTGTTTTGTTTAAATGAAACTTGGTTAGATTCATCCAAATTCTTTCACATTTCAAAATTTAATATAATTCGAAAAGATAGAGATTCTTCATATGGAGGAGTTCTTATTGGAATTCGTAATGATATAGAATTTAAATATTTAGATTTATCAATGCATTCACAAGTTGAGTATGTTACTGTCTCTATTAAAAAGAAAAGTGTGAATTTTAAATTATTTGCTTTTATATTCCTCCAAATTCTACGTTTTCTTTATTGCAAATTAAAAATATATTGAATGAAGTTCCTCCTCCATTTTATATATTAGGCGATTTTAACGCACATAATTTTGCTTGGGGTAGTAACAAGACGGACGGTAGAGGTTCATTGATTATGGATTTAATCGATGATTTGAACTTACATATCCTAAATGATGGATCTTTTACATCATTAGCCACCAAATCATCATTCATGCATTGACTTGTCTTTATGTTCTAATAGTTTATCTTTGAAATCTTTTTGGAAAACTATTGATGATCCTAATGGTAGTGATCATTTACCAATTTTAATTGAAATTCAAAATCCTGTTCGTGGTAAATTTGTTAATGGCTCTAATCTTCCTGATATATGTAACTATGTTAATTGGACGAAATTTACCGATCTTGTATCCTTTTCATTAATTCATCTTATTGATTCGGTATCTCCAATTGACAATTACAATAATTTTTCAAAATTAATAATTGATTGTTTACTCAAATCACAAAATAAAAAAAATGTTTCGCGATTTATTAAAAAAAAATCGCCCTTCTTTCTGGTGGCATAGTGAATGTTCCATTGCTTTGAAAACTAAATCTGATGCTTTTAAATTATTTCGTAAATCAGGCTCCAGAAATCATTTTTTTGCATATCGTAAAACTGAAGCACAATTCATAAGAATAACTAAATCCAAAAAGAGAAATTATTGGAAAAATTTTGTTCAAAATTTAGATAGAGAAACTTCTTTATCTACCTTGTGGACTGTTGCCAGAAATTTAAGAAATTATGATCATGCCGTTCCTACTGTTTTAGAATATTCAGAAAAATGGATACATGAGTTTGCTTCAAAAATTTGTCCTGATTTTGTCCCACGTTCCGTTAAATTTAAAAATAGTTCACTAAATTATTTTCCTGAGCTCTGTTATCCATTTTCATTACCCGAGTTCAATTTAGCATTATCAATTACTAAAAATACTGCCCCAGGTATTGATAACATTAAATTTATTGTGTTGAAAAATTTACCTGATGATGGAAAAATTCGTTTACTTTCAATATATAATGCTTTCCTATCTCAAAATATCATTCCTAATGAATGGCGCCTTATCAAAGTTATCAGTATCCTAAAGCCTGGTAGAGATCCATCTTCAGCTGATAGCAGAAGACCTATTAGTTTATTATCTTGTTTGCGTAAACTTTTGGAAAGAATAATTTTGAATCGTCTTGAATTGTGGGCTGAAAACAATAAAATTTTTTCCTCATCTCAATTTGGATTTAGGAGAGGTCATGGTACTCGCGATTGTGTTTCACTTTTAGCTTCACAAATTCAACTTTCATTTAATAAAAAACAGGACTTAGTTTCCACTTTTCTTGATGTTTCTGGAGCCTATGATTCTGTTCTAATTGACTTATTGTTTGAAAAAATGAATAATTTCAAAATTCCCAGTATGTTTTCTAATTTCTTATATAATTTATTTTCTTTCAAAATTATGAATTTCTTCCATAATGGAGACTCAAAATTATTAAGATATAGTTAATTTGGACTTCCACAAGGATCATGTTAAGTCCATTTTTATATAATTTGTTTACCAGCGATATGGCATCAATAATTCCTAATGGCTGTTATTTGCTTCAATTTGCTGATGATAATGTTATTTCTATTAGCGGCAAAAGTAGAGAAGTCATTAGTCATTTTATGCAATGTGCTTTGAATAATATTGATTCATGGGCTCATGAGAACGAGTTTTCCTTTTCTGTTCAAAAAAACTAAATATATATTTTTTTCGAGAAAACATTCGAACATTTCCATTAATTTATGGAATTTAATCTTAATGGAATCGAAATTGAACAAGTTGATGAATTTAAATACCTTGGCATATGGTTTGACTCTAAATTAAATTGGAACTTTCAAATTAAACAAATCCAAAAAACATGTTCGAAACGAATCAATTTTCTCCGTACTATTACAGGTACTTGGTGGGGCGCTAATCCATTAGATTTGATTACACTTTACAAAACTACTATTCGTTCAGTTATGGAATATGGTTGTTTTACTTTTGGAAGTGCTGCACAAACACATTTTATCAAACTTGAAAAAATACAATTTCGTTGTTTGAGAATTTGTTTGAAACTTATGAATTCAACTCATACTCAATCAACAGAAGTACTGGCTGGTGTCGTACCACTTAAAATTCGTTTTCAAGAACTGAATTGTAAATTTTTGATGAATTGTTTATCAAATAATCATCCGATTATCAATATTTTGAAGTCCTTATTCGAAATTAACCCAACGAGCAAAATATTGGAATCTTACATTCATTGCTCATCTGAAAATATTGTACCAATTTCATATAATAGCTTTTATAATTTTGAAGTTAATATTCACACTTTTCAACCTTTGATTGACTTTTCTCTATTCCATGAACTGAAACAAATTCCAAATCATCTGTATTCTTCTTTTGCCAATATTTTATTTATGCGTAAATTTGATGGAATTACTTCCTCACAATTTTATTTCACTGATGGTTCCTTAGCTCAAGGTATCGCGGGTTTTGGAGTATACAATGAATTTTTGGCTCATTTTTTTTCAAATTAAAATCTCCTTGCTCCATATTCATTGCAGAATTGATTGCTTTATACTTTACTTGTAACTTGATAAAGGATTGTCCACCAAATGTTTACATTGTATGTTCTGACAGCTTGAGTTGTCTTCGTGCTTTGAGTACCATCTCTTTCAATTTCAAAACTCATCATATTTTATTCATGATGAAAAAAATATTACTTAATTTGCATAGTCAAGGATTTATCATTAAATTTGTGTGGATCCCTGCTCATTGTAGAATATACGGTAATGAGCAGGTTGATTCATTGGCTAAACTTGGTGTTGTTCGGGGTATAACTTATGATCGTGATATTTTTCCTTCTGAACATTATACTAAATTAAAAATACATTCCCTTGATAATTGGCAATCTTGTTGGAATTCCAGTAATAAAGGAAGATGGTGTCATTCAATTTGCCCAAAAGTTAGTCATTTTCCTTTGTTTAAAAATATACCAGGGACCAGAAACTTTATTTGTTCATTTTCGCGATTGATTTCAAATCATTACATTTGTAACAATCATTTATATCGTATTAATATTGTGGATTCAAATTTATGTGAATGTGGTGAATCTTATGAAGACATTGATCATATTGTACTTCAATGTTCTAGGTTCATTTTACCGAGGAATAAACTATTTAATAATATAATAAATTATGGTCATCCAATTCCTGTATCTATTCGAGATATACTGGGTACAAGATGTTATCATATACTTAAACTCGTATTTAGTTTTTTGAATGAAATCTCATATTTTGTATGATACTCGTGCTTTGTGTGTGTGTGTGTGTGTGTTTTTTTTTTGCAGATATGAAGATGGATTCTTTCTTGACAGACCCTCTCCCTCATCCTGTTTTGGAAGTCAACCCATACTTCATTTAACAATGGATCCATGTTGCAGTTTGTGGCTCTGCTATGGTTATATTTTTGCCGTATGAGCCTTTAGTTTAAGTTCTTTTTTAATTTGTTTTGTAACGTTATATGAAAAGATGAAGAGGTTTTGTGCCTCTTTGAGAAAGATTTCACAACGAAATCACTCAAAGGGGTTTTTCCCTCTTCCAAAATTTTTTGTTAAAATAAATAAATAAACCTTCTACAATATTGTTTGCTATGGTATCAAGTAGTGTTTTTGACATTCTGGGTTCAATTGAACGCGATCAACAATTTTCCTGACTCAAACAGGAGATGATGTGCTGTTTCCTATATGTTGGAACTGAAAATCCTATATTAACTTCAATTCAATTGCGCCAGCTCATGAAACGACCAAATGAGCTGAAACTTTCAGGAAGTCTTCCTCTAATCCTAAAGAATAATCCTGGCGGGTGCCCCGTGGAATTATACAACTTTATTTTTCTCCCATACTAAGGTGGGCCAGTCTAATGTTGCAGTGAAACAAAAATGATCGAATTTTCTTGATTTTAATGTATATTTTTCATATTTTGGAATAAGTGAAAAAGCGTTTTTAGGATCATGAAACATACCTCCAAATTTATGAAATAACATATGAAAATATTATTTTTTTGTAATTATTTTAACAATTTTACAAGCCGACAATGAATGCAAAATAATTGAGCGTTTGCAATTGTAAACTAATAGTTGATCATTTTAATAATTATCGATTACTTAATTTTATCCTCTAAAACCCAAACCAAATTTATTTTTTGCAGTACTTTTGAAACATTATATTTTTAAAATTTTTCTGGTATATATTTTATTTTCCAAGTAACTAACGGAAAAATCGATTTAAAATTATTTAAATTCAACTAGGCTCTTCTTTCTGCGGTAGGTTGATTGTAGAAAAATATAAAATGTAAAAATGTTAGTATGTCACGTTAAATTTGACCCACAATTTGCAAGTTATAAAATAATACAATTTTTCAAACATTTTCAAAAGGTACGCATTTCCAAGGTAAGGTTGGGTATTAGAGACTGACTTCAAGTCGGAAAGCTCTGTTGATGACAGATAATTAATGAATATGATACTTATTCCATGACTTTTTTGGATGTGCAAATCGTGGATATTTTTTGACGTACCTAGAATGGAATAAGGTGCTTCTTAGTGATTTCAGGAATTGTACTCTTCATTACAACAAGATACATGCATTATTTCCTGTAGTATTTGAATATACCTGCCGTTTTAATTCATATTAAAGACACTTAAGCCCTCAGTGTATTATAATTCATCGAAAAGCATTTAAAATCAATCTTTCTGTATGATTCCTTCGCGTTAACGAGCCTACAAAGCACTTTACTTTTGAATGGTGAGTGAAAATATTGTTTCTGCAAAATTAATAATTTAATATAAATAGAAATGTGTGGGCTTTCCATGATTCTTATTCCGGACGCATCCATACTTTTGCCTTATATTCTGGACAGTTTGAATCGAATTCCGGGAAGCTCAAGATTATCATAAATGGAAAATTCAAATCATCAATTGAAATCGTCAAACCACTGAAGAGACGTCTAAGGTAATTGGTCATTACATTTTCTATAGATATTAATGGAAAATGTTCATTAAACATAGATAATGATAATCAGCCGCTAAATCACTTGTCGGGGGAACTAGGATCGCCGATAACAACGGTGTTGCAACTGTACCAGTACCCACCACCTTGTTTTGGGTTACCTGTCGCTTACATCCCAGTGTGAATAACAAAGCTGTTGAAAAATTACAATGCGAGGCGGAAAAAGCTGTGCCATTGGTTAAGCAGGGAACCGATGTAAATTCTGTGATCTTCATTTCGTTCAAAGTTGGCGTCGGTCCTAAATGTCGTGCTGTAGCGCTAGATCCATCTTCATGGCCTAAAGGTATTCTCTTCCGAGAATTTGAAGACAGTCGTAGTGGAAACTATTGAATGCCCAAACCAATTACTCCTTCAATTATCGTTACGTCTGACGCTGAAGAAACTCCTCAGCAAGCATCCATGGAGGCCACCGAGAATTGACCTCTTGGTACACACTCTACTAGACGAAGGAAGCAGCCGCGGCGCATAGTAGAAAGCACTTTGGAGACCTCTCCAGTCTGATTCCACAGGCAAGTACAACTACTTTCAAGAGCAAGCACTTTCTGATCAATTTATCGCTCCCAGCACAGGCACAGCCAGTCGTCGTATTTTACTGTCACCCGACCTCACACACCATGTGTCCATCGTTTCTGACCCGAGCTTCATTTTTAATCAATTTGACGAAGCATCATTTACTCCAGGACGCACATCCGCTAGTCTTAAGGAAGGCCCTAACCAGCCCAGCGCAGTCGAGCCTTTGCTGCCATCGATCATCAGCCGTCCCGGTCCTATGACTGGGTTTGGGATAGGGCGCTTCCAAGCCGCCTACTCTGGCAAGTATACATCCAACTTTTGCAGTATGATTCCTGATGCGCTCAACAATTCTAGCTTTCCATCAACGCCAACAACGCTACCGTAAATTCGGGTGAAATTGATCAGTAGGGTGAAATTGATCACCATGTCACACGATTTTATTTCCCTCTTATAGAGCACAGAAATCATTGCAACCTACAGTAAATGAACATTGTTTGTCTTAACTATTGTCGAATTGCATGTTGTGGAGTTTGTTTGTGTTAAGGAATGTTTATTTCTATGAAAATAATAGAAAATTCCATAATCGTGTTCTGTGTGGTATTGGCAGATATCAATAAACTTATAGTTTTAAACAAGGATTTGGACATGCTGTCAACCTGAAAATTTGTAAGGATGCTTGAAATATATCCTCAAAACGAATTTTATCATCAAAATTCGTACCAATTTGTTCATTTTGTTGTAATAATTGAATTTTTTATCGATATCAGAAGATTCCTTTGGAAATTGCCTACATTTAGGCGTTTTCTGTGGTATTGTTGAAAATTAATTGTTTATTATATCCATAAATTTTGCATTGTTAAGAATTTGGCAAGCATATTTGTATTCAGGAAGCCCAAATCAAATAAGTAAAGTTGATCTCAAAACTAACAAAAATAGTTTTGACAGGTGATCAATTTCACCCCGAAATGGAATTCCTCGATTTTTTATTTTAGAGACAATTTTCAGCACTAAAATAACAACTGTATGAAAATTTCAGTATATAAGCCAATGAGGCTTACCGTCGTACTTGTTTTCCTGCATTAAGTTGTTTGGAATTAGCAACATCATAGAAAATAGGCATGGAAAACAGTGAAAAGTGATCAATTTCACCCGAAATTACGGTACTCAATTTCCAAATACTGGAACGCACGGACACTAGCATCATGGAAGCCCCAGAGCCCCCCGCCTCAGTCGAATTAACTCAGCCAGCGATAGACAGCCGTCTCAGTCCTGTGTGCGGGAGTGGTGCAGGGGTCTTACAACCTTCCGTCAATGGTAAGTACGCTACTTTATCGAACAATGCAATCGTTGATGTAATGACCGCTTCTAGCTCATCACTCCCTGTCGTCAATGCTATCATCACTACCAGTTCTCCGTTTCAAGTTGACAACATTTGACTGTATTACCAGAACAATTTTGGATAAGGTTAACTCATAAATTAGGTAAACTGTTTTTTTTTTTTTCGTGTACAACGTATAGGGGATATGGTCCAAGACGCACATGGCTCACCTCATTAAATCATTCCTAGAACGTTTCAATGTGTATTCTTTGCCAAACGATGTTAAAATATATTTGTCCAAGAGTTGCCGCCACAACCTTTGGACATAAACTCAAAGATTTTTCCTTAATTTTCCGGTGGAATTCAACATTTTTCACTTTTTTGCCTAAATAAAAAGGTTTTCCGATGATTTCATTAAGGAATAAGCGTTTTCGTTCCAAAGAGCAAACTCATGGAGAAACTTGGTTGCTAACTACTAGTTCTCCATACGAAATGGCATTCTACCCCATCCATTTGATCATTTTGAGCCACCTCCATTTTTCAACCAACTTTTCTGCACGATTTATACCCGTAAAAAAACTCAAATTTAGGAAATATTGTAAAGTTACTGTTAGGACTTCGAATGGTGTTAAAATGTGGAACTTAAAGTTGGCCTTTAATTGGCATCACTATTATTGAGCACTATTATTGACGAGGCCCAGATAGACGTAGCGGTAAACGCGCAGCTATTCAGCATGACCATGCTGAGGGTCGTGGATTCGAATCCCGCTGATCGAGGATCTTTTCGTAAAGGAAATTTTCTCGATTCCCAGGGCATAGAGTATCTTCGTACCTGCCACACGATATACACATGCACATGGCCAATCGGCAAAGAAAGCTCTCAGTTAATAACTGTGGTAGTGCTCATAAGAACACTAATCTGAGAAGCAGGCTTTGTCCCAGTTGGGATATAATACCAGAAAGAGGAAGAAGAAGAAGATTATTGAGCATCCACTAGGATTTAAATTACTTCAAAACACTTTAAAAATGTGTCCGGTCCTCCAAAACCGCTGTTGAAAAAAATCATGAAATCTCCTGCATAAAATAACATGCATAACCCGTTGGAACCCTGGAGAAATGCAACAGTGGAAAAAATGATTTAAACGATTGATCAGTTTTTTAATGAACTCGTGACATACAAATACCATTCCATTTTCATGTATATAGGGTAATTTATGGCTCCCGCACCATTCGACTATTATCGGCAATCAAAATGAAACACCAAATTCACACTATTCTTCTACAAAACCCAACAATGAAAACATTCAGATGATTCTTTGTTTTTTCAGCTTCCCCCTTTGAACTTGAACAAGCAATTTCGTCAGAGATGTCAGCAACTCAAATGAATACACCTCAAAACGCATTTGATTTTGAGCTTCCGAGCAGCTTTGTTCTGTTTGTTGTTACAGTTCTTATAAGAAAGCTGCCGAAGAAAACGAGGATGCCGACAATAGTCAAACTGAAAACATCTCGAAACGTTGTAAACACGTTTCCAAAAAGCTTTTATGAAGCCTGTCAATGTGTATTGATAGAGGATTAAGCAGCGTATGAATAAAAAATATCTCTATTAGAGTGTCAATTACCTAATTACAATATTGTCCTAAGATTTGGAACAAAAAAATATGCATGTCCCGTGACATTCTGGGATTCAGGGATTTTTTTGTTTTTCAATAAAGCAAGCATTTTCATTTTATTTAAGTTGAAGCACCAGCAATAAAATGAAAATCAGTTTTAAAACTCAACTGTTATACATCGTATTGTTGATGCTTCAACTTAATTTCAATGAAAATGCTTGTTTTATTGAAAAGTATCTTTTCAAGACAGTAAGTTATAAAAACAAATTACAATGTTGCGTTTTAGACATGGCATTTGTACTAATAAACTAACTGAGCTAAATTCATCGCTTTCCCTGGCAGGTGTGTAAAAGATTTATTTATTTTAATCGACGTCAAAATCAGCATAGGATATCTAAACGCTTAGGTTGGCCAGGAGGAGGAAATTTATGGCAAACATCCAAAGATCACTTTAAATTTAAATTTACAAGAAATAAAAATCTTACAATTCTTCGACAGAATAATACACTAAATAATAAATGTAGGCATCCTACCGCGTTTGTAACTCGTTCCTGAAGGGATGAACGCTATAGTGTAACAGTGAAGGTTGTCTGAGTTCAATTGACTGATTTCATCCTGCTGCAGGCCAGCTAAAAGCACCAGTTATCATCAACCTGGTAATGTGCTAACGTGTGTAAACATGAAGTTTTTGGCAAAATTTCACACGACATCTAGTTTTGCCATAATTAAAACTGTTAGCATCGACGTCGAGCTGCCCCTGTAGAGATCTACCTCAGCACAACGGTATCTATAGTGAAACGTCTGTCAGTTGTGCAAGTTTGGCGAAATAAGACAAAACAAACCAATCACACGTTCTGTGTCTACTTCATCAATGAACTCTGATGGAAACACATCGAAGAGACCTAGGGACGATGTTGCTAATCCTTTAGGTGTGAACGACGATTCAAGTGATATGCTGACCAGAATAAAACAAATGTTTGAGGACTCCAACACAAAAATCGAGGCCAAAATTGACAGTAGTATCTCCAAACTCGAGCACAGAATCTTTGGAGTTGAAAGGCAGCTTTCTAACTTCAAAACGGAATGTACGGAAAACATAAACAAACTTTCGTCGGCCGTTGCAGAAGTGCGAGTTGGGATGCTTAATTCTATTAATGTCACTTTAACATGATTGCCGTAGCAAGGGAAGGTCATTCGTGACAGAGTTGGGATGATATCTACATCGCAGAGAATAGATCGATATGAGAAGTGCAATGACCTACTTATCTCAGAAGTTCCCTACGTCAGCAACGAAAATTTGCAGCAGTTGTTTAGGAACCTTGCTATCAGTCTTTCCTACAACGCCGATGAACTGCCTTTGGTTAACCTCAAACGTTTAGTTCGTCCACCTATTGCTGCGTCTACTTGAACAACCCCATTGATTATTTGCAAATTCACGTTCATAAATGCAAGGAATGAGTTCTACACGCGATACCATAAAATGCGAAATTTGACCCTCCGTAATGTTGGATTCGATAACGACGGGAGAGTGTACCTGAATGAGAACCTTACACAACAAGCCAGGATTATTCGTTCAGAAGCCATCCAGATGAAGAAGAAAGGACTACTTTTAAAAGTGTACACTCGAAACGTGGTCGTCCTAAAAGTCCTAAAAGTCATCTACTTATGTAGGAGCATCGTCAACCTTTCCACTTGGTTTCTCTATTCCTTCCCGAGTTTATCCATGTTTCCTTTCCTGATCATTCCATGAACTGTTCCACTCCTAAAGGTTATATTGGGAAGCTGCTGTTTCCCCTTCTGCTGCTGTTGTTGCTGTGTGCTGTTGATGCTACTGCTGTTGCTGCTGGGAGGCGTTGCTGTCGAATAAGATTTTTCTGCTGCTCTCGATTGTGGTGAATTAGATCAAATTAGACTTTTTCGTTTTCGGCATATTAGCAGACATTATTTAGCTGTTTTTTCTTTGTAATGTGCTCTTCTCTAATGTCAAATGAACTTCAGACTAAAAGTTAATCACAATGAACATATTACTAGTTTCGCTTTTCCTGATTTCTACACAGCATTTTGCTTAGGTTCGATGGGTAGACTGCTTTTGAAGCCTATACTGTTCAACAATTTAAATAATGGATGACTTTTCCCTTGATAATGCTTCTCCGAACAATATAAT
Source organism: Aedes aegypti (assembly GCF_002204515.2). Classification (NCBI taxonomy): domain Eukaryota; kingdom Metazoa; phylum Arthropoda; class Insecta; order Diptera; family Culicidae; genus Aedes; species Aedes aegypti. The sequence continues at coordinate 180,148,166 of NC_035107.1, forward strand.
TCCACGTGTTGTTCTTAATGCTGCATTAAAACATGACTGTTTGCATATCTGCATATATTTTTATTCATTAAGACTAATTTGTCAGATGGATTATTTTAAATACAAATACAAATACAAATATCTGCCATATTAATGTCCAAAGTCTAATTGCTAGAAACTTCACGAAATTCCATGAATTGAAGTTAACTTTTATAGATAGTAAAATCGTTATCATTTGTTGTACTGAAACATGGCTGAACCACACTATTAGCAATAGAGTAAGGTGGGGCAAAAGTTCGACCTTAGTGGTATAATCAAAGTTTACAGGAAAACAATAGCAGTTGAAACAAAACAAATACCATACATTGAATCTTCATCGTATTGGCTATAATTTTGCTGAACAAACTTGTGTCAAAATATTTACCCATTTTTAGTTGTAACAGTTTCAAAAATAATTGTCTTATTCGAACTTTTGCCCCACCGGTGGGGCTATGATTGGTATTGGTATTGGTATTGGTATTGATGGTTATAAACTCATAAGAAATGATAGGAATAGGCATGGTGGTGGGATTTGTATATATTTGCGAGACAGTTTGTTATATAAAGTTGTGTCGATGTCCCAGAGTTCATCCAACGATTTTTATGGTACCGAGTATCTTAATATTAAAATTTAAGTTGCTTTTGACAAAGTTCTGCTTGGTGTTATTTATTATCCCCCAAACATTGATTGCATTGACGTTTTGCACGATATATTAGAGCATTGTACTATCAACTATGACTGCTCCTTCTTCGTTGGCGACTTCAATACAGACATACTCAAATTCTCTAGTCGATCACGAAGGTTTGGTGAAATGTTAGATGCAATGTCGTACGGGTGTATGAACTCTGAACCAACTTATTTCCTTCAATCCGGATGTTCCCTGCTTGGCCTTTTTATAACAGATTCACCTGACTTTGTTGCATAGCTAGATCAAATTTCTATGCCTGGAATATTTAATCACGATTTAGTTTTCTGTTCTTTGCGATTATCACTTAACAGAGTTGAAGATATTGTCCAATACCACGACTACGTGAATTTCGATTCAAGTGCATTACTGAATGGGTTTTATAATATTGAATGGGATAATTTGTTTTGCATGGAGGACCCGAACGAAATACTTAACTTCATAAATTACCACATTCTCAAACTTCACGACGATTTCATACCTCTACGTCGCAAAAAGAAGAATAGAACCCCTTGGTTCAACAGTGATATTTCTCATGCATTTATTAATAGAAATCTGGCCTACGATCAATGGAAGCGTTCTAGAACTGAGATTGACAGGAACACTTACAAGCGCCTTCTAAATTTTGCGAATGACTTGGTCAGGCAAGCAAAAATCAATCACGATACGCAAAACTTCAACGTTGACTTGCCTAGCAAACAACTATGGAAAAACATTAAAAAATTAGGAATATCTAATTATTCAAGTTTTCTTGATCAAGATTGTTTAAATGCAAACCAAATTAATGATTTTTCATCTCCAATTATATTAATGACCCGTCGTCTGTTCCAATACCATTTTCTTCTGATGGTTTCAAATTCAATGTTTTTCATGAGGAAGATTATTGTCAACAGTATTTTCTCAATTAAGTCGAATGTTGTTGGCTTGGACAATATTCCGATTAGGTTTATTGAAATATTGTTACCTATTGCTTTGCCAGTATATAAGTTTCTGTTTGATTCCATTATTTAAATATCTGTTTTCCAGAGAGCTTGGAAGAACTCTAAAGTAATACCCATAAAAAAGAAAGGAATCAGTGCTTCTCTTTCAAATCTACGGCCTATAAGTATACTGAGTTCTTTGTCTAAAGTTTTCGAAAAACTACTCAAAATCCAAATTACTAAATTTATTACTGATAATGATCTTTTGCATCCGCTTTAATCTGGATTCCGTTAGAATTACAGTACAAATTCAGCTTTAATCAAAGTTCATGATGACATTGCTCGTGTTATATATCGCAGAGGGATTGCTGTTTTCCTTCTAATAGATTTTGCTAAAGCTTTTGATAGAGTTGGGATTTTTGCATTCGTGTATCGTGTTGCATGTACGATGATACTCTATGCCCAGGGCAGTCAAGGAAATTTCCATTACGAAAAGATCTTGGATCGACCGGGAATCGAACCCAAACACCTTCAGCATGACTTTGCTTTGTAGCCGCGGACTCTAACCACTCGGCTAAGGAAGGCCCCTATCGGCTCTCCAGTCTAGTCCTTTGTTTGGAGATATAGCCTAGAATATTCAAATGCTCAAAAATATTTTCAATGATTTTTTTTTATTTATGTATTATTTGCAAATCCAGCCAAAATAACTAACTGTTGATATATTTGATTTCTAAAATAGGTTCTACGCATTTTTTTTTTATTATCGCTTCGAACAAAAGTGAACAAACACGAATCGAAAATGGTCGAATTTGATGACTGACATGAAACTTGTTCTTATAAACTTGAGCATTATGTTCTTCTTTGAAGTGTCACACAAATACTTTTTTCTTTAGTATTCGTTTGCTTGACTGATTAATAGAAATTATGTTATTCCTTTCAGTATGTTGTGAGCCCTATACTATCAAAGTTACCCATTATCAAAGAAACTCCGTTTTACGGTACTTGCAATACAAGTAAAATTAACTTACTATTGATATACGTCAACCCCGTTTGAACAACAATTTTCAACTTTGTGGGCTTCGTGGCCGTGCGGTTAGTGCATCAGGCATTTAATCACATCGTGTCATGGGGTGCGGGTTCGATTCCCGCCCCAGTCATTGAAACTTTTCGTTAGGAATGTTTCATGGCTGTGCCACTGGAGCATCTTGTCTAGTGTTAAGTTACAGTCTGTGCAGCTAAATGACTGAAGACGGTATCCGTGTCTTTTTATATGTATGAATAAAATTGTTTTAGGGGTAACATGAAACACACGGTGCTATCTGATATACACTATTAAAAACTTAACCTATATCGTGTTATTATGATTATTTAATAATATTCTGCAGTGAAAGCATGGCAATAATCTACTCTGTTACCGGCGGGTAACATTTGCTTGCAATTAATTACGAGTGCTAGGAAATTAGGGAATATATTGTGAAGTTAAAGCGAAACCCTAACGGTCAATTCATACTTCCCGCCTGGGCGTGATGCGTATGAAGAGCAAAACTGGGTGCATGAGTGTGGTGGGTGATCGCCTCCACTGAACGATAGCTGGGTGTAGGCGGAAATAGAGGCACGAGCGAGTATTCGGTTAATTGTGGAGGGAAAAGGCGCGATCGGATGAAATTGAAGAGTCAGTCGATAACCAACAGGCAATCGAGCACAAGGTTTCTAAGCCCAAGCAACAAACTCGGAGTTATAATACGCACCCACGTGTGTCAAGGAGAAACGCTGTGTTAAGTATTGGGGTCCGATTCCTATCGAACCGTCGATCATCCCCGGAGTCGCAAAGTACGTTCCGGCCGACTAGACCCGCAAACTTAGAGCTACGGCCGTCATCTACATAGCATACATTTTTTTTTTTTTTTTTTTCTCTGTTCGGATGCGCCACTGCGACCAGTATTTAGATCTATTGTGGCATTACCCGTATCCTTAGTGTATAGTGCATGTCGCATTACTCCATTTCCATTGATAGGTAATGAAGCATCGATTTCTGTACAGTTCTTGTTTTGATTCCTCAGATATTGATACAAATCGACTATGATGAAAAGGTCCCGCTATTTACACCCTTCATAGAAATTTACATCTCAGCGAAGGCGCGCCCCTTAGCAAACATAATCGATTAAATTTCTGAGAAATCAAATCGGTACTACTGATATTTGACCATGCAGCGGAACACTAGTCCCATCCTTGTTTCGCTTTTAGTTTAGTCCCAGAAAAATACTAGAAAAAAGGGGCTTTATGCTAGCAGCAAAACCGAATCAAGCTAGAAAATTTGTTTAGTAATAAGAATTCACGTGAGTCCTTGAATTACCAGTACTTACAGTCTTTGTTGAGTTAATACTCATGATTGTTATCCTGGCTTCAAGTGTAGTCTCGGGACTGACCAACTCCGAGTCTTTAACCATCTGCTAGGTAAAATAGATTAATTTTGAGAAACTGTTGCCAGTAACAAGGACTTTGTACCGCGAATCCTTGAATTACCAAAACATATTACCCTAGCCCGACAAACAAGATGAGACTAGGGTTCAAATTGGTAGATCTTACCCCGTAACGCACCACGAAAAGGTGATCTACCCGCGTTACGGGTAATAGCATACATTTGCGGACAGGTGCTCTATCACCCGAGAACGGGGACCTCGTGCGGAATTCCACGTTAAGGCTAATCAAGTCCTGAGCGCTGTCATTACCACCTTCGGAAAGCGATCGACCCTTCTTCGTGCCATCCAGGGCCCCAATGGTGCCGCTGCCGCTGTTCACGCCTCCCACCTCCACCGCCACACCGTTCATCATCGAAGCCACCCATTCTGTCGCCGTAGAGATTCTCCATCAAAGCCATCCCCTCGTCATCGTCGGGAATTCCCTGGCCAGTGAATCACAGAACTATTTACAACGCCTAATAAACCGGTTGACCGTAAGTACCTGGGTTGAATTTAGGTTCCTGCACTCCGAAAACTCCCCCGGTGCACACAACAGCCTGAGACCCGGAACCAGAAGAGGCCGTGAGTGCCCACCCTGGAGGCTGCCGTTGGCTCTAGACCAGCAGCCTGGGGCTGTCGGCCGGTTTCCTTCCGAAACCGAGCGGTGAGGTTCCGGGGTCAAAAAAGAGGTCTTATAACTCTCAAAAAACTAAATATTATTGATTGAATTATAAGTATTAGACCAATTCGCGGGAAAACTCCATTAGCATTGCACAGGGTGTCCAGACAAGAAAAATCTAGCATATCATAAGTCTTTTTAATAACTGTCAAAGTCACTGAGACGCTTTAATGCAACTTTCCCACAAACACAATAGTATTTTAGTTTATACTTCATATAACTTTTTTTATACATATTTAAATTAAAGCAACGTATCTCATATGAATATGTATGTCTTAAAACGGTCTCTGTTAGTATTTTGACATAAACTTTATCATATTTCATGCAGAAAGTTGCGAATGGCAGATCTGAAAGTTAATTTTTATACAGATTTTCAAAATTATTCAGTATTTACATGAAGAAATAAAACTAAACCTAATAATAATGCGATTCATGTAAATCTTCTAATATCTAATATTTGATTGAGGTACAAAAATCTTAATGTTACTGACCAAATATATGTTCAATTTTGTCTTTTCATGTGGTTTCGATGACAAACGGCAAGAAATATCAAAAATTTAGATCAAAATTGCTGTTGCATGTTACCCCACAAGGGTAGTCAAGAAAGTTTTTGAATTTTTATAGTGTACTAGTGGTCCCGGCAAACTTCGTCTTGCCATCAAATAGGCTGTTGAAAAATGTCATGGAACCTCTCACACAACATGACATATTAGTACTCCCCCGTTATACCAAACTTTCCCACAACTTCCCTAAACTTTTTCGCACACGAACACGTCAGAGCCCTTCAAGAAGACAACAGTGAAAGAATTGTGCAAATAGGGTGTCCCGTTCTGAAGTTATTTCGTGACATACAAACACCACTCCATTTTTATTTATATAGATAAGCATCAAATTATCAAAACTTTTATATTGTCAACTTGTACATCACTAAGTACTGTATTTGACAGCAAATGCCTCGAATGACATAATACTACCGTTTATGTGGTACGAGGAACGTTTTTCAACATTAATTTTATACAATCCAATGTGTAATATGATTTTCATCTCCAGCAAACCAACCAAAACAGAAACAATACCCTAACCCTCGCCAAAATCTTCTGTTGTATACATAAGGTCAATAAATCGCGGAATAATTTATAATAATAAAACTCAATGCCGAACAAAACGACAATTCGTTTACATGTCGAAATGTTGTATGTTGCACCCCTGTTGCAAGTTACCCCGTTTGACGGTATTTGATTTCTGAATTAAAGATAAGATTTAACAAGATTTACTATTAAACTCGAACAAAAGTGAAAAATACATTAAAAATCGAATATGGTCGAATTCGACTTGTTCTTACAAACTTGAACAAAACGTTCTTCTTTTTTATTTTTTCTTGTAGTATGAATCTTCTTCTTAGTCTCAGAGAAAGCTACTTTATATGAGAAAATTTGAAAGGCAACTGAACCCCAACGGACTCCTTATATAATAGCAGCCTTTTGCAATGCAATCATCATCAATTGCGACACTAATTTTAATCGGTTCCATCCTCCAGTTTGCTTTTCCATTGATCCCACGCCTGAAGCCACACCGATTCAATGAATCAATTATCGGCTATCGATTGTTCCCTTGGGGCATTCAAAAAGAAAAATCCACCCTTCTTCGATTCAACCACCCGCCCGACCCCAGTCGTAAATATAGGGGAACTAGGTGGGAAATGCACCGTCTAAGTAACACGTGCCACCGCAAAATTTGCAAGATATATGGTATTTTAAACGGATAAGATCATTCCATACGATATATTTAAAAAAAATATATATTTCGCATATATCATTGCCTCAATCCATGGACTGTTTTTAGCAATTCGAGCTTATTTATGCGACTCCCTGATAAACACAATGAAAACAACGTTTTAGATGAAATTCACAGTTAAAATTGAGCTATCTTTTTAGGGCGCATATTATCCCGTCTTCCCTTACCATCATAAGCTAGAAGTGGAAAAAGGAACCAATCAAGTGAAGCGTGATAAGGTGAGGGGAAAAAAAAGCGATCCAAATTAGCTCAATTGGTTCGTGTGTTGTTGCTAAGGAAGCAAGTTGAGGTAAAGAACAACTTTTACCTTCTTCCGCTTGTTCCGAACCAAAATTGACGTCCTTTTGGTTCAATTATTTGAAGTCTACCATCAGGGTCGAAAGTCGTAAATGTCACAAGATTGGAGATGTAATTTTTCTAGAGAGAACGGCTTCATCCATGGCTACTACATGTTGGAGGCAACCATTTTGTCGGCACTACGTTGCCGTCAAGTAGCTTTTCAAGTTGATAGCAGCTTCTTCACATCGTGCCGGCCCGTAGATACAGGAAACGAGCCATTTTACTTGAGATTCAGGGTACATAGAGAGATCTGGATGGGGGCTGTTATATCGATATGTGCGGATCAGTTAGCTCAATGCTTAACGAGATATTTTAAATAAGATACACAGTGCTTTTTACAGTACTGGTTTGGTCAACATTATGAACAAATTTACTCAAATTTAAAATCACGAGAAACAAACTAATGATTTCGTGAGTAGTTTATCGAAATTTGCTACTTGAAAGATTCAACCTATCACTTCTTTCTCCAATATTTAGAGAAGGGATTCAGGATGTCAAGATGAGATGAAGTAGGCCTTGACAGGGCAAGAAGCTGTTTTTTCTGCGTCTGACAGTTTTTCTCGTTTCAGAGAGAACATTTTGAAATGCGCTAAGTATTTAAGTTTCAAGTTTCCTGATTTTTGCAAATTGCTTAGATTTTACAAGATTCCTGGATCATCGATTTTGTGTTTCGGTTTCCACCTTTTGCGTTCATTCATTTCATTTATTTAGTTAATATCTAAACAGATAACACTGAATCAACAATTTTACACCACAATACTCGGTTCGTGGCCGCATCTCTCCTTCCTCGGTTCTGCCCCATGCTCGCCAAATCGATACGCACTTGATCCGCCCACCTAGCTCGATACGCTCCACGCCTTTTTGTACCAACCGAATCCGAAACAAACAACATCTCTGCAGGGTTGCTTCCTTCCAGCTTCGGCCACCTTCTGGATACTGGGTTCGCCGTAGAGTTGGGCGAGCACGTGGTTCATCCTTCGCCACCACACACCGCCAAAGATCGTCCTAAGCACCCGAAGTTCGAAGACCCCAAGTGCTTGCAAGTCCTTTGTCCAGGTTTCAAGCCCGTAGAGGACTACCCGCCTTATGAGCGTTTTGTACATGGTACATTTGGTGAGGGTGTTAATCTTGTTTGACCGCAGCTTCTTGTGGAGGCCATAGTAGGCCCGACTTCCACTGATGATGTGCCTCCATATTTCACGGCTAACGTTATTGTCAGCTGTCAGCACGGATCCGAGTTAGACTAACTTGTCGACCAACTCAAACGTATCCCGTCTATCGTAAAACTGCTACCTAGGCGAGCCCTGTTGCGCTCGGTCCCACCAGCTAGCATATATTTTGTTTCGGACGCATTCACCACCAGTCCAACTTTTGCTGCTTCGCGTTTCTGGTCTTCCACCTTTTCAAATATTCGGCCGACAATGTCCATACCGTCCGCGAAGCAAACAAATTGACTGAATATCGTACCCCAGCTGTTGAGCCCGGCTCTTCGCATTACACCTTCTAGCGAATTTGTGACTTCCATTGAAGATGGATTACTGGTGAGTTCGTTTCATGCTTGCAGGCTCTGGAAAATTCAACGATCATTGACACACGAGCCATAATTTCATCCCATTTATCCGCCTGCATTCGTGGGCTTCGTGGCCTTGCGGTTAGCGGCGTCAGCCGTCTAGGCGTATTGTGCCACGAGGTGTGGGTTCGATTCCCACTCCAGTCGGTGAAAACTTTTCGTCAAACGAAAAATTCATCGCTGGGCTACTGGGTGTTTCGTGTTGTCCGTTGCCTAATGTTAGTGATCGTTCAGTATGTGCAGCCTATGTGCTGAAGACGGTGTAAATTGTCTTTTAACATGCATGACATTTATCGTTCGTTGAAGATAACGAGCCATGGACGTAAACAAGACAGACACACACCATCCACTGATGAATGGCCGCCGATCACTGTGTGTCAACACTTGTAACATTCGCTGACCCACTCTCATTCTGATCAAGAAACAGAGACGAATATTTTTAATTTTCTTTGCTATGTTTGCAACTAAAGGGGTGTTCAATGGTCCAATACATTATAATTAGATTGTTGAAGGCTGCATTGCCAGAAAATATGAAAGTTATTACCAATTTTATGCAAAACAAAAATCACCCGAATGGCTCGATACTGTTGCAGTTTATTAGAGTTGCTTCTCTTGAACGCTCTCGTGCCACGTACCAAACGAGAAAGTGAATGTTTACATTCATAGGGCTCTCCGAATGCGATGTGCCACGAACTGTTACACTTTCCGAATATGGTTCGATCGGCTTATTCGTATCAATATCAAAAACACTGACTGCTTGTGAAACGCATACAATTTGTATAGTGGCAATGTTTAATTTATTTGTTAAACAAACTGTGGATGGTTCGATAGTGTCAGCAAAAGCCCTTATTCCTGTTTCATAAAAAAAATTGAGCTACGCGTACCTATTCTTTTATTTATTTGTCACAATTACTAAAATTAATACTACTACTGTTCGCAATTTTGAACAGTTCGACATTAAAATTTTCGACACACTGATTTATTTTAATTTGAGACTACATGAATCGCATCACTTACCAAGGTGAATCCTGATCATGTGGCTTTTGATCCCTCCCACTAACAATACTCCTTTTTGGATCTCCCATAAAAAAAGTTTCGAATTGTGACCTGGGGTTATTTTCGACCAGAAAATTCAAACAGCTCGCAAAAATCAATGTGTTGACAAGTTCAGCTCTGTTGGGTTTGAATGAAAGGCACACACGGCTAGTTCCATAGACCATCCAGGATATCCGGAGTAGGTTACTGTAGCTACCGGGAACCTGCTCCATCTGAAAGAAAATCCCTTTAGGCACCCTGACTTTGAGGTCATGTAGTTAAGTAACAAAACAAGTAATTTGAACCATTTATATATGGTTTGATAGGAATTTTCGTGGACTGTGGATAGAGATTCGTAAATCATATCCGCATTCATTCCCGGTTCCGGAAACCAGAAACATCCGTAGAGTAAGTTTCCATCGTAGTTTTGTATACCTAATTCACATTGGTACTATTTGGTTGACGAATATTTCGGCATACAAATTCTCTGCAATTGGAAAAAAGTTACCAGAGCAAATCCTCTGAAAATTTCGGTCCCGTGTGGCTCGATGAAATTTCTCGAATTTTTAAGAGTTTTTAATGTTTGCATGTCTTTTGCCAGAAAGATCAATGGATGGTTATTCTGTTCCCCCTGGAGCACTGAAATGGCCACCGGTAAACCTGTATTATGGAACCACGAAGAGTTGAAGACTTGACCTCCCAGAGCATATACACGCTCGAAAAAGCGTTCTGGAAAACATGAACTGTCAAAAATACACCGTGAACTACCATCATTGGTCACAGATACATGATCTAGTTCACGGTGTATTTTTGCTTGTTGACGAGTTCACGTCTGCTGTTCATGGATACGAGAACGGATTTTTTTTCTGTGTAGTATTTTCGTGCTTGTCACACGAAAAACGAGGTTCTGAAGGCGATGCGAAGCATGGAGAAGTTATCGCCATTGGGCGCAAACGTACGTAGCATAAGGCAAACTAGGATTGGTGAAATGATCCAAGTCTTAAAGAAGGACGCCAAGGAAAAAGGTGCAGTCTATAAGCAACTGGCACAAGAAGAACTTGGCGACGAGGATGATGTAAGATCCCTTACTGCTGAAGCGACTCTCCAGTGTAAAAATCTGGACTAGGTCACCGACGCAGCGGAGGTTTCGGCTGCCCTCAAAGAGCAGTGTGACATCGACGTAGCCAGTAAGGCCATCCACCTTAGAAAGGGCCCGCAGGGCACCCAGGTGGCAGCGATCAGGCTGCCGGTCGCAGAGGCCAACAAAGCGAAGAACTTGGGCATACTCAAAGTAGGCTGGTCGGTTTTCCGGCTGAGCATACAACAGCCTCCTGAAGTTTGCTTCAAGTGATTCGGGAAGGGCCATAAGTCGTGGAATTGCAATGGTCCCGACAAAAGTAAGATGTGCAGAAAATTCGGCACCGAAGGCCATATTGCAAGCGATTTTAAGCAAATCGCTAAGTGCCTAATATGTGTCGGCTGAGCAGACAACGGACACTTAACGGGCGGACAAAAAAATTTCCGGGCACAAGCGGAGTATCGAAAAAGCCAAAACGGAAGTAACACAGTTAATATTAAATCACTGTGCTGCAGCCAAGCAGCTGCTTTGGCAGTCAGTCTCGGAAACCAAGACTGACGTGGTGTTACTATCGGATCCATACCGTATACCAGGGGTTTTCAGCCTTTTTGGCTCGCGGAGCACTTTTTGAAATAAAATTGTTGCGCGGAGCACCTGCTTTTCGTCATCCCTCCGTTTGACATATGTTTTTTTTTAATTCATTTCTTTTTTCGCTGAATTCAACAAAGTTTTGTTGATTTTTGCCTTGCTGAATATTGATGCTTATTGTCAGTATCAATTATCTGAATTTCAGCAATATTTTGCCTGTTTTCAGCTATTTTGTTAGCGGAATTAGTTATGTGTGTATAATTCCTACGAAAACCGTGAAGTACGATTTATGTTGTTCAATCTCTCATCATTATGATTTTATTTTAAAATTATAATTCAAATCCGAAAAAAAAAGTTTTCATTTGATTGGGCAAACTTATTTTGTTTCAAGTTAAAACTGTGACGATCAGGAAATATATATATGGAACTATGTGTATTTGATTTTTCGTCGAATATTCAAGAAAATCGTGGCTTTGGTAGGGAAATTTTCCGACTTTCGTTGTAAGTGTGAAAAACTGACCGAGTCTCTATATCAAAATATTTGTTTAACCTTTTTTAATATTTCTGAACTACAAGTTCAACACTTTCGCATATATTCGTTTTTCTTTTGTTTGAAACTCGTGGAATACTTCTAATTTTGAATCATTTTGTTTAAATTCCGGTTATTATCGAAGTTGCGTCTGATTTTTTTTTTTGCGGCGAGGATAAATATCCCAACAAAACTTTACACCCAAGTCTCAAAATATTCTGTCGGGGAAAATTAGATTTTTTCAACTTTCGGGGTTGTTTTCCATATTAAATTAAAGAAAACCCATTTTGGCAAGCTGAAACTGTCCCATACAAAATGTATGGGAAAGTTTTTACCGACAGAAACTTTTTAACCTTACAATTTCAAAATCTCAGCTCAAAAGCTGAACGTTTTGAGCAAAAACAGTGGCAAAATTCAATGTAAGGCAGCATCCATTTATTACGTAACGCTAAAATTGGAAATATTTGACCGCCCCCCCCCCTGCGTAACGCTTTTTGTATGAAACATTTCTAATATTTGTATGAACCGTAACGTTTGAGCCTACTTCCCCCTCCCCCTAGAGCGTTACGTAATTTGTGGATGCCGCCTAACTAATCGATCAAATTTTCAGTGCTATCAATTGTTTTTTTTTTATTTTATTTAAACTCTTGTAAATTCTAGATTTTGCTTGGTTTGGTATAATTAAAAGCGTTTTTAAGCAAAAAATTTAAATATTTCAAGGAAGTGATACAAATTTTCAAAATTGTCGCGGAGCACCTGCCAAGGCTTCGCGGAGCACCAAGTGCTCCGCGGAGCACGATATGAAAACCGCTGCCGTATACCATTCAACAACGGGAACTGTGTGGCGGATAGGTCTCAACAGCTAGCAGCAATAGGGACGACAGAACGATACACAATCCAAGAAGTAGTCTCTAGCTCAAATGACGGTTTGGCGATAGCAAAAATCAACGGCGTGTTCTATTGCCGTTTTTACGCGCCTCCAAGGTGGTCGATTGAGGAATTTTCCCACATTGTCGACAGGATGATAGCCGAACTAGCTAATCGGCAGCCAGTAGTGATAGCTGGCTACTTTAATGCATGGGCAGTGGAGTGGGGTAGCCGCTGCACCAACAAAAGAGGCCCTGGCCGCATTCAATGTAGAGCTGGCAAATGTGGGTACAGGGAGTATCTTCCGCAGAAATGGTGCAGAATCGATTATCGACGTGACGTTTTGTAGTCCTAACCTTTTACGTACCATGAACTGACGTGTTGATGACGGTTATACTCATAGTGATCATCAATCGATTCACTATAGTATAATACCAGGCGGGCGAAAGGCTGCGCGTTGTAACTCGACCCAAGCCCGAGAAAGGAAAACAGCGCACTTCGACGGCAAAGTATTCACTGAAGCCCTGAGGCGCGTATGAAACACTCTGGACTTAAACGGTGAAGAGCTAGTTGCTGTGATGTCGCGAGCGTGTGATGCTTCCATGCCGAGAAAAGCCCCTCCTAGAGAGAACAGGCCGCGTGTAGGCGTTGTGGTGAGGAAGGTCATAAGGCACGAGGCTGCAAAAACCCTCCCAAGTGCTTGATTTGTTTCGGGAAGTCCGTGAACAACCAGCATCCAACGGGAGGCTCAAAGTGCCCGATCTTCAAAAGAGCCAAAAAAGAAAAGTCACAGAGCAGATAACGCAGCTGAACCTGAACCACTGTGACGCAGCTCAGCAATTGCTGTATCAGACATTTGCTGAGCGGGGGACGGATATCGCCATCATATCGGACCCATACCGAGTACCCGCCGGCAACGGCAACTGGGTCGTGGATTGATCCGGAAAAATGGCGGCGATATGGACGACGGGTAAATGCCCCGTCCACGAGTTGGTGTCTACTACCAACGAGGGCTGCGTGATCGCCAAGGTAAACGGGGTCCTCTTCTGTAGCTGCTATGCGCCTCCGAGTTGGTCGACCGAGCGGTTCACGCAGATGCTGGACTGTATAACGACCGTGCTGACAGGGAGAAGGCCAGTAGTAATAGCGGGTGACCGTATCACAAACCAGCGTGGTCAAATTCTGCTAGAGGCACTGGCCGTGCTAGATGTCGATTTGGCTAATGTTGGTACCAAAAGTACCTTTAGCCGAAACGGAGCGGAGTCGATTATCGACGTTACTTTTTATAGTCTAACGAGTAGTTCGAATTGGAGGGTAGACAATGCCTACACTCACAGCGACCACCTGGCGGTTCGCTACAGTATCGACTACAACAACAGCAGGCAGCGAGTAGAGGAAGCGGCTAGGTCAAGGCCAAGCCCTCGTACGTCGAAAACATCGTACCGTAATTTCGGGTGAAATTGATCATTTTTCTCGGTTTTTCTAGTCTGTTTTCTATAATGTTAACAATGCCAAACAACTAAATGCAGGAAAACAAGTACGAAGATGAGCCTCATCGACTTATGTACCGAATTTTTCTAACAAATGTCATTTTAGTGTTAACAAATACCTCTAAAATAAAAAATCAGAGGAACTCATTTCGGGGTGAAATTGATCACTTGTCAATGCCATTATTGTTAGTTTCCAAAACAACTCTATACGATAAATTTGAGCTCCCTGAATCCGAATATGCTTGTAAAATTTTTAACAATGCAATATTTATATAAATAACGAATAGTTAAATTTCAAGAATTACGCGGAAAACGCCTAAATGTATGCAATTTTCTAAGGAATTCAATGATATCTAACAGAAATTCAATTATTTCAACCATATGAGCAAATTGGTACAAGTTTTAGTGATGAAATCTGGTTTGGGGATATATCTCAAGCATCCTCACAAACTTTCAGGTTTAAACCATGTTCAAATCCTTGCTTATAAACAGAAGTTCATAGGTGTTTGTCAATACTGCACCGTGCATGATTTTGAAATTTTACGTTGTTTTCATAGTAATAAACATTCTTTAACGCAAAAAATTTCACAACACACAATTCGACAATAGTTTCGACAAGCAACGTTTATTTAATGCAGCTTACATTGATATTTTTGCTCCATTATGAATAAATAAAATCGTGTGATACGATGATCAATTTCACCCTTTTGATCAATTACACCCGATTTTACGGTACTTCAATGACGAAGTACATAGAAAGGCGCTCCGCCTTGAGCGTAACCTACTCGGCCTAAGCGGGGACGAACTGGTAGCGGTGCTTTCGCGTGCATGCGATGCGACCATGCCTAGGAAAGTCCACCCTAGGAATGTGAGACCACCGACATACTGGTGGACTCAAGTGATTGCGAACCTGCGCAGTGCCTGCCTACGGGCCAGGAGACGGATACAGCGAGCACGTACCGAGGAGGAGCGTGAAGAACGACGAGTGGTGTCGCGCTGAAGTCCAAGATAAGGGCAAGCAAAAAGGCCTGCTTTGAGGGACTCTGTCAGAGTGCCAACACGAATCCGCGGGGCGATGCCTACAGAATCGCTATGGCGAAGACAAGAGGTGCAATGGCTCCTACATAGCAATCTCCAGAGATGCTGGAGGGGATCATCGAGGGGCACACACTGTTGTTCAGCTGTTAAACATCTAATTCTGGCGATTTTATTCAGCCTTAAGCTTAATTGAAGCTATATAGAAGGCTGAATAAAGGTCTAGCATGCGCTTATTCAGGCCTCTTTCAATAACGATAATTCTATTTTTAGAACAGATGGCAACCTTCGAAAGCTCAACGATAGCTTATTCATCCATTATTCAACAATCAACAAAAAAAATATTTACAGACTCCTACACTAGTTTTGGGTTTTATCGGCGCAACTAACAACTTCAAACACATGGTGTAGATAAGTGCTGGAATTTAAATTTGAAGATTAGCAAACATGAGCCATTGAGATTCGAACTGGGATTTGCTGATTTATAACCACTTACCTTGACATCTGCTCCACATGAGATTGTGTGAACATTATCAACAGCAAGGAAATAACTTTTTGACTTGTCTAAATAAGGGCTATGTTAATGGCTGCATTGAGGCTGAAGAATAACAGCGCTATGCAAAAACAATTGAGTTAGCTGTCAAAGTGTGTTGTGATTTTTGTTTTAAAATAGAATCTTAGGTAATATTTAATTACTACTATTCAATTGTTGTCAACGCAAGTTGGTAATGATTTCGTACAGTTGATTAAAAATGTTGAGAAGAAATCTGCGTGATCCAGTGCAGTGTTCTATCTTGTTGTTACACAAAGGTCATCGATGCCGGATTCATGATTTTTTTCGACAGACAAATGATAGGCCCGTGTTTACAGCATGTCTGCTTCGAAATGTGAAAATTTGTTGTTCGATAAAACAGTTTTATAATGATTATTTTAGTGTTCGACCCAATGTAGGTATATATTTTGGTATGTATATTTTTGTCAACCTACAGGTGAACAATTTTTCGACAATGGCTGTTGGTTTGATTAAAGCTTAAAATAACCATTTTGCCATTTCTCATCGTAATAGGCTGCTTTTCATCACGCCTATCTGTCATGAAACGGCCTACTTTCCCACACTGGAGTATACAGTGCTGTAATGATTCATTACGCAACGCTTTCTCATTACGCAACTGTTTTGAGTTGCGTAATGAATCATTACACAGCAATTTTTCAGAAATTGTAAAATAATGGTGAATGCATTCCGATATAATTTCTGATACCCTGTGTTGTACGTAACTCGTTGCAGAACTCGATTTTTACAGCACTCGTCGTAGTTATCATACTCGGCAAGCCTCGTAGGATAAATTTACGACTCGTGCTGTAAAAATCATCATTCTGCAACTTGTTCCGTAAACTACTATTAATCAATATCATTCAGGTTGGCTGAACAAAAGTTAAAACTGTAGATGATGCACTCTGCGTCATCACCGGTATGATGCCTATTGATATCCTTATGATGGAAGACATAGAGTGCTTCGAAAGGCGTGGCACAAGAGGCATACGCAGGACTGCCAGACTGGCCTCTATGGTCAAATGGCAGCGTGCGTGGGACAGTTCCATCAAGAGAGTGTGGACTCACAGGTTGATTTCGAGGTTAGATATCTGGGTCAATAGGCGCCATGGGGAACTAACCTGACACAGGTTCTTTCGGGCCATGGTTGCTTTAGACAGTATCTGCACCGTTTCGGTCATGCGGGTTCTCCCTAATGTCCAGTTTGTGCAGGTTTAGAGGAAACGGCGGAACACGTTTTGTTCGTGTGCCCGCGTTTCCGCACAATGCGTGACCGTATGTTTGCCACATGCGGTCGGGACACGACTCCGGACAATCTGGTTCATAGGATGTGTGAAGACGAGTTTGGCTTGAATGCCGTTTTATCGGCTATCACCCATATCGTCTTGGAACTGCAAAGGAGGTGGCGAGTGGACTCGAGGTGTGACTAGTGCAGACGCTAAACAACAGGTGGTCCAAGGGTTCGCAGTCGGCTACGTAGGTCATATCGGTGCCCTACGGTCGAAATCGACCCTTACAGCGATTAAGTGGCCGCGGGGAGAACATCCTGGTAGCGTTGCTGTCGTGGCGCCGGCCTACTGGGTTGGATACGAGCCTCTGGTTGTTCGGGGCAGGTGGAGGCCCCTTCGTCAGCAATTCCAGCTGGTGCTAGCTGATAGGGCCTGAGCCTTCAGTAGGTCAAATTGCGAAGCCCGCAGTATCAGTTCTTGATACCTGCGGTGCAGCTGGGCGCGGGCGTTGTGGTCGACCCTGCCCGCCTTCAGCGGACAACGGGAGGTGAGGACCACCCGGGAAGCTGGCAATGCGCCAGCATGCTACCTTGGTGGATCCCCCTAAGCGTGTCATCGATGTTCGTTGCTGCATGGCTACGCAGCTAACCTGGAGGTTGCGATGTGCAATAGCCCCTCTCCGAAGCAATGCCTTCTTGGTGGTCCCAGAGAGACGAAGGGTTTGGCGGCAATGGGAATGGTTTAGTGGGTCGGGGGTGTAGTCCTGTTTACTGCTTGCATGTAGTAAATGGTCCCCAACCCAAGGGGTGGATCACTTCTAATGCATCTAATTATTTCGAGTAAATTTGATGCATTCAAATGCATTTAAATGCACACCTTCAGCAAATTTGCTAATCATGGCTTGCTCAAACGTTTTACAGTTGTTTTGTCGAAGTGTCAAACTTGGCGTTCCACAAAATCGAGAAGAGCTGCTACCCCATACGAAAAATGTACACACTCAGGATTCATAACACTTCCAGATTATCGGCATTTGGATATTGACTTCAAATACTTGGATAATGAAGTTCCAAATTTCTTCGTGAACAGTTAGGCCTGACAAAATATTTAAGAGGAAGATCGAGCGTCTGCGTTGATAAAGGCCGGTTTGCTACTGACAAGAAAAGGAATCGCCTATCTCGATGCGTGGAAAATTTCTCCCAAGAAATGGTCAAGAAAATCACTTTTTTCTGATCGCAGTACGCAGTTGAGAAGAAATGTCACTTCAAAGGGGGCTCTCTGTAGGAAATTTCTTGACCCTTTCAGTCAAGGAATTTCTTTACTTTTCTTGAGCGAAACAGCATACTTAGCTTAAAGAAAAAATAGCTATTTTATTATTGTTACTTATTCTTCTAGATTCTATGTTGAAACTACATGCGAAACTGGACAAGAAGGGTTTCTCCAACAAGAGGAGACGTAAAATAGTCACCGTGAATGCAAATTGTTTGCAGGCTCAACGTGGAAGTGAATCTATCTGGAATAGTGGAAATGCTACGTATCCACCGATGAATCGGCCCAAGAATTTTTGTCATCGCGTAAAAAACAAGAGGCAGTAACTGTGACTATGCTCGTAATCTCGTTTGGCCCATTTTAGTGGCATTGAAGACCTAGTATCGTCAATCTGATAATCGACTTAACTCTAATTCTGGTCAAGGATGTTTTCCGTTTATAGTACGTACAATATGTGCAAGTTCAAAGCAGGGTTTGGTCCGGGGAGATTACTATGAATCACTGGTTTAGAATTGAATATATGAAGAAATCAATTGTTAGTCGCTCTACAAATATACAAAAACGTTGCGCTTCTCCATCTTAACCTAGTGGACACATTCTGATAAAAAAAAAGTTCAATCCGGTTCATGAACCGAAGAACTAGCTGAAAGGATAAAAAAAATCAACTGGAATGCCATTTGTACTCCTAACTATCGTTGAAGCAAAAAAAACGAGTTCATTATATAAAAATGGCCATTTTTTTGTCTTGGGTTTTCGAGTTCTGCAACTCGATTCTACCAATCATATAAAGGCAGCTCAGTGAGGTAAATCGTCTTATTCATGCTTGCAAGTACTATTGTTCAGTGTGCACGCAGGATACGACTTATGCCAGCAGTATTCGAAGATCCGGTAGTAATACTGATAGTAATACTTGTTTGATAACCTGAAATAAATAACGATTATCAAATTAAAAGGAAGAACCATGGTTTACAATATTCAATTTGCCGTAAGGAGCGCAACCAAATTTAAAACGTACACAATAAACAACGCGTTGCTATAGAACGATTCGTTGCTAAAGTGGTGTTATTAAAGACAAAGCTAAGTTGATGCGAATGTCGAAAAAATGCATTTGATGCAAATAATAGTTATTTATGCAACAAGTTGCAAAATGATGATTTTTTCAGCACGAGTCGTACATTTATCCAACGAGGCTCGCCGAGTTGGATAAATATGACGAGTGCTGAAAAAATCGAGTTTTGCAACGAGTTGCATACAACATTTTTTGCTATTACGAAAAAACCGTTTAATCGAGTTGTATCTAGGATCACAATCATATTTCAGAATAACCCACGTGGCCATCCATGCGTCGTACAGGCTCAATATTTTTCAATCAGGTAGGCTGTGATACATATACGTACTACATGACTGTCACACATTTTCACGCTTTATAGATAGAAGCGTGGAGGTGGTCAAGATATTCGAGGACAACCCAGATAAGATGCTGATTGCAATTTTATACCAAATAGTACACTCACTATTCATTTGCTAAGTTGTCTGCACGCATCGGATTTTTTTTTGAATTAACTAGATCATCGTTTTTCAAACTTGGCTTTCGTGACCCCCCGACCTCTCGTCACCTCACTCGTTTTATCAATAATAACTGGTGAGACGGTAAGGGGTCGCGAAATTCAAGTTTGGGAAGCTATGAACTAGATAACTCTACTACCTCATCTTCGTCTTGCTAGACGACCCGATGCCGAAACAGAATCGCCACATGAGTGGGATTCGGATCGTCCAATGGATGTAGGGCAAGTTGCTTGTCATTGGTAAATACAAAACCATTCGAAGGATGGCTGTAAAAGCCATTCAGATATTTAGTTGGCGATTGTCAAAAGAGTGCTGAAAAGTGTTACTTTTCAGCACCCAAAACAGTGCTGAAAAGTAGCACTTTTCAGTTCTGTTTCTTTTGTTAGGAAAAGTAGGCCATTATGTTGCTCATTTAATTGATGAAAAGTAGGCTAATAAGCAACGGAATAGCAAAAATGTACATTTGATGTGCACTGAACAAGTGATCCACCCCTTGCCCCAACCCCACACTCCTGGACCTCGGTCCGGAGTCTGTTGAGCAGATTATCTCCCCATTGCTAAGAAGCAGGGAGTGAAATTATCGGTCACTGCGATAATCATAAGCCTATCGCTCAAGCCGATTTTCCGGCGAAAAGAGACGTGCGATAATATCTGCAGCAGCGAATTTATATTATCACCAGCAACGAAAAGTTGGCTTCCTTCTTTTCTTCTCTTCTTTCGTCGTTTTGAGTGTCCTTCGCTTCAGCATGTAGCTTTTATATACCAAATTTCTCTCCCCCTTCGTTCAGCTGGCGTAGCCGAGTGGTTAAGGTGTACGCGCGTTTTGAAAACGTTTTTGCTCATGGGCATGGGTTCGAACCCCGTCGGCGGCAAACATTTTTGTTATTTCCCGTCTGATAATTATCGCGATAAGTTTAGAGCCGATAAAGTTGGATCAGTGCATATGATCGGATCGATCTTGGCTTCTCGTCAGCACAATGATCAACTAATATAGCAGTTCACGAAATCTGTTTCTCGCAGATAATGGCGGCAACTAATTGTCGGGTTGCTTGGAAAATGCCTATTTTCGTCTCATTTCCGCGATAATTTCATTCACTGCTAAGAAGGAAAAAAAACACGTGTAAAGAGGAAACGCTCAGAAGCTGGCAGCACGAATGGGATAACTCCACTAAGGGTAGATGAACTCATCGGCTAATACCAAATGTGTTAGATTGGTATGGTAGAAACCATGAGGAAGTGAACTTCCATTTGACGCAGTTTCTGTCAGGACATGGTTGCTATAGACAGTGCCTTCATAGGTTCGGGCACTCAGAATTTCGTGCGTGCCCCAATTGTGCTGGTGTGGAGGAATGTCGTGAAGCATGTCGTGTTCGGTTGCCCCCGTTTCATTGTTGTGAGAGGTCGCATGCTCGCTACATGCGGAGGGGACACGTCCCCCGACAATATAATAGAGAGAATGTGTGCGGATATCGAGTGCTGGAATGCAGTAACTACGGCTGTCACTCACATTATATTAGAATTGCAGCGCATATGGCGCGCCGACCAAGAGTTGGCTGCAGAGGATTAGTCCCTTGTAAAATTGTTTAAGTCGGCTAGGAGAAGCAGTTTGCCTAGGCTACTTCTGCTACACGTGTTGTGCTATATGCACAGGCCGGGGAGATAAGGGTCTGAGGCCAAGGGTAATGTTGATGCACTAAAAGAATAGCTCAAGTACAGTGCATATGCTGGTTTAAGCGGGTCGTCGTTGGTGCGTCATCTCCACATTCTCTGAGTTCCTCAGGGGATCTGTTTGCAGATTTCCCTCTTGTAAAAAACCAAAACCACTTGCAAAAAAAACATTTGTCAAAGAAAACTCTCAGTTAATAGCTGTGCAAGTGCTTTTAAAAACAATAAGCTTAGAAGCAGGCTTTGTCCCAGTTTGTAGACGTTACGCCAGAAAAAAGAAGAACAACAATAGAATCTTGATGAATGCCAAATACCAAAGGAAAAATATAGTATCTGCTTTTATTTTGAATCCAATTGAGTCTTTCATTTGAGCGAATATGTCGTATACATAGATTCCTTATGTTATCGTAGGTAGCAAAGTTATGATAGCACCATGATAAATAATTTTAAAATTTATTCGGCTCCGTAATGCCATATGCATCATGAGCCCTAAAAAGTAGTATAATGTTCATTTTATTCTCTTTAAATCGGTTGTGCTTTGTTTCAGTGTTTTTTCTTTAGTAGTTGAAAGGCTAAGAGTCACGAAAAGTATTCTAATGGGTCGTCCACCTGGGAGTTTTCCATATAGAACATAAAAACATGAATACTTCAATTCTTCACAGACAGAGTATTTTGAGCTAAGGATTTTCCGAAAGGTTATAACATAAACTAATACCTTGCGAAGGAAAAGTTTAGGTCCATTCAAGATCGATAATATCATGATTCCAGGTATGCGTGAGACTACTTGGTTTCAGCGAGGATTGTTCACTTTTTATTAATACTTTGTGTAGAATGGCCCGTTTCCAAATATCGTATTATATACGTTGTATGAATTGAAGCAATTGCTGATTAAGATAAAAAATCTGACAATATTCAGGACCGTCAGAAATACGATCTGCAGACCCCCTATCGAATATAAGATGAAGCTTGTGCTGATTAACAACCGTAGGAAATTGTCGTTCAGAAAATTGCCACTGTACCAGTCGTTGGTTGGATAAAAAGGAGAAAAAATACTTGTTAATGTGAGGTGAAGAATTTTGCGTCTTTAGAAAAGTTGGCACAGCGAGCACAAATTATATACCATTTGGATCTGCTCCTTCAAGAGCAAGAGCTGCTTCTTCTCTGATGCCGAAGGGGATAATTTTACCGGAACGACCTCTGAACGAGACTTTTCGAGTGAAAGTAATTGCGCTCTGATTTGAAATTTCCATCTCTCCGTGGCGCCGCTGCTGGATGGTATATGTTAAGTTGGTTTGAATCTTCTAAAAGTGCAATTTGAATGACTAAGTTTACTTAAGCATCTCTGGCTAAATATTTACAAATTGGAATAATTTTATTAATATTATCCAACTGGTCTGCCGTTGCTATTTATTCGATGTCCGTCTGGCAGATAAAGCATCTACTTCGCCTGGTTCATCCGCCGAATTTCAGTCATAGCTAGTGTGTCAAACTGGGCGGAGGAGGAAAATTTCAAGAGGGAAAAGTCCATCATCATAATTTAGTTCACTTACAATGCCGAAGAAATGGGGGTAAGCAAGTGGAGACTGGGCACCTCTATGAACGGGGATGTTTGTGTTTTACATTCCATTGGTACAACAACATGGTTTCGACGATCGTTTTGGGTAAGATGGTCACTTTCTGCATTGCAGCTCGATGGCGAAGTATAGTGGGTTGAAGTAAATTTGAGAGCAGTTTGAAATTAGTATTCGAGCTTAAAATAAGTGCTGTCTGTTTTCCTAAATAATGGATATTTCCACTCGACGCGTTTCGAAACGAAATGATCTTCAAATGGGTAAATGAGCAGGAAGGTCATGCTTTGAAAGTGAGCTTAGCTTTAGCAACTATAGAAATATATTTGTGAAATATATTGGAGAGGGCAGAATGGTCGGAAAAAAAAGTTTGGCCGAAGCTAATTTGATCGCCTTAATTGAAGAAATATGTAATCTAAATATGTTATTTTGTATTTGTATTGTTCTACAAGGGACTATTCATATATTACATAACTTACTTTGAACCGTTCTTTTGAGACGCGTTTTTATTAGAAATGTAGTCTAATTTAATTTTGAGCACAGGTTTTGATTGTATTTGATTGAGTTTGTTTAAAACGTGTATGGAAAGTAGATAAATATATTTTAAATAAAATTAGTCTCGTTAAAAAAAACGTTAAACGTTAAAATTTAAAGATGCTTTTTGATGTACACTATTCAAAATGGCGGCGACATGACGCGACAAGAGTTGTTTTCCAAATTGAAAATCCTCAAAATTACTTAGGTGTAGAGTAATGTTAAAAAAAAGTTTCTTCTGTTAAAAGTAAAAGTTTCTTTTTAAGATTTCCAGCCCTATTCAAAACTTAACATAAATTTCCGGATAAAAACGTATCATTCAGTGAATGAAATAAACCATTAATGTACAATATATCGTATTGGATACAATATAGCGTATTGTAATTGAAATTCTAAGCAACATTATTCTTGTTTGGATATACAATTCAAAAACAATGTAATATATTGTAACAGAACAGCCTGCTTCTCAGCTTAGTGTTCTTATGAGCACTTCCACAGTTATTAACTGAGAGCTTACTATGCCAATGACCATTTTTGCATGTGTATATCGTGTGGCAGGCACGAAGATACTCTATGCCCTGGGAAGTCGAGAAAATTTCCAACCCGAAAAGATCCTCGACCGGTGGGATGCGAACCCACGACCCTCAGCTTGGTCTTGCTGAATAGCTGCGCGTTTACCGCTACGGCTATCTGGGCCCCTATAAAGTTAAATATCTTTACTTCTATAAAGTTAAAATTATTTTGTTACTTTTGGTTCGAATATCCGGTAAGTTGGGGAACAATCCAAACAAAATACAAATTCTATACTTTTCACCACTAATTGAAATACAGATCGTTGAATTGTTTTCGTATTGTACAACAATACACGAATTGCTAATCAAGACAATACATGACCAATATATCGTATTGTATTTTCAAAATGTATGTATGAGAAAATATCTATATTTGTATTGTTACGATACTTAACCACCCATACATTATATTGAAAAAATCTCATATACCATACAGTAAACTGTTCAAAACAATATATTGTACTGTAATTGCATTGTCATTTTACAATATACTGTATTGTATTTCCAATATATTGAATGGTACTGTAACAATACGTTATATTGTTTTTGTATTGTATTTTTTATCCGGTGTGGTTCGAATACTATTCAAGTGAGGGTCTTTCACTTCAAATATCATAAAAATCGGTAGGGATTTAGGAAAGTTATGGCTATTTGTTGTTTTTTCACCTGAATATTGTGCTTTTAGTCAAACTTTCAATGCATTCATTGCAATATTTTATCTAGGGGGTTCCTAGGCCCAACATAAGGATGCTTTAAGGTGTATCAGTTTTTACATAAATGATTGGATACAATTTTCAGCCCATAGTGGGACAAAAGTTCGAATCAGCGGGACAATAGTTCGACCCATGTATAAGCCCACGGAAAAAATTGCAATTTTTCCAACATTAACATATTATCTATATAGCGGAATTTGCCTGATCGTGCGAAAAATGTCACCAAATTATTACATTTTCATTTAGTTCTGCGAAAAACTGCTATTTGTGGGTACATTTTTTGATGATAATTTAGTGTGTATTTTTCTGTTAACATGAGTTTATGGCTGGTATAAAGTATGTCTGTCATTAAAGTGTCGATATTTTGTGTTTCGGCCAGCAAACTTTTGCCACACTTGATTTGAGCTCTTGCCCCACCGGTGAGGCAAAAGTTCGTCGAAAACAAACAAATTTTAAAACTGTTACAACTAAAAATGGGTAAAAATTTTGACACATGATTGTTCAGCGAAATCATAGGCAATCTGTTCAAGGTTCACTGTGTGGTATTTATTTCTTTTCAATTATTGTTTTTCGAAATTTTGATAATACCACTAAGGTTGAACTTTTGCCCCATCTTACTCATATATTGAATAGTAGAGAAAGGTGGGGCAAAAGTTCGACCTTGTGGCAAGTACGATGATCAAGGAAATTTCCATTACTCAAAGATCCTGGACCGACCGGGAATCGAACCCAGACACCTTCAGCATGGCTTTGCTTTGTAGCCGCGGACTCTAACCACTCGGCTAAGGAAGGCCTCAGATTTAACGATGTCTGCATGTACTAGGTAGGATGGTCCCAAAATAAAATTTGTTACGCTCTCGGTAAGATGACACTCGGAGATCGCTGACAACTCGTCCGGGAGCAGTACCTGTGTCGTCGCTCCATGGGTTCTCACGGAAAGTTCCCTTGTAATGCGAGTAACTGTGGAGAGGATGGTTGGGAGGAGTGCCATTACAAGCTTCTGTATTCTGGAAATCTACACACAGCTCAAGCGACCGATTCTCCGGAAACTATCACTAGCACGATTACCGTTCTCCGCCAATTCAATCAATCCGCTATATTCTGGATACTTCTAGTGTCTTTAAATGGGAACGGCAAAACTATCGAGACGTACGCGTTTCTGGACGACGGTTCCTCCTGGACGCTGGTGGAGTCGAAGGTGGCTGAAGAGCTCGGAGTGATTGGTAAGATCCCGTGTTGAACGTAAGATTAATCGCAGCTGATAAAGTTGCACACAAGATATGACTTGAATGAAGTTCACACCGTCAAGAGCCTGAATCTTCCAGTTCAATTGCTTGATTTCAGCGAACTCCGCCAACAGTTTCCGAATCTTTAAGGTCTTCCGATACAAAGCTACATTAATGCTATTCCCACGATCCTCATCGGGTTGTACAACTCGTTCGTGATGGTAACCCGGAAAAGCAGAGAAGAAGTCAAGGGTAGCCCGATCGCTGCCAAAACCAGAATTGGATGGACGTCGTCATCAGCTACTCCACATCTCGGTTTGGTCTCCCGATCAAGCTGCACGACCTCGTTAAGGATTTTTGTTTGCGCTTGAGAGTGTGGGGCCTGGATCTGCTGGAATGGAATGTGATGAAGACCAACGTGCGAAGCAGATCCTGGAAAGTACCACTGTACGTACAGCGATGAGCAGGTTTCTGTGGAAATACTACAACGTGGAGTTTTCGGAAAGCAGTCCCATTCCAGAAAAGCGATTCCGCTTCCTCGAACGTCTTGCTGGTAAGCACGAACTGTACGACGAGGTAAAAAATCAGATCAATCTGTATCAGGTCAAAGGGTACATGCATAAAGCAAGACAAGTTTGAGCTAGCTTCAACCCAAAGCTGACCTGGTTTCTACCGTTGCACGTCGTCATGTACTCTAGGAAACCGAACAATGTTCGACTGGTGTGGGATGTAGCTGCCAAGGTTCAAGGTCAGTCATTCAATTCCGTCCTTCTCATTTAGGCAGTTCGAGGTGGCCATCAGTGCGGATATATGCGAGATGTTTCACCAGATGGCAATTAGACTAGAGAACTGGTCGGCTTAGTTGTTCCTTGGGAAGGGATGATCCGTCCAAACCTTTTGACGTCTTCATGATAGACGTAACAACGTTCGGCTCTACCTGTTCGCCATCTGCGGCCCAATATGTGAAAAATCCGAATGCCGAGGAGTTTGCCGAACATCTCCCACGAGCGGTCGAAGCGATCACAAAGCATCATTATGTGGTGTCCACACGGAAGATGAAGCAGAGGAACTGGCTGAGCAGGTGAGGCTCGTGCACTCAAAGGCTGGATTCACAATTCGCAATTGGCTTTCAAATTTATTCAATGTTCTCACACGGGTCGGGGAACAGCAAACATAATAGCCGAAAACATGTCTGAGCGATAGATCGACCGCCTACGAACGTGTCCTGGGCATGATCTGAAAGCCAGGACATGATGTGTTTCAAGATGTGTTCCGAGAAGAACTTCAAGTGCGTTTACAGGATGATTCGATTCCGACAAAGAGGGAAGTTTTGCGTGTCGTAATGAGCGTCTTCGACCCCATCGGACTGGTAGCTGTTTTAGTCGTCCACGGAAAGATGCTCATGCAGCACATCTGGTACTCTAGGTTTGGATGGGACGAGTGTATACCAACCACACTGCTTGAGCAACGGCAGCGATGGATCAAGTTGTTGCAGCAGATGGATTATGTCGAAATCCCGCGTTGATTGATACCATTGGCTGTACAAGCATTGCAATGCTGAAATGGCGGTCAACGATATGCGTTAAAGGTTCCAAGTTTCGGAGATGAGAGTCGCCTTGAAGCAAGCCGAAAAGTATTGTCTGTGGTGCAACGTCTATAAGACAGTTCCGACGATCCTGAGAATGGCTCCGCTGCCTGAAGCAAGGACTGCATCACAAGTTCGGTCGTTCACCTACGTTGGCTTGGACGACTTCGGGCCAATTCTAATTAAAGGGGCGCAACAAAGTAAAGCGTTGGGTCGCACTGTTCACATGCTTGACCATACGCGCAGTGCATCTCGAGGTGGTGCACAACCTGACCACGGAGTCCTGCAGGATGGAGCAAGATTAATTTCATTTCTTTACCTAAGTGGTCAGATGAATAAGTTCAGAAAGGTAGAAAATCATCCGTCACGATATGTATTTTAAATCATAATTGTGATTTTGTGGCTTTCGCAGGCCAGGCAAATCAGAATGAAATGCTTCCTGTTTCTGTTCGGGATGAATCACTGCGACCAGTTTTCTTTGATCTTTTGTGGTATACCCGTGTCCTTTGTTCAGTGCATGTCGTTCTACTCCATTACTTTTGAGAAATAATGAAGTAGTCGTTTTTTATACAAATATCATTCATTACCATTTTGCAAAGAGCCTCTTTAGAAAAAGATACGGCTATTTATACCTTTTGGAGAAAACAGTTTATCACCATTAAACTCTCAAAAGCGCGCCCCTTAATCAGGTTCGGCCACTAAGCTGGTTGAATGATACTGATTTTGACCATGCATTGGTACTCTAGCGTATCAAATTATTGCTTCTACTTATAAGGTTCAAAGTCGTTTTTTGAAACTGTGAACAGGTTTCATTGCATGAGACATTTAGATTCCTTGTAACAAAAAGCTTATTTTAGAAGTTAAGTGATCTGCTACTCCACTGATTCGGAATCGTTTCCCTCCTAGATGTCGAAAGATAAACTCTTGAACTCGGAAAGAAATTGTCGCATGAGTTGAAACCAACCTCAGATGCTGATTGATCCATTTTTCCACTTCGACCTCCTCATCATCTAAGACAAATAGGTGGGTCTGAGTGGCTTGTTACTCTCTTATACTCATCCGACCCTAACTTATAAGTATTCACAAGAACAGATACAACAAGATACAATATGGTAAATTGTGGGCTTCGTGGCCGTGCGGTTAGTGTTACCAAGCATTCAGCCGCATCGAGTCAAGGGGTGTGGGTTCGATTCCCGCTTCAGTCCGGAAAACTTTTCGTCAGGAAGGTTTTTCGACTGTGCCACTGGGCGTTGCATGCTAGTCCGTTGTCTAGTGTGGTGCTTCCTTCAAAGGGCAAATCGTCCACTGGAAGCATTAACGTGTCGATGTCTTTAAATCTTACCCCGTAACGCACCTCGAAAAGGTGATCTACCCGCGTTACGGGTATGAAATGCTTTGTTCTGCTCGACGCTTTAGAACTCGGAATTACGCCTTCAATATCTTGACAGTCTTGTATGTTTTCCTCTGCTAGAAACCCTTCTACGATTGATTTGGCCGAGGAGTCCTCTGCACTTTAATAAGTAAACACTGGAAGTGTGGATATGGGAAAGGGTTGGGTAAAAGATTCGTTTTGGTGAACGATAAATATATAATTTGAAATAAATGCTCCGAACAAATGTTCGTTGCTCACCCCCACAAGAGCAAGCAACAAGATCAAAGGATCAAACACTACCAACTATTCAGTGGTTTCGTTACTGTTATCCAATACTTCTGTCAGGCTAGGCGATTTGATGGCGTTTCTACGCCTTTCCAGTTCGTACTTCCTGCAGTGCAGAATAAGGTGTCGAACATCAGCTACGGTTCCGCAACACTCGCAAGTGGGTGGAGGCTCCTTCTTCAGTAAAAATGTATGAGTTAGCCGCGTATGGTCAATTCTTAGCCTCGTTTGCCAAGCGATCAGCTTCGTTGTTACCGATAATGCCGGCATGTTCCGGGATCCAACAAAAACGACCCTTATTGTTTCCATGTGTTCAATCTTCTGAATCCAAGGGTCTTTGGAATATCCTCCCTCCAGGGCCTGCAGGCAACTGACCGAACCAGTAAGCATCACCATCTCGTTTCTTATGTTGGTGATTGAAACCGCCTTTTTCATCGCAAACGCTTCCACATAGAAAACGCTGCATTCTTTTGGTAGACTAAAAGTCCCGGCAAGACCAATATCGTAGAACGCAGCCCCTACCGTGTCATCACGCTTGGAACCGTCTGTGTAGACGACGGTCGAGTTGTGGAAGCGGGTCGACAATAAATGCTGCATGACTGGGTGGACTTTCTCCGGTGGATACCCGGCTCTTATACTCCTCTTCACGTCCCATACAATTGTGGGTTACGTTCGTTCCAAGCGCGTTCGCCTTGTCGCACAACTTGACCGACTGCATGGAGTGCTGTGTCGGTGATTTCCTCGGATCGGATGCGCGCCGAATCAAAGGGAGCGTGTTGTTACGGCTGTTACTATCTCTCCTCGCCGACTCCCAACGCGCATTCGGGTTGCAGTAGAACACGTGCGACTTGGCAGCAGACCAAACCAACACTCTTCGCCCACTTACTACAGCCTTCCAGGCAGCCTGCAATTTCGTGTGTATTCCTTCGCTTTTAGCCCTTTTAGCGATGAAGAGGATGTCGTCGGCGTACAAGAGTATGTCGACTCCATCCGGCAGTACCCGGAAGATGGGCTGCATCGCCACCAGGAACAGCGTTACGGATAACACTGATCCTTGCGGCACACCATTTTCCAGCTTGTGCTCACTGGACGAGAAACCACCCAACAACACCTGAAACGTTCGCTTAAAGAGGCAGCTTTGCAGAAGGTTCATCATCCGACCACGTATCCGCCATGACTTCAGGGTGCGAACATGGTGTCGTATGCCCTTGACAGATCCAGAGATGCTATCAAACAGTGCTCATCGACATTTGGTATCGGCCTCTCCACCTCGGAGAAGTAAGCGTCGGTACCGCGTCCCACACGGAAAGCGTGCTACCACTTTCCAAGTCGCCCATTCGACTCCAGCTCTGTGATTAAACGACGGTTGACAATCCGTTCGAGTGACTTCACCATGCAGATGGTCAGCGAAATAGGTCGAAAGGCAGTGGGACCGGAATCTTGGCAATCGGTTTCGGAATTGGAACGACGAGGTCATTTCGCCAGCTGGTAGGAATTCGCCGCTGCGCCAGACTTTATTCAGCAGCTCCAGGAGTACAAACTTCACGAATACAGGAAAACGTTGAAGCAGAGGGATAGGGTACCATCCCATCGATACCTGTCGAGGCAACTCGCCCTTTGTCGAGAGCTCAGGTTAAAATCACCGTTGTACGCATCGTCGGTATTAGACCAAACATCAATGGACTCTCTCAGCTGCCATTTTCGCTATCTGAATCGATGGAGGGTAGCTAGACGTCGCCGATCTTTCGCCATAGTACATCGCCAGTTCTTCCGCTACTTCTTCGGTGTTGTCCGTGAATCCGTTCGGCCGTTTGAGAGCAACTGAGCGTCTCTACCGATTTCCACGCAGTGTGCTAACCGTGCGCACTGTTCGGTCGTCGTACTGTGCGGGGAAATCTTCCCTACGAAGGTTTCCCACGATCTCTCCTTCGCTTCTTTAATCGCCTTTCGCGCCGAAAGAACTTTTGTTGTCGACGAATTGCCGCTTTTATCTCGGGGCACCACCACGGTTCCGCTTTTGGTTCTATTCGGCCGCTAGTCCACGAGACGGACTCAGTCGCTGCTGCAATTATTTTTTCGGTGAAGCTTCCCACATTCCACTCGATCTCTGGGTGGATAATTGCTGCTGTAATCTGTTCATATAACGGCCAGTCAGCTTGGTCGTAGAGTCATTTTTATTTATTTATTTATTCTTCTTTGCCTTCAACTCAGTGGTTGCACAGACTGTAGCTTAAATTAATTATCTTATCCTACTTTTAAATGTCGTCTTTGTTATATTAAAATCGAACTTGTCATGCACTTCATTAAAATATCTACAGCAGCTATGGAGAGGATTATTATGACCGTAAAGCGTACGATGCGTTGCTAGATAAAATAACGTATTTTGTCGTAGACGACGAACCGGAGCATGGAACTTCATATGTCGAAGAAGATTTGCGCAGTCGATGTTTCCTGTCAGTAAGTCGAAGCAAAAGATTCGTTGTGCCATAACTCTTCTCGACGCTAACGTGTCCAATCCTATTAGCCTGCAACGGTGATCGTAGGGAGGTAATCTGATGGGATCATTCCACGGTAATCGACGCAAAACATAACGCAAAAAAGATCGCTGCACCCGTTCGATTCTGTCAGCTTGAACTTGATGATACGGTGCCCAGACTTGAACGGCGTACTCCAACACACTGCGAACTACTGCACAGTAGATCGATTTCATCGCATAAACATCCCGAAACGATTTTGTGATCCTTCGTACGAATCCTAGTAATGCAAACGCTTTCGACGTAGTAGTAGCAATATGCTCATTAAAGTTCATCCTGCTATCGACAATCACTCCAAGATCCTTAATAGAACTGACACGTTCAAGTGTTTGAGATGCTATTTCGTAATTTTGTTGCATCGGGGAACGTGAGCGTGAAAATGAAATACATTTACATTTGTCTGCATTTGCTTCCATTCCGTTGGCGTGGCACCACTTCACGATCGTATCCAAATCTCGTTGTATAATACAACAGTCAATACGGGATAGTATCGCTCGGAAGATTTTCAGGTCATCGGCGGAAAACAATTGTTCTGATTGGATTAGACCACACAGATCGGCAGTGAACAAAATGAAAAGCAGCGGTCCCAGATGACTTCCCTGAGGAACACCCGAAGGTATCCTGAAACGGGATGACTTAATACCATCAATTTTGACGAAAGCCCAGCGTGCAGTCAAATATGAGTGTAACCAAGATGTTGCCCACTCGGGGAGGCCCATTTTTTGTAGCTTTGCAATAAGTAATCCGCCGCGTTGTATGCTGATATGACCACCCGGGTATGGACACTGCAATCGGGAAAAGATCGCTGCCGTGTGTGATAAGGTCCGCCAAGTGAACCTCCGAGTCAGATCCTACGAGCACATGGTCACATCGATCGCCGAAATGTTGCCCGTAGCAGGGTCGATGCGAGTTACAGCACCGTCATTCAGGATAACCATTTCCTATGTTAACGTTGTTTCAGCTATGAATCGCCCAAGCGCGCTTGATTGGTGCAATATCCATGCGATGTACTTACTTACTTATTTGGCTTTACATCAATTATCTTGATAAAGCCTCGCCAACAATAAATCGCCAATTCACTCGGTTCATGGCCGCTTCTCTCCATCCTCGACTGTGACCCACGCTCTCCAGGTCCTGGTGCACCTGGTCAATCCACCTAGCTCATTGCGCTCCACACCTTCTTGTTCCGACCGGATTCGTAGCGAACACCATCTTTACAGGGTTGTTGTCCGGCATTCTTGCAACATGCCCTGCCCAGCGTATCCTTCCAGCTTTAACTACCTTCACGATACTGGGTTCGCCGTATAGTTGAGCGAGCTCGTGGTTCATCCTTCGTCGCCACACGCCGTTCTCCTGTACGCCGCCGAAGATCGTCCTTAGCACTCGGCGTTCGAAAACTCCAAGAGCTTGCAAGTCCTCCTCGAGCATAGTCCACGCCTCATGCCCATAGAGGACTACCGGTCTTATGAGCGTACATCGTGCATTTGGTGCGGGGGTGAATCTTTCTTGACCGCAGTTTCTTCTGGAGCCCATAGTAGGCACGACTTCCGCTGATGATGCGCCTTCGTATTTCCCAACTAACATTGTTGTCAGCCGTCAACAAGGATCCGAGGTAGACGAACTCGTCCACCACCTCGAAGGTATCTCCGTCTATCGTAACACTGCTTCCTAGGCGGGTCCTGTCGCGCTCATTTTCGCCAACCAGCATGTACTTTGTTTTCGACGCCTTCACCATTACCCCGACTCTTGTTGCTTCACGTTTTAGGCGGGTGAACAGATCTGCCACCGTTTCAAATTTTCTCCCAATAATATCCATGTCGTCCGCGAAGCAAACAAATTGTCCGGATCTCGTGAAAATCGTGCCTCGACTGTTAAGTCCGGCTCTACGCATAACACCTTCAAGCGCAATATTGAACAACTGGAGTGTTCGCCCGAAATCTTCACGCAGTTTTGCACACCGTCCATCGTTGCTCTGATCAATCTTGTGAGCTTCCCGGGAATGCTGTTCTCGTCCATGATTTTCCATAGCTCTACGCGGTCGATTCTATCGTATGCCGCCTTGAAATCGATGAACAAATGGTGCGTAGGGACTTGGTACTCGCGGCATTTCTGGAGGATTTGCCGCACGGAAAAGATCTGGTCCGTTGTCGAGCGGCCGTCGATGAAACCTGATTGATAACTTCCCACGAACTCGTTTGCTATAGGTGATAGACGACGGAAGAGAATCTGGGATAGCACTTTGTAGGCGGCGTTTAGGATGGTGATTGCACGATAATTTTCACACTCCAGTTTGTCGCCCTTTTCGTAGATAGGGCATATAACGCCTTGCTTCTACTCCTCCGGTAGTTGTTCCGTTTCCCAGATTCTGACTATCAGCTGATGCAGACAAGCGGCCAACCTGTCCGGGCCCATCTTGATGAGTTCGGCTCCGATACCATCCTTGCCAGCGCACAGTGGCGTATGGCCGGACAAAACCTCAAAAATTCATGTTCTCAAAATCACTCGTCAATATTTTTTATAGACTTCTATACTATTGAGCGACAATTTCTCAAAATTTGAGATTGATCTGTTCTGTTTTCGATTTTTGGCAGCATCGTTAGTGTGGCAATGTCAGCAAAATTGGACTGCTCGAAATTCATCAACTATGATTCACCTAACAAACTTCAAACAGCTGTATCTCAACAAAATCATAACCGATTTAAGCTCGATAGGTTTCATTTGAAAGCGTAGTTATAAGCCTTCGTTTTGGCTATAATTATATAAATTTTAACACATCAAGTTGTTATTTGTAGCAAAAAAAGTTTCAAAAAATCTTTCTCCAAAATTTTGTTAAATTTTCAAAATTTCATACGTTTTATGTGAAGTGTTTCGGGAAAATGAGTCACTCACTATGAAGCAGCAAATTATCCATACTTGCAAATGTGCAATAGTTTTTCTTGCCCCTTTTTGCCCCTAGAGGTGAAAATTCCATTTTCATTTTTCATTATAATTTATCGATTTCATCATTCAAATCTATATAATTTGTCATAATTCGCTTGAAACTATAGTGGAATTACTAAAAGGAAGTTAAATCTGTACCTTTAGTTCAGGTATATGCACAAATTTCTGCATTACAACAAAAAAATTAGTAGTAATAGCTTTTTTATACGATTGGATGAAAAAACTTGATTTGGACCAATTTCACTAGAAAATCTTATTTTCAATTTGACTGTTATTTCCAACGGGATGATATCAGGTATCCAAAATAATTAATAGATTACCATAATTAAGCAATTTGAGACGTATTTGATGTTTTGTCCGATCTTTGTATGAAGGACAGCCACTGTGCAGCGGCCTTGTTGTTCTTGAGCTGTTGAATGGCATCCTTAACTTCCCCCATCGTGGGAGCTGGTTGGTCTCCGCTGTCCGCTGTGCTGACGTAGCCATCGCCTTCGTTGTCCTGACCTTCTGTGCCTGTGTTCTCTGCGCCATTCAGGTGTTCATCGTAGTGCTGCTGCCACCTTTCGATCACCTCGCGTCCGTCCGTCAAGATGCTCCCATCCTTATCCCGGCACATCTCGGCTCGCGGCACGAAGCCTTTGCGGGATGTGTTGAGCTTCTGATAGAACTTCCGCGTTTCTTGAGAACGGTACAGCAACTCCATCTCTTGGCATTCCACCTCCTCCAGGCGGCGCTTTTTGTCCCGGAATAGGCGGGTTTGCTGTTTCCGCTTCAGTCTGTATCGTTCCACGTTTTGCCGCGTACCATGCTGCAGAATTGCAGCCCGCACTGCATTCTTCTCCTCTAAAACCTCCTGGCACTCCTCGTCGAACCAATCGTTTCTTGAGCTCCGTTCCACATATCCGACAATGCTTTCGGCAGCGTTGTTAATGGCTGCTTTGACTGTCCTCCAGCAGTCCTCAAGAGGGGCCCTATCGAACTCGCCCTCATCCGGCAACGCTGCCTCAAGATGCTGCGCGTACGCATCATTGATGACGGATAGTTTTGGGCGCAGTTTCACCTGGTAGTGGTCGGAGTCAATGTTAGCGCCACGATAGGTTCTGACGTCGGTTATGTCGGAGAAGTGCCGTCCATCGATCAAAACGTGGTCGATTTGCGATTCTGTCTGCTGAGGTGATCTCCAGGTGTACCGATACGGGAGGCTGTGCTGGAAATAGGTGCTACGAATGGCCATATTCTTGGAGGCGGCAAAATCTATCAATCGTAGGCCGTTCTCGTTCGTCAGCCGGTGGGCGCTGAACTTTCCAATCATCGGTCTGAACTCCTCCAACCTGAGCGTTCAAATCTCCTATGATGATCTTGACGTCGTGGCTTGGGCAGCGGTTGTACTCGCGTTCGAGCTGCGCGTAAAATGCGTCCTTGTCATCATCAGTGCTTCCGGAGTGTGGGCTATGCACGTTGGCTATGCCACCACCCGATCACGCGCCTTTGCATATCACCCATCACTATAAAAGCTGTTCCCAGCTCGCGTGTGTTGCCGCAGCTCTGGTAGATGGTATGATTACCTCTAAACGTTCGCACCAATGCTCCTGTCCAGCACACCTCCTGCAGCGCTACGATATCGAAACCACGGGTCTTCAGTACATCGGAGAGTATGCGAGTACTTCCAATGAAGTTGAGAGATTTGCAGTTCCACGTACCGAGTTTCGTCGCTGTGGTCTTTGCCGATTGTTCCGGTCCGTATTCTCTCGTTGACGTTCCTGTGCTGATGTGTTTTTACGGTTGGCTTGCAGGGCCTGACACCAACCCCCTAGATTTCCTGAGGACCATTCCCCCTAAATGTTCGGAGGGCCATAGTGCGCAGTTTAGCTTAGAGTCCTTCTCTGGCCCTCGGAAGATGATCAGCCGCCCCTGACATGGGGAACAGACGCTGTTGTGAGCCGCTCCTAACATGGAGTACAGACGCTCCAGGTTTGCAAAAGCAAAAACCCCCACCCCTCCCCGGTCAGCATACGACCAAAGTTCCCACCGGGGGTTGGTTACCCAATCTTCCCCAAGGTTACTCGTACCCCGGTCAGAACCACGAGGAGGTAGGGATAGGAGTTGCTGGGCAAGAGGCTAAGGACCGCACAAAGGGGTCTCTTTTATTCCTGCAGGTACGCGAGGTACCAATGGTACGCCATGCCCAGCCATTTACCGCGCCTCCATGCGATGTGGAGGCCGTTTAAATCTGAGATGAGCAGCTTTAGCTCGCTGAATGTAGCTTAGTTGATTAAAGCGCCGGTCTATCGTACACGGAGTTGTGAGTTCGAGTCTCACTAGAACGCGTATTTTTTTCGCAAATTCATGTCTCAATTTGTCAAACAAACACATTGTGTCTTCTGATTACAAGTTCCCAAAAGTAAGATTCAGACATACCAGCAAATCTGGTATATGCCAGTAAAGGGCAAACATTCATTAATGGACCTACTTTTATTTATTAATATTCAACATATTTGAATTGAATACTTTTTCAAACATATCTGTCAAACCGTACACTTCAGCTTAGTTACCAGAACTCAAAATCTGATACACTTCCTGTAAGAGCTGGTGTTGCTCAAAGCAGCATTCTCATACCAATATTTTGACGGATGACAAAGGTCTCTCCATCAAAGGATGAAGCCTACTTGTCACTTGTTGTTGGTTTACAAAAAAATCTTTTTGTTTTATTTTCTTCTAGCGGACAGAGCCAAAACCAATTTTTTTGACTGTTGATTTTTGCATTACACTGTTCGACAAAAAAATTTTTTTGGCTGGATCAGGGACGTGGTTATATGGGTCTTGAAGTGCAAGAAAAGTGTAGAAAGAGGCCGTTTTCAAATGATTTGCAGCACCCCTGGATTAGTTTTTGACAAAGTTTGAAAATTTTGCATTTTTCATCAAAAAAAGCGTAATAAGCAAAATATCAATATATTTTCAAATTCAATTATTCAACCATTGAATTAGTCAAATCAATATTGTTTAGCCCTAGATCGCTTCAGGGAAACGTGCACCATCTCAGAAGAATATTGGCATCATTTTTATATATGAATTTGGAATGTTAACGATCATTAAACAAGCATACGAGGATGTGCACTTTATATACTACTTATTTTTCTACTCCACACATCTGGTTCATTATATAATAATTACTATAGGTTCAAGAAGACGCTTGATTATGATTTAATTTAATGACCCATATAACCGCGTCCCTGATCCAGCCAAAAAAAAATTTTGTCGAACAGTGTTATTTATTGTGAATTGGAAAATATGCATTGAATGAATCTACTGTTTGTTATTCCGAATGATGTTATACCAAGGACTGATTCACCTACACTAGAAATAAATCAAAAAATAAACAATACTTCCTCACTTTTAACATGCAACTTGATCCACTATGTCGAAATGTAAATGGGTTCAAGAAGCAACATAAACAGAGTCAAAAAACAAAATTGTCAGATCAGTCATCCTACGCCAACCTTTTTTTTATTTTCAGAAACAATGGCTCACGCAGAGTCAAAATAGGTGAGTTCCATTTTCACTCTTGCGCTGCTATTATTTGAATCAACATTACGCCTTTCAAACACCCCATTTACTGGGCAATTAAGGTGTCGTTGGTGTCACTTCCTCGGAAAAGTCATGAATCTGTTCTGATCCTCTTTTCTCGTCGAAGCGTTTCGATATTTACCGTCGCAAACAGATCGATGGTTTCTCGAGTACCGCTGAGAATGCGGCCGATGTATGCTGCTGTCTGTTGAACACATGTGGTCACCGTTCACGGTAGACGAATTCCATCCAAAATGAATCAAAATTATTAGAAGTCGTGCCCGACAATCTTCGATTTATATTAAATTTTACACATGAGCGGTTCCACGCCATTTCGCAAACCCGATTATGTTTGTATTTTTTTGAATCGCCTGAAAATTTGCATACAGATTCTTTATGACCAAAAATGCCATTATGCACTTTCAGACCGCCATTTTGAACCTCGCCTTATTTTTGAGAAGGGCGTATCGGAAAATGCATGGCAATTCTTTAAAAAACTGTAACTCGAAAACGGTTTGTTCGATCGATTTGAGATCTTCTACAAAGTTGTAGGTATTGCTAAGGACTGACTATATGGAGAAAAATATGCACGGTAAAACTAAGTTACAGATTATTTTTTATTTCAAAAACAAAATTTTAAAATCGAATTTCTCCAAAAACGCAGTTTGGATTTTTTTTATTTTTGGATATGTTTTAAGGGACAACTTATGTGATTTATTGCACAACGTTTCAAAATGGAAGAATTATGGACAAAAAAGTTATGATTTTTTTTAAATTACAGATTTTGAAAAAAAATATCGAAATAGAGGAAAACAATATATTTTATGTGATTATTTGAATGTACAGAAAAATTGCAGTCGAAAAGTAGTTAAGTAATTTTTTTCTAGGTTGCATCAATTTCGAGATATACTTATATTTATAGAAAATTTTCAAATAAAAAAAGAAAAATAGACCCATTTCAAGCATATTTCGTGTTTCTCCATTCCAGAAAAACATTATTTTGATTGAGCGAATCGTAGCTAAATCGTTTATCGTTTGATCAAAACATTTATGTTTAAGTATTGAAAAAAGAGTGCACGGTAAAAAATATAAACGATATTTTCAAATGAAAATTTGAAGCTAATAGTTTTTAAAAACCGCAACATTGATGTTTTTAATTTTTGGATATATTTTGCGGTTGTTGTAGGTATTGTTTAGGACTATTTGGAAAAAAAATATGCACGGTAAAAAATAATGACAGATTTTTTTAATTAAAAAATTAAAACCGATTTTCTATGAAAATGCATCTGTGATTTTTATTATTTTTGGGCATGTTTTAGGGGACAACTTATGTGATTTATTGCACAATGTTTCATAATGGAAGAATTATGGACAAAAAAGTTATAATTTTATAAAATAT
Source organism: Aedes aegypti (assembly GCF_002204515.2). NCBI lineage: Eukaryota > Metazoa > Arthropoda > Insecta > Diptera > Culicidae > Aedes > Aedes aegypti. The sequence continues at coordinate 180,187,821 of NC_035107.1, forward strand.
TACAAATTAAAAAAAAACTAAATAAAAGAAAACAATAATTTTTTATGTGTTTATTTGATAGTATAGAAAATGCATTGGATGAGTACTGAAGTAAAATTTTTCTAGGTTGCATCAATTTCGAGATATACTCATACTTATATAAAATTGTCAAATAAAAAAAGAAAAATAGACCCTTTTCAAACATATTTCGTGTTTCTCCATTCCGGAAAATTTTATTTTGATTTCAATAACACAAACCAAGTCAAGTCAAGTACACAACACTGAAGACGGCTTTACAGTTGAGGTTGAAATACACGTATCTGTCGAAGGATACAATAGTAGAATTAAAAGAAACAGTACTACTCATCTTTTTGTATATTTACAGGCATTCTACTAAACAGGTCCACAAGGGTTTTCATCACTTTTGCCTGTGTTAGTAGGTATGATGATTTACCGTGTATATCTCGGAAGTGATGCATCACAGCTAAAATTTACTTAAGTATTTTTCGATAGAAATTTTTCATATTTAAAAATATAAAGTTATTTTTCTGTACTCAAAAAAACGCACCAATAATATCTTTTGACATAAATTCGTTTTATTTATTTTTTTAAATAATTTATTTTTTATCCAAAAATTTTCCGTTTTGAGGCATTGTGCAAGAAATTACAAACAATATGCTGCAAAACATATCCAAAAATTAAAAACATCTATTTTGCGGTTTTTAAGAACAATGAACTTCAAATTTTCATTTGAAAATTTCGTTTATATTTTTCTTACCGTGCATACTTTTTTTAAATACTTTAGTATATAGGTTTTGATCAAACAATAAACAATTCATCTACGATTCACTCAATCAAAATATAATATTTCTGGAATGGAGAAACACGAAATATGTTTGAAAAGGGCCTATTTTACTTCTTTTATTTGAAAATTTTATATAAATATGAGTATATCTCGAAATTGATGCAACCTAGAAAAAATTTACTTAAGTACTTTTCGACTGCAATTTTTCTTTACTTTCAAATAATCACATAAAAAAATATTGTTTTCCTCTATTTCGATTTTTTATCAAAATCTGTAATTTTTAAAAAAAATCATAACTTTTTTATCCATAATTCTTCCATTTTGAAACGTTGTGCAATAAATCACATAAGTTGTCCCCTAAAACATATCCAAAAAAAAAAAAATCGCAACTGAATTTCTGGAGAAAATCGATTTTAAAATTTTGTTTTTGAAATAAAAAATAATCTGTAACTTTTTTTTACCGTGCATATTTTTCTCCATACAGTCCTAAGCAATACCTACAACTTTGTAAAAGATCTCAAATCGATCGGACAAACCGTTTTCGAGTTACAGTTTTTTAAAGATTTGCTATGCATTTTTCGATACGCCCTTCTCAAAAATAAGGCGAGGTTCAAAATGGCGGTCTGAAGGTGCGAATGGCATTTTTGGTCATAAAGAATCTGTATGCAAATTTTCAGGCGATTCAAAGTATACAAAAATTAAATTAAAAAAAATCGTCATGTTCGGTGGAATTGCTCACATGTTTTCGGTATGGTAGAATAAGTACTACAAAACAAAATATTTCGTTTTTCAATACACGAAGAAAAAAGATTAATAAAAAGTGTTATGAAACATACATTCCATTTTATTTTTCTAAATACGAAATTCTGATTTACATTGTAGCAAAAGTATAAAAAGATGATGTACAAAAAAAATAGGCAGAGAAAAATGTAGCTGCAAATAAACTCTACTGTTACCTCAAGGAATTTCGAGTTTTTTTTCACATAAATTGCATGCAAAACACATGGGCCATGAGAAGCAAAATAATCAATTTATCTATGGAAAGCATTTATTCTACCGTACCAAAAACTTGTGTAAAATATACTGCAAACCGAAGATGGTTGAGTTCTGTGAATGATCGATTTGGCATGGAATTCGTCAGTAATATCCTATCGGTCTATATGCGCTCAGGTTGGTTAGCGAATGAGAGAAACACCTCAACATTAATGGTTAAAAAAAATCACTCTTTTAAATCACTAGGCCTAGTTGTTTTATTTTAATCTGAAATAATAAGAAAACATTTACCGTCATTGACATGAGTTTGTGAGAGAAATGGGTGCGGTAGCGGCAATTAAACTTCAATGCTAGCTATCAGCAGCAATTGAAGTATTTCTTAGTCCACTTGAGGCACTGATTAGTTTTCTCTGATGTCGTCGGTGCGTATCAAAGTGAGTTGGTTATTTCTTCTCAGGAGCACAATTCACTTGTTGTGCTGTGAATATTTGATGAACCTACAAGCCTTAACAACACACAGCCATCCCTGTAAACTGAACTTTTTATCAATTCTCGGTTCTGCTGAGTGGCAGAAAGTTTCAAGTGGATTAATTGTTGTAATTAGGATGTTAAATGGATGACACTGAGTCTGTTAACAACATTGGCTGTGGGAATGGAAACAACAGTAAATGGGATGCAAATAAGAAATGTATGTATCTGTGCTATAAGAGAGAATGGTTAGATATCTGATGTTTTCTAATGCTGGTAATACTTTTCAGATAAAATTTCGAAACACTTAGGCTAACTAATTGAATCGATGGTACTTGATTTCATTGAGAGAGAACGGGCTGCTACACAAAAATTCCTAAGCAATACATTTTCATTTTATTTCATCTGAACAGATAACACTGAATCAACAATTTCACGCCACAATACTCGGTTCGTGGCTGCATCTCTCCATCCTCGGTTCTGCCCCACGCTCGCCAAATCGATACGCACTTGATCCGCCCACCTAACTCGCTGCGCTCAACGCCTTCTTGTACCAACCGGATCCGAAGCGAACACCACCTTTGCAGGGTTGCTGTCCGGTATTCTTGCAACATGCCCTGCCCATCGTATCCTTCCATCGTTAGCCACCTTCTGGATTCTGGGATTTGAGTGAATTGTCACACTGTCTCCCATCTGTAACCGCTACGTTATGCAGCCCACAGATGCTCAGACGGTTTGACCAACATTGACTCACCTAACAAGTTGGTGCTCATGTTGGCACTATGTTTGACCGTGTATGATGCTGCTTGACGAACCAATTTGACAGTTTGTGATACATATTTGACGGTTGACGAATCGGTCGGCCAAAATCAAACGAGTTTGATTTCACTCAAACCGCTGGTGGGCGGAGCCAAGTGTTTGACAAACTGATCGTACAGTCTGAGGGGCAGTTGTACGAACACTGGCGTCAGCTTGACAAATTGCAGCTTTGGCGCCTCATCAACTACCGATGCGCATGGGTGGTAATTCACATTGCGTAATTTATGCAGCGTTGTCGCCGTGGGAATGTAGAGAATGCGTGCTTTTGAGATTATTTCGCTAGCTCTGAACACTCCAAACAGGATTCAACGCAAGCAGGGGGGTGCAATGAGCCAATAATTAGCTATCCAACATATATTCAACATGGCGTCCAGTGTCTTTGTTTTGTTTCTTTTGGAACTGACAAAACATATGATTTTGTGGATAGGAGACATCAATGATACTTCACTGATGCGTAAAACATTCAACAAAACGTCGAAAAGCGGAAAAGCGTAATCAAATACGACGATTCAACGTAATAAACTTAATTTCCAGAAACTAGCACTAGCAGCATATGAGCCGTATACTCGAAAATCAGGAGCAAGTTAGGGCAAACCGACCGGAAAGTGGGTACCAAAACGCGAAGTACCAAAAACGATGTGAGGAAGAGCCGAAATGTATGCAGGATGACAGCCGTGCCAGTCCTCTGAACACAGAAGTCTGGAAATGATACTTGCTCCACAGTTCGCTTTTCGGGTACAACGAACCATTGTCTTCCGTAATAAGAGCATTCAACGATATAGCGTCCCTATTTGATTTTGGAATGTCGTCAACAGTATTCAGACAAAAAAAGTTAGATTCGATGAGACCTAGATTTGTTTAAATTAGTACAAGTAGCATTCGTTGAGACTTATGTCAGATGAATTAAGAAATAAATAATAATAAATAATATTCCAGAGATTTCGCCAGGAATTTCGACATGGATTCAACCATGATTTTTTTGGGGTTTTGAAGTGAATTCTTCCAAAGATTTCACAAGGAATTTCACTAGGAATTATTCAAGGGATTGAAGCAAGACATTCGCTAGATATTGCACCACAAAAACTTTGATGATTTTGCCCAGGATTTTTTTCAACGTTTCCATCAAGAGTTCATCAAGATGATTAACAGGAAAACTGTTCTTGAGGGATTTAATATCGAATTCCACCGAACATTTCCGCTTTGAATTTCGAAGGGATTACACCAGAACTAGTTTCAAAAATTTCTTCAGAATTTTGACTATGGACTATGACCAGAAATTCTTCCATCACGATTTCCCTGGAATTTCCGCAACGGTATTTTCTCTACGGATTCTACCAGGAATTCCTTCAGATATTCCAGCAAGACATCTTCCTGGGAATCCTCCAAGAAGTTCGTCAGAAATCCCACAAAGGATTCTACCAGTATTTTCTACAGGGCAATCCAGGGTTTCTCAAGAAATTTTGACTACGAATTCCAAGAAGATTTTCTCTAAGATTTCTTCCAGAGATTCCAACAAGGTTTCGACCTGAAGTATTTCTATTGATTCTATCTGGACTTCGACAAAGAATTCTCCCAGGAATGTGACCAGAAGTTACTCTAATGATTCCACCAGGTATTTGATCAGGAAAACAACCTCCAATAATTTCACCTAGGAATTTCGAACAGTATTTCATTAGGATTTTTTCAAAGATTACTTCAGAAAGTCCTTATGAAATTCCACCAACAATTTCACCACGAATTCTCCACGGGTTCCTTTCATATTTCTTCTACGAACTTGTACTGAAGTTTCTCCAGATTTTTCACTAAGAATAATCTTAGAGATTTCATCTGTAAACCCTTCAATAATTCCATCAGAAAATTTACTAGGGATTCCCACAAGGAATTCTTTCAGACACTCTACCAGTATTTTAAGGAATTTTACCTAGAAATCTCCCAGATATTCTATCAGGAATTTCTACTAAAATTACAGCATGAATTTCATCAGGGGTTAAGATTCTCCTACGGCAATTTCACCAGAAAGTTTTCCAAAGATTCCACCAGAATTTCCATAAAAAATCCCTCAAATCTGTTATTGTAATACTTGGTGGAATCTTTGAAGGAATTCCTGTAAAAAACACATGATCGAATCCCGGTCGGAAATCTTGATTAAATCTCCTTAAGAATTCCGGAAAAATCTCTTCATAAAAAACTTTGGAGGAGGTTTAGTGCAATCGCTGACAATTACCTGGTGTAATTTCTGAGAATATTCCTACTGGAACCTATTAAGTAATTCCTAGAGGAATTCCAAAGAAAATAGTAGGGGTATCCCTGAAAGATATTTGTGAAACTTCTAGTAGAATTGATAATAGAAAAATTGTATTTTTTTTTTTTTCGAGAAATACTTGATGGAATGGCTGGAGCATTTCCTGGGGTAATCCCTAGAAATATTTCTGCTGAAATGATTGTCGAAGTTCCTTATGGAATCTCTGTTGGAATTCCACTTGTATTCTTTAGAGGAAATACAAGTAAAATCATGGGAAAAGTTACTGATCAAATCCTTAATTTAATTCCTATTCGAAACTCTGGACAATTTTTTAATTTAATCCCAGGAGGAGTTTATGATTGAGTTCTTGAAGATTTTCTTCTCTAAAATAATTCCTGGTAGAAATTTTAGATCAAATCCCTCTGATAGAATTCCTGGAATAATTTTCTGTGGAGTTTGTTGTGGAATCCCTGGAAAAATTCTGGTACAATCCCTGGTAGTCTTACCTGTCGAATCTCTGTAGAAATTCCAAGTGGTTTCCTTTGTGGACATATTAGTGTAACACCCAATCCTGGTTGAACCCCTGAGAGTATTCCTGAGAGTAATTGGAATCTATGGAGGAACTTCAGTGAAACCACTAAAGAAAATAATGATGGAGTCTCTGGTAGAATTGGAAACGCTGATGATATCAAAGTTGAAATAAAGGCGTTCATGCCCCTTGCAGATGCCCAAAAATGTATGACACCTGAGGTTATAAGCAATATCTAGAATGCTGTAAGATGTGTACTGCGGTATTAGGGCGATTCAAATTTTAAAAATGTTTGAAAATCCAATCTCCCATATGCTTCTTACCATCCTAACCATAAAAATAGTGTTCTGTGAAATTTTCAGCTTATTTGATGGTGATTTAAAGGTGGCCCAAAGACAACGTAGGTTTATATGGAAATTACTATGGAGAAATTTTGAGAAATGTTCCAAACACACTAGTACTGTAATGTAAGTAGAAACTTATCATCCCATATTGAAAACTCATTCTTCAAATCTTAATGAAGGATGTTGCTTAAGAAACAAATCTCGTTTAAGCTAATTTTGTTTGGGATTTTTGTACATGTTTACAGAGCTATAATCCCATATTAAGCTAAATAATAGCAAATAAACTCATGAATATCTCTTTTAAATACTATCCGTCGGATTGAACCTTTCTCTTCAGCAAACTTCTTTATTATGGTTTGACGAACAAGTTTTTGCTATGAGGTGATAAGTTTGTACTTGCATTACAGTACTAGCCTGTTTGGAACATATCTCTAAATTTCTCCATAGTAGTTTCCATATAAACCTACATTTTCTTTGGGTCACCTTTAAATCATCACCAAGAAAGCTGAAAATTTCACAGAACACTATTTTTATGGTAAGGATGGTAAGGAACATATGGGAGGTTGGATTCTTAAACATTTTTAAGTTTTTAACCGCCCTACTGCGGTATGCCAAGCATGGGTACTAAGTGTACTGCAGTAATTTGCACAATGTGACGTAAGCGCCAAATTGTCTGATTTATTTTTTCCTTTTGTGTTGATTAAGTATTTCATAGATTTCAGCATTAAAATTTTTACAACAAATTTCGTTACTTTTACAACAAAATTTGTAGTAAAATGATAAAAAAAATGATAGAATAAAGAAAACAAAGTGACGTAAACGCCATTCTACTACCGTAAATACTTGCTGAATCCCTGAAAGATTTAGTCGTGGAAATTCTGATGGATTTGCTAGTTGAAACCCATGAGGCAAAACTAGTGGAATTTCTGAAATACTCACTAGTGTAATCCTTGGTGGGGACTCTGGAAGATTTCCTAGTGTAATCTTTTGAAGAGCTCTTGAAGGTGGATAATTGTTTGGTGAGGGGATTTCACTGGTAGAATCTCTGGAGGAATTTCCGAGGCAGAATGTATGGAAGAATGGATTCTTTGAAGAAGTTCCAAGTGGTTGCAAAAATTCCAATTGTAATTACATTCAGAATTCCTGGTATAATCTCTGTAAGAGAACGAGGAGGTTTCTCTAGAGAAAATAGTAGTGTGATGCCTGGAAACATTCCTGGTAGAATCTCTCAAGGAGTTCCTAGTGGAATTCTCCATAACTTTCCGGGTTCAATCGCTGGGAGTATTCCCAGTGAAATCTCAGATGGATTTGCTGATGGAATCCTACATTAAAATACTTGTGAAATTCCTGGCGAAATTCCTTATGTCAGACTTCATGGTGAGATCATTGGTGGATTTTCAGGTAAAATCCCCAAAAGAAATACTAGTGGAACCCTTGGCGAAACTGGTGATATTTTTGGTAAAATTACTGAAAAAATTCCTGGTGAAAATGTTGAAAAATCTCTTTAAGATTTCCTTGAGGATTTTTTGGACAATTTTCTGAAAAAGTTCTTGAGGGTTCCCTGGGTAGTTTAAGTGGTAATTCTTGGTGAAACCCCTGGAGAAACCATTGATAAAATTCCTGCAAGAATCTCTGCAGGAATTTCTGAATGGATCCATAATAGAATTTTTAGAGATATCCCTGGAGGAATATTTTCATGAACTTATTGGCGAATTTCTGCAAGTGAGGAACGTCAAAAAGAATCATGGAAAAAAAAATCCTGTAAAAGTCTTGGAGAAATTTCCGGAGGAATTCCAGATGGAGTTTTGAGAAGTATCTCTTAAGAAATTTCTGGAAGAGTACCTTGGGGTGTTTCTGGTAGTGTCCCTAATCTCGGAAAGAATTCTTTGATATTTTTTGGAGGAATTTTCAGGAATATAGTTGGAGAAACCTCAGAAGAATTTCTAAAGGAATTTTACAGTATTCTTTGGGGAGGAACTTCTGAAAACTAATTAGAGATATGTTACGCAAGAAATTCTGTGAGGAGTATTGGAAGTGTCAAAGACCAATCTCTAATAGGAGCATCTGAAAATAAATCAAATATGTTTAAATATTCCTCAAACGTTTTTTACAACCGAAGCTGTTTTTAACCACGAATTTCTTCATAAATTCCATGTGGAATTGCTGTAGAGATTCGACATGGAATCCCTCAGGAGAATGTTTCCTGGGATTCCCCCTGATTTTCTCCAGAAATTCCACGAAAGATATGTATCCAAGCATTTAACTAGGCATTCTACCAGGAATTTGTAAAGGGTTTCTACTAGGTATTCTTGCAGGGATTCCATTAACATTTTTGTCAAGAATTTCAGATGAATACCAAAAGGGCCCAGATAGCCGTAATAGTAAACGCGCAACTATTCTGCAAGACCAAGCTGAGGGTCGTGGGTTTAATTCCAATCGGTTGAGGATCTCTACGGGTTGAATATTTTCTTAAATACCAGAGCACATAGTATCTTCCTACCTTCCACACGATATACACATATAAAATGGCGAAACGACAATGAAAGCTCTCGGTTAATAACTGTGAAAGTGCTCATGAGAACATTAAGCTGAGAAACAGTATGTATGGATAAACTCCTGAAGAATCTCTGAAGGAATTGCTGGAAGAATGCCTGGAAGAAATCTTGGAGGCATCCCTAGAAGAATCTCTAAGGAGACGTTTGCAGAAATCATTATAGAAATCTCTGGTAAAGCTTTTTGTGGAGTAATTAGAATTGGAGTATCTCAAAAGATTTCTGCAGAAATTCCTGGGAGAATTTTTGGAAAACTTCATGAAAAAAAACATGAATGAATTTCCTGAAAAATGTATAAATAAGTCACTAAAGATATTCCTGATGAAAACTCTTAATGAATTCCTGATGAAGTACTTGGAGGAATCCCCAAAAAAATCTAACGCAAATTTCTAGTTTAATCCCTGGAAAAATGTCTGGAGGAATCTTAAGAAGAATTTTTTGAATCGCTGGCCAAAACTCCTGGTGGAATTGCTTATGGAATCTCCGGGTGAATCCCATATAAAAGCCTTGGATGATTTCTTACACACATACCTGCAGGAATTCCTGGATGAAACATATCAATCCAATGATTAGCTAAACTTTCGTACTAATAACATTTTTTAATTAGTTTGTCTTGTACGGAGATGAACCAGCCTAGGGCTGAAAATCTCCTTAATAAAGCCATAATAATAATAGTTTGTCTTGATGCATCATAAATATTTTCTCGACACTGGGACGTGGTAGCATTTATTCATTGATATTTGTATATCCGGTGGATATCAGGCGCAATTTCTATCTTTTTCGCATTCACGGGAACAACAGTCAATCTAAATATCAGCGGTCGAAAACATTCTCCATCCCGGTCACATTAATGTTGGTGAACATCCCAGTCACATTAATGTTCGTCAAGCTGTCGTACGAACATAAATTGGTTTGACTAAGTTGGGGGCGGAGCCAATGTTGGTCAAACAGACAGAGCGTCTGTGGGCTGCATAATTTTTCGGGTCTCCTCCCCTCGACTTCGGCCGACGCAGCCTGCGTCGAGGCCGGCCTTCTGCCTTTCCGTTAAATTCGATGGCAGAATAAAAGATAATTTCAAGGCAGGAGACTCGTCGATAATCCGTCGCCGAAGTCCTACGGAAAGATAAGTCGAAACTTTTTGTGGTTAGCTTCTGTGAAGTTTTCTTTGCTTCATAACTTCGTTATAGCTACCGCTGAAAAAGAGCCATCTATTGCCTTTTTAGTTTTAAATATCGCCCCATTAATAAAGTTCTATTAAATTATTTTTAAAGAAATGCGTTTCTGTTTTCTCTATTCTTCTGCATCTGGTCAAAACATTTCGGAGAAACGTTCTTTTTCATACAGTTGCCGCATTTTATTTTATTTATTTTATTTATTTATTTCTCATAATAATGTAGTGTAAGGAAATTCCTTTTTTGATACTACACACGTTGAATTCATGGAATTTAATATAACAAATCCGAAACTGACAATGAACTAATGATATACAATAAAAAAAAATAATCTAAACCTATTGCTGATATTGGCTGTTGAACAATGCGGCACACTCCTGTCGAAATCCACTTACACTAGTCATGTTTTTCAAAACGGAAGGAAGATAGTTCCAAAATACTATACCCTGGACAAATAGTGTATTCCTATAATGAGACGTGCAGAACCGTGGAAGAAGAAAATTGCGATTACGACTGTTTTGAAACGAGTGAAGTTTAGTGTACAAATATTTAGGAGACCTTTTAGTTAGAAGTTTAAATAACATATTACAACTACGAATTTTATGAAAGTCTTGAAAACGACAACCCAAGAGATGTGATTGTAAATGGAAAACTCTAGAGAATCTGGAAAGATTAAAAACATATCGTACGCATGAGTTCAAAGTTTTACGTAAACGATCCATAGCATTGGCAGAGGCGTTCAATAAAAGAACATCTTCATAAACGAAGTGCGGCAACAGCAATGATTTAAAGAGTTTTAATTTCACCGAGATTGGTAAGGTATTAGAAGTGATTTTAAGTACACGAAGCCCTCTATATATTTTTGAACACTGAGCATTTATGTGCCCTTCCCATTCAAGATTGCTTTGATGAACAAATCCCAGAGTGGTAACAATGTCGACATATTTAATTATGGAATTTCCAAATAATATAATAGGACGTTGGTTGACTTCTCTATTTCTTGACATTAACATGGCTTTGGTTTTAGCAGGATTAACAGGTAAGAGATTACTCGTAGACCATTCCAAAACTCGTGAGAGATCCTCATTTAACATCAGAGTTGGTTGCTGTCACTATCAACACGCGAAATTTGCTGATTTGTACAGGCCGACTGCGATACAATTCGGATCATTTCATATCACATCAACGTCATGCTCTCTACTCCATCACCAGTGCATTGATGGCGATAGACTATGGATATCACTGATGACCCAAGTTTAGCCTTAAATTAAGCATCTAAATTGGCAATTTATCAGTACGATATTCTTGATAGTGCTGCAGACGGATTGAAACTGTGTGTTGGTCACTGAAAAACATTAATAGCGTGGGTTATTACCACGTGATCACTCATTCTGCTGTGATTGTGATCTAGAGTGCGATGTCGCATCACAGCTGTTGGTTGTCAGATCCAAGTGATATTGATAGTTCGCAACTGTTATTGATAGTTTTAGTCCATCAGCCATCAGCTGATATGACCGATATTGTGCAACTCTGTTTAACATAGCCGCCAATTCATCCGACGATAGAGCAGTAGATGTAATGTAAATTTGGACGTCATCCGCGAAAAAATGAATATGACAGTATTTTAGTACACTCGGTAAATCATTAATAAACATAGTGAAAAGAAGAGGGCCTAAAATCGAACCCTGTGGTACTCCGGATAAAATATTAACAGTATCTGAGTAACATCCATCTACGCAAACAAATTGTGACCTATTCGATAGGTATGATTGCAACAAACGAACAGCTGCTCTAGAAAACATGAATTTTGATGATAATTTAGCTAATAATTTCGAATGAGATACTCTGTCAAACGTTTTTGAAAAATCTATCATAAGAAGAAAGGCAATGCCTTTCTTATCTACTGTAGAAAGAATATCGTCATGAAGTTTAAGCAATGCTGTCGTTGTACTGTGCCCTGCTCTAAACCCAGATTGAAATTCTGACAATAGATCGAAATAGATCAAATGTTCTTGGATTTGCAATTTTAGAATTTTTTCGAAAGCTTTGGATAAACTACTAAGAATACTTATGGGCCTTAAGTTTTCGAGAGAATCGCTTGATGGTTTTTTTCGTATTGGTAAGACTTTGGAAGTCTTCCAAGCACGAGGATATTTGGATGTGGAAATGATCAGATTGAAGATGTAACTTATTTGCCGAACTACATAAGGAAGAATCAATCGAATGAACTAAATTGGAATGTTATCCACTCCAATAGCATTAGATTTTATAGATTTAATGGCCAAAATGACGTCATGATCTCTGATCTGTGTAAACTGAAATCCTTGAATATTTTGAGGAGGAATAGAGATGCTACTGCTATCAACAGTAAAGTTAGAAGCAAAATAATCGTTGATTTCTGTACCTGTGTTTTCAAAATTACTTTTACTTGAAGATGTACATGTTGCGCCAATTTGTTTTAGCTTTTTCCATAGATCTTTTGAAGAGTTAGAGGAATCTATCCTTCGGGACACCAGATTTGATTTGGCGCAAGCAATAAGCTGTGTAACCTTGTTACGAAGGCGTTTGTATTGACTGTGGTTATGCGATGATCGGTCGGAAACCCACAAACGATACGCTACGTCACGTTCGATCATCGCCTTCTGGATATCACTGTTAAACCATGGATTACGTTTTGGTTTGGAGCAACGAAGAGGAATGAAGGTATCTTGTAAATAACACAATATTCCGTTAAAAAGGTCAACTGCTATATCCGAATCAGTAATACTTTCCAACATAGACCAATCAATTGAATCAATTGCTCGAGTCAAACCTGCCATATCGACGTTTTTATAATCCCTATACATAAATTTGCTTACGGTCGCATCTCGTGTTATATTTAACGATGAAAAAATGATATCATGGTTTGAAAATGCAGGAGCTGACACTTGTTGCACTGTTTGAACGAAATCCTCATTAGATGATAATATCAAATCAATTAGGGAACAACCTCCAGGATGAAAATGAGTTGGAAATGTATTAGCACAAGTGAATCCGAGTGATTCAACTGTGTTCTTAAATTTAAACGTTTTTCTACTATTCTTATGCAAGTCCGTGTTGAAATCACCTATTATTACCATGTTGGAATATCGGACTGAAAGGTCAGATTACTTATCGAACAGAAGGTCAGAACAATCTGAATTGGGGGGATTATAGAAGACACCCATTAAAAAGTTTCCTTCCTCACATTGAATATCAATGAATACATATTCTGTCAGATTAGAATATTGAACACCAGGTAATAATTCAGAACGGCAAAGAACTTTGAACCTCAAGTCATTCTTAAAATAAATATATATTCCACCACCACGACAGTTGCCTCTGTAAAGTCTCAAGAGATTATACCCCTCCACAGCAACTAGGTCATCGTTTATATCACTTGTGAGCCAACTTTCCGTAACGCAGATAATATCAATTTTACTATGGACGAAATACTGCGTGAATTCATTGAATTTCGACATTTGTCGAGCGCATATACTTTGCATATTAATGACAAATGTCCGATCACGGACAGTAGTTGACGAGGGCAATCCTTCCGGATGGAGGATCCCTGCTGGAGTGGCCAATTCCTCTTCGGAATGCCAGGGATGATCGGCCAATTCCTTCTCCTGAAGGAATGCCTGGGGTGTCGATAGCTCAGACTGTGAATATGATTTCTAACAACAGTCCTGAAAAGGACTACTAGCTGGGCTGCTTCGGTGAGAGAAACGCTTTGGGTATCGGTTTTCGAACTACGACGGTTTATTCGCGTGCCATACAACGGCTAGAAACTGAATACTGAATGAAACTATCTGTGCACGCAAGCTTCTTAAGTAGGCTGCAGGTAGAAGGACTCATTGCATGCACAGTGAAATGGCTTCGGTGGGAAATTTCCACTGTCTTATGTACTGGATGCTGCAATCGGTGGTCCGGGTGGTGTGATGATGGAGAGCTCAAGCTAGTCGGTTGGGTTGCGTGGAGTAGTGTGTGTGTGTGTGTGTGTGGTTCAGGTAGGAAAGGGTGTTTTGTTAGTGGTGGTAGCCGAAATACTCGCGGCGACTCGAGGTTAGTTATGTGGTTGTTTTACATGAATGGGAATAGGGGGAAATGGATTACATAGACAGGATCAACAACAAGATGGTGAAAACGATGACTGAACTGATCAGGGTTGAAATGTTGCACACTGTTCGCGTTGTGCGTGAACATTCTCCCGCCAGCGAAAAGTGTGAAAACCGGTGGATTTGAGGGCATTGATTCTACAGCGATTTTGGGATTCATTACGGGTTGGGTATCTGACAGATAAGCGGAATCACTTACATTAACGGTATTAACGGAAAGCGGACGTTGTTGACCTGGATTGGTGGGTTTGGTTGTAACGGTTTGATTCTGGTTAACGAGTAGTGTGGACGAAGTAGACTTACGGTTTGAGTTAGTAGGGAAAAAACGAGAATTTACCAAAGACTGTCGGGATTCTAGCAGAAGATCGTAAAGCGGGTTTTCAGCGGTTGTGGTTGGAGGATTTTGTGACTGCTTGGATTTCAGGGGCTCATTTACTTGGACTGGTAACTGGCAACTCTGTGGGTTTGTTGATTGACGAATCTGTTTCATGAATTGGGTATTTTTCGAGGTTTTGGGAAACAAACGGATAAACAGGGCTTCTTTTTCGTGAGATTGATCGTTTTGGGAAAGATGGAAAATCAGGCGAATCGAGGGAGAGATCATCTGTGGAACTATATACTGTACGACGGGGCGGACAGTTGTGACAGGAGGGATTTACTTGACCGGTTAACGACTGTACACCAACTGTGTACTTGTCTGACTTAGGACGAGCAGAATTAACAGCTCCAGCGACCACCCATCCAAGACGGGTTTCTTGGAGGATAGGAAGATCGTCGGAGAGTTTGATTTGTCCTGGCATCATCAGCTTGAAAAAGTGCTGAATGCCAATGAGGAGATCAATTTCACCGGGAATGTGGAAATTTGGATCGGCAAGGGCAAATCCGGGTGGAATGTCCCATGATTTAATATCGATGGGAGCTGACGGTATTGGGCCAGTGACTTGATCAGCAACAAGACACTCTAACTGCGCACTGTAGTTGGAATAACGAGATCGAATTCTGAGCTTCGCTACTTCTGACAGGGATGACTTTTGATTATTGACTCCAACAATATCAACCTTTGTTGCGAGTCGAGGGAGTTTCAGGGTTTGAACAAGTTTTCGTGAAACAATGTTTGCTTGGGAACCACTGTCGAGGAAGACTCGACAAGGCTGAAGTTCACCATTGGCATCGAACACTTGAACCATTGCGGTCATCAAGAGACTGTTGCACATATGGTGGAATTTCTTGGTGGGATAGACGGCAGAAGTGGACTGTATTAGATGGGATTTTGTTTCGGAATTCGAATCATCGGATCTGGATTTGGGTGGAGACACATCAGATTCGTTAGGGTGGAGAAGGGTGTGGTGTCGACCTTCACATTTCCAACAGTTAAAGAGGGATTTACACGCACTACTCCTGTGACCCGTTCGCAAACAATTGAAACAAGACTTGAGCTCTCTTACCTTGGCTTCTCGTTCTGGAACGGACATCTTGCGGAGGGCGCCGCACTTGTAGATCGGGTGGCTTCCGTTGCCACACACTTGGCAGGTCGATTCTGCTGGTTCGGTGACAGCAAAGGTCTTCATTTGGCTGGAACTCTTCGCTGGGATCGGCTTCACGGTAGGCTTCTCGATTGCGTCTTCACATCGCTCGAGGATTGAACAACGCTTCTTCAGGAAGTCCATGGTCTCGTTGTAGGTGGGAATTTGCTTGTGGGGCACCGTGGATTCCCACTCCATTCGGGTTCGGTTGTCCAACGCTGTCGCAACCAGGTTCACGACGAAACGCTCGGACATTCCAAGCATTTGCTCCTCCATCAGGGTCAGACCGTTGATGTGCCGGGTTACATCGTCGATCAGTTCACGGAGCTCCTTTGCACTGGGTCGGGTCATCTTCTTCAGGTGTAGCATACCCAAGATGTGAGTATCTACGATGAGGCGCTTGTCTTCAAACCGCTCTTCCAGCAGCTTCCATGCGTGGGCGTAGTTGTTGGATTGCATGGTGCAATCATCGATGATTCCCGCTGCACTACCGATCAAAGCTCGATCAAGGTGGTAGAGCTTGATGGCGTCGGAATCGGTGGAGGTTCTCATCACGTCGAGAAACATGGCCTTGAAGCGTGGCCAGTTCTCTGGTTTCCCATCAAACGTGGGGATGGGTGCTTTCAGCGGTTGCTGCTGGATGATTATGCGGGGTGCTTCTTCTTGCTGGCTTCTTCGTTGCAGTCTCATGTCGGAGGTGTCGGTCATGGACTGGATGAGCGTTTCGACCAGCATGCAGGTTTCGTTGTGCTGGGCTTCGAACACGATGTACGCTTCATCCTGCTCGATCAGCTTCTCGGCGGGCGTCAGAGTCACAATTTGGCGATGCAACTCACAGTACTCTCTGTAGTGGGGTTTCCAAATTCCGCTGGTATAGCTTCAGCTGGATCAAATCCAACTGCACTGCTCCTGCTCCGGATGCTTCTTCGACGGATTTGCGGATGCGCGTCACTTTCGCTTTCACCTGTCCGCGTAGGTGAACAAGCGATTTCAGCTCCGCCATCCTCTCCTTCTGGTCGGTTTTCGTTGGTGTGTGCTCGATCGGCATCGGCGATGGTGCGTTTCGCTTCCGCACGACGACGACAGGTACGAACGTGTTCCAACACGTTCAACAAATTGCACAAGTGGCAACTTTTCGCACTGGTGGATCGATTTTCACTTCCGCGGCGACGATTCCACGCACACTCGGAACAGTTTTTCCACTTCTCTTTCGCACTCACGTTTCGCGAAATGTTTCTCACTCACGTCTTACTTTTGCACTTACGTTTTTCACTCGCGACTTACTTTCGCACTTACGGAAGGCAATTTCCCTCATCGAAGCAGCGAGGAATATTTCCTAAGCAACTCTGCAGAGCATCGACGGGAACAACGGGAACGATGGGCAATTTCCAAGCCACGGTTGCGGGTGCAACACGCTGGATGTGGATCACGCAGATCCGGCTCGAAGGACCAAAATGTCCGATCACGGACAGTAGTTGACGAGGGCAATCCTTCCGGATGGAGGATCCCTGCTGGAGTGGCCAATTCCTCTTCGGAATGCCAGGGATGATCGGCCAATTCCTTCTCCTGAAGGAATGCCTGGGGTGTCGATAGCTCAGACTGTGAATATGATTTCTAACAACAGTCCTGAAAAGGACTACTAGCTGGGCTGCTTCGGTGAGAGAAACGCTTTGGGTATCGGTTTTCGAACTACGACGGTTTATTCGCGTGCCATACAACGGCTAGAAACTGAATACTGAATGAAACTATCTGTGCACGCAAGCTTCTTAAGTAGGCTGCAGGTAGAAGGACTCATTGCATGCACAGTGAAATGGCTTCGGTGGGAAATTTCCACTGTCTTATGTACTGGATGCTGCAATCGGTGGTCCGGGTGGTGTGATGATGGAGAGCTCAAGCTAGTCGGTTGGGTTGCGTGGAGTAGTGTGTGTGTGTGTGTGTGTGGTTCAGGTAGGAAAGGGTGTTTGTTAGTGGTGGTAGCCGAAATACTCGCGGCGACTCGAGGTTAGTTATGTGGTTGTTTTACATGAATGGGAATAGGGGGAAATGGATTACATAGACAGGATCAACAACAAGATGGTGAAAACGATGACTGAACTGATCAGGGTTGAAATGTTGCACACTGTTCGCGTTGTGCGTGAACAACAAATATCCAAAAAATTTGAACTGAGCACACTGTTCATGACGGCTCGAGGAATACAACTATTTGAAAGAGCATTTGTTTGACTATCCGGCATCTAGACTGAACAATGTAAGCGAACCCCAACAAGAACATACCACTCCATACAACAGCAACGAATCAGCAATAGAAGTGAATAACAAAAAATCTAAATCAAATGAATTCATTGAGAACAATTTCATCTTTAAACAATCTTGAACTGTTCGTGAAATCATCAAAAATTATCAATGACAAACAATTGAAAGGAAGGCCAACATCAGCATCAACAACAGCATTAATAACAGCATCAACAACAGCATCAGCAGCAACAGCAGGTAACAGTAACGGTGGGTTCTGCAGCATTTCCAAAGGTGAAAAACTTTTAGGAAGGATGAAAACACAGGAAGATTGAAGGAACGGAGTCAAGGAAATCATAGGGAGGAATATGCAGAAGCTTGTTGGAAAGGTTGAATTAATGCTTACTTTCTAGAGCGGAATATTCAAAGGAATGATAAGGACTGGAGCCATGGAATGTTTGATCGGAAGGAAAGATTATTTTAATAGGACAAGGTTTACGATGGTAACTGTTCCAAAGATAAGATTGGAACGGCGGCAGCATCAGCAGTAATTTTTGTGAAGACGATTCCATCTTTGGTGAATACGGAGTGTAGTTTGCTATCAGGGCAGCTCCCTTGATAACTCGGGCTTGCCTAGTGAGGTTTTCACTCAGATATATCCTGGATTGTGAGGAAAATCCGAGATGATGAAGTGAAAGACGTCGAGATGAAAGGTATCGTCGAAAAAAATCACAACGATCATGTTTGAAAGCAAACTGGAGCAGGATGGGGGGAGTGGTACCGGTTTTAATCGGAGCTCGAGCAAGGCGCTTGGTGAATACCAGTGGAGTATCTTTACTGCCGTAACCCAGCTCTTAACAAACGCTTTGTAGAAATCCAGAAAGACATTCACTTGGATGGAACGGAATTCCAAACAACAACAAATCATTGTTCCGTTCCATGGCAGCAGTGCGTTCGGTGATAGAGCACATCTCGTTTTCAATTTTCTTCATGTTATTCGACAGCGTAACAATCTCAGCTCTGCATTCCTCCTGAAGTTGTTGAATATTTCGGCAAAGTGCGGTTATTTCATCTTGCAACGATCGGTTGCAGGACTCAATTATGCCAATAGTTTTATTGACCATATCCTGGAACATGAACTGCATTCTAGTCACAAGATCGTCGAATGTTGTGACGAAATCCTGATGTCGTTCTAATACCAAAGTACCACTACCACTCATGGCTGGTAAACAGTGAGTGCAGGTAGACGGATGGGCTAACGGTGAGAGCCTGAGTGACAGATGAGAAAATGGACTAACGGTTGAACCTCAAAGATCGCAGCTGGTGCTTCAGATGCCCATCAACAAAATACAGCCAATATACGGATAATCAGCATATGCGGGACACAACTCCATCGGGACAGCAAAACTCAGCATCGAAAGTTAGGTTGGCCAGCCATTCCAATTGTTTCAGCAGCAAAAAAACGTAGTAAATTTCACAAAACTGCGCGACAATGCGATCACTCACTACATCCGATCATTGCCAGAGCCGAATCTATGCATTTAAGGATACAATTTCAAAATACACTTTGTAAGAAAGAGTTGTGATTTCAGAGATTCATCTTTCCTTTTGTTCGTGATAGCAATTATATTCAGTTTCATGAAATTAAAGCAATATAAAAGCAGAAATATCCAACTTTTGTTTACACAACTATTTTTCGGTTTGGGTTCCCCCAACGACTGTCGTGAATAAAGCTGCACTCAACAAACTGAACAAATATGCACATTGCACTAACTGTTTACTTTTGGTTTGCGCGAACTTCATCCGACAGAATAAACTACCCGGCAGAGTAGGCGAAATTAATGCCTTACCGCGGCGTTAATCGCCGATCATAAACGAATGCTTAAAATTCGCTTAGTAGGCCCTGACGTATCCATGGTGCAAATGTCTTGAGATCAAATCGATGCCAGTTTATAGAGTGAAGTGCACTGATTTGTGTACACAATCTAATATGGTACCGATTGTATTATTGCCAAGCTCATGTTTATACTATGGGCTATTACATGTAGTATTGTAGAACACACAGCTATTGTATGGACGCCTATTTCACAGAAGAGCAGACATAACACTAACTTATTTGATTGAAAAATACGTAGTTTCAACTGAACTTTTTTTGAAAACTATTTTTAGCACAAGGCAATTGCGCATTCGTTTTGCTTAAGTGACAGAAATTATATCATATAGTTCAAAATGTTGTAGATTCCGCACTATCAAAGTAACCCACATTATCAAAGATAACTCATTACGCGTCGTAAAGATGGACAAATTATAGGTGAAAATATGAAAAAAAAAACCACGTGCTCGGCTGGGGCACGTGGGTTTTTTTTTCATAATTTCACCCATCCATCTTTACCATGCGTAATGAGTTAATTAATTTAATAACCATGCGGATTGGATTACCGTACAGCTCAATATAAGTATCAATTTAAATAGAGATAACTCGCTTTACGACACAAATAAATTCGAATCATTCCGTAGCTATCAAATTATCTTTGTTATCATGAATTAAGTCACATAACACTACAGGTTAGGGGGATTAGGGGCATAATGAACATGCGGGGCGAAATGGACACCCCCTCTCTGAACCTCTGAAAATATGCATACTTCATCAAAACTTCATACACTGTATGAAATCTGTATTTCATTTGGAATGTTTGGCGGTATGAAAGTTTATGTTTTGCTTCAATTGTCCTTGGAAATTCGACTTTAAGTTTTTCTCAGTTTGAAATTGTCATATAAGCAAGACGGTTGAAGAATCTAATTTTTGAGCAAAGTAACCAACCTAGAGAGGTTCATTTCAGCTATTATGATTGAGGGAGAGCCCTTCTACATATTGGAACGATTGACAGTAATTAAATATATTGGAATCACTAAATTTCACGCAAGTGTTCATTTTGCCCCAATACCTTTTTACCAGCCTTGTTTTCGACCCAAATCTCTATCTCGTTTTTCTGACATTTGATATAATTTTTTACCATGAATGAATGTAGCACGTCGTACTAACATCAAACTTGAAAATTAACCGAACATTTGCTTAACGTGTCCATCATGCCCCTTATTTTTCCCCACTTCAAAATAAAATCTATACACTCGCATTGAATGCCTATTTGATTCATATAAATTATGCACATATGTCGCCTCCATTTTTGTACGTAAAAGGCCTTTTGACAGCATTTTATACATGAAACATTAAACTATGCACACCCAAGCATCGCTTAACGCAAAAGGTGATTTCGTTAAACGTCATTCTTGTTGTCTTGGATGCAAAACCCAGTCATAATAGGGCATAGGCATAGTCGAAAAACATTCCCGACGAAGAACTCAAGCCTGAAGGCCTCAAGATCAAAGTTTATGTTCTTTACCAATTTATAACAGTTTAACAAGGACAAATGTGTATCACAGTATAATATGAAAAACGGCGTGTTACGAAAATCAGATCCACGTGGTTAAATATAAGTATGACATAGTGTAGTATTAATAACATTTTCATAATATGTTTGTACATTGAGTGGAAAATAAATAAGACCAGTATTACGTCTATTATCTGTGCCTGTAGTTTTATACTTTCCAGTCACGCTCACCTCATCTTCCCGAGAACTATTTATGAAGTAGATTATCCTTTAATTACTGTTCTTCGCTAGAAGTTCGCCACCCGCACCCGTTGCACTGTTCCACACACAAAACCCACAGTGCATCACAATGAGTCCGGAGAAAACGTAAATATTTAGACAAACGCCGAATAAACTCGTCGCCTTTCAACGAAACCAGAAGGGCTTCCTGTTGGTTTCAGTTCCCGGCGGTGGGTTTTTTCGGCAGGGTTGGTAGTAACTCAATACGGTAATTTTCAATCTCCCTTTCAACAATGTTAATCTGATCCACATCTAGCAGAGAGTAAGAGTGCTGCTTGCACATGATGTACTCGGCTGCACTTAGATTCAGTGGAAAACAAGTCCTAATCTAAATATGCGGCTGTTTGGTATTCTGCTACCGTCTTCCCACATTCTGCTTTGTTTACGTGCTATTCAGCTCCAGAGCTCAGAACAAGAGTCATACATATGAATCGCTGTGATTTCATCCTTTCTGGCATGCAGAAACAAGAAGAAAACAGTCACGGTGATCCCGAGACCGTTATTATCAAAAAAAAAAAAAAAAACAAATCGTCAGCAAATTCTTTTGTATGGCTAAGCTGTATGTACGGGTGTTGTAATTATTTATTCCTAATTATAACATTTCTTTCACGGGCTATAGTTTAAAAATGTTGCGCCCGTTTTGAACTTACGCCCTTTTGATGATGCAAGTCCAGAAATTAAAAGGAAATTAGAGATACAGTTAACTCTCCCTTACTCGATATTCCGTATCTCGATATCGAGTTAGAGAACCATATTAAAAGTTGGTTTTCATGGCTAACTCGATGGTCCCTAGGATAACAACTGCACTGATTTTGTGTTCTGTAACTCGGAGGTATCGAGGTAACTCGATCATCCTTTCAATATTGAGTAAGGGAGAGTTTACTGTATTTCTTTCATTTGTCGTGATTGTCAAATAAAATGTCGGCCACAAAATGTGAGTGACGTTGAAGAAACAAATTGCAGCCAGATCGAATAGAGCAATAGGTGACGCAAAGGCGTAGAGGCATCAACAAGCCCTCTGCCTCCTGAAGTAATACCATGAGGTAGTTCCAGGAGGACATCGGACTTGTAGCCCAAGCCAAAGAAAAGTGGCGTGGTACAGAGTTGTTTTCCCCTTTTTTCTCTGTTACCGCACTCGACACGTGCATCCGCAGTACACAGTTCGAACGAAACGTGTAAATTTCTGAGATATATAATGCACTTAATTGGAGCGTGGAATATCATGGATATTTACATGTTATGACATGTAAACTTCAATTATATGTCATGTAATCTAGCAGGATTCTGAGTGATTACATGACATATAACACATTTTTACATGATTTCAAACTAAAATTTACATAACGTCATGTTTACATCGCATATATGAAGTTTACATGACGTGTAATCTTCATTATTTTTAACTGTGTAGACCGTAATAGATCGTAATACACTGAGCCTAAACCATAGCCGGGTTAGGTAGAAGATTCTAGCTTTGCTAGGAGTGCGAAAATTCTATAAAAAAAAGCCTGTCGAGCTTAAGCTTGAGATTGGATGGCTTATGTGCAACTCCGAAAGGAGACCATCCAACTAAGAGTGCGTTGCCCGGTCTGAGACCTTTTTGGGGAAGGGTCACTTCTCTAGTGAGTAAGCTGACAGGCTGACACCAATAGTCTGTCGTACTTCGCTTTTCCGAGTGCACAAAACTTTAGAGAAGCCTACAAACAAATTCCTCCAATAAACGGCTGAGGACAAGTTTTGAAGGCTGGGTTTTTCCTCACAGGCCCAGTCAAAAAAGCTCACTGCCCCACTCCGCAGAAATTAAAGAACTGTCCCAAAGTCAGATTCGGGCTGAACACCCAGTAAACAACGCAAAATCACTACAAAGAACACTACATACGGACCTAAAGCAACATAAAGGGTGTCCACATTGAAATTGCCACACTATGAAATTGCTCTAATTTTTTAACCGTTGGGTTGAATTGAATGAGAATTTGGGTGGATTTAGTTCATAGTGCATTACACTACATGCATTACATTACATCCTGCAAGTTTTAAAGTCCTGTGATCAAAACTCGCGGAAATGGAGTCGAAAGAACAGCTCGTTCATGATAAAATCTTGCGCATTCATCACGAGAACAAAAATCTCTCGCATCGTTCCATCGCTAAAACGTTGGGAATCGCGAATTCCACGGTGTCGCGAGTGATTACGGGCGACCCATTAATTACGTAAGACAATTTTGGCGGTTTTCAGACCCCCCTCCCCCCTGATAAGATTTTTTCTATGAAAATTGAAAATAATTTGTATGAAGCGTAAGAAATCTCAAACCCCCCCTCCCCCCATAATCCCTTACGTAATTAATGAACCACCCCTTAATTGATTCGAGAAACGATTGACCACCGATTGGAAGCCCAGAAGTGAAGAAAAAAGTATTCCGTACAACACCAAAAATCACAACCGCGTAGTTGGGGCCTTCAACCGAAACCCGAACGCCTCCGTTCGGGATGTGGCTAAGAACCTGTACCTAAGCCGAAGTTTTGTCCAGAAGGCCAAAACAAAGGCTGGGCTTCGAACGTTCAAGGTACAAAATGCCCCTAATCGCGTCGAGAAGCAGAACTAGTCCGCCAAAACCCGTGCCAGGAAGTTGAACCTCAACATGCTGACGAAAGTTGAATGCTGCATCATGGACGACGAAACATATGTGAAGGCCGACTTCAAACAGATCTCCGGTAACCTGTTTTTCACGGCCAAGGATAAGTTCAGCGTTCCGGAGCATGTCCGCACTCAGAAGATGTCCAAATTTGCAAAGAAATTCCTGGTTTGGCAAGCCATCTGCACGTGCGGGAAGCGGAGTGCACCTTTCGTGACCCAGGACACGATGAACGGACAGGTGTACATGAAAGAGTGCCTCCAGAAGCGGCTGCTTCCTCTCCTGAAGGCCCACAACGTCCCAACAATCTTCTGGCCGGATTTGGCCTTATGCCACTACTCCAAGGACGTGCTGAAGTGGTATGCGGACAATAAGGTCAATTTCGTGCCGAAAATGTTCAACCCTCCCAATACTCCGGAGCTCCGCCCCATCGAGAAGTACTGGGCGATTATGAAGCAGCACCTTCTTAAACGACCTAAGATAGTGAAGACAGTCGAGGAACTGAAGAAAGTATGGGTTTACATGAAAAAAACGGTTTATTGACAGGTTGTGCAGAATCTTATGACCCGGGTTAAGGCCAAGGTACGGGCATTTGCGTATGGACTGTAAATAAAATACGAGTAAAATGGTAAAACGAAATTTAATAGTTAAACTTCAATCCCCGAAAATTTGATGGCAATCGGATGAAAACTCGAATTTTGCGAATCAATTTTGTGTGTGGCCATTTCATCGTAGACACCCTTTAGAAACCTTAAAATACACTAACTAAATACATTCAAAACACGCAGAGCTTTTTCCTCCGTGCAAATTAACTTTATTGGGGGGATATATTTGGATTACTCCATTTGAAAATGTACTTGGGTTTCATGCATGAATTTATTTCCTCTTTTACTCTCTACATTTCTGCCTAGACCTAGACTGCTCTTTTTCCCACTGATTCCCTCTAGCTATTTCTGTGTGTGCGGATCAAACTACTCCTGCGGCGCGCACTTGATACGGCGCGAGATCTTCTGCTACTACACTCTCCTTACGCTCCAAACTCCTACATTCACTCCGGGAAGCTCACACCATCACCTCTCACTCTCGGGTGAGTTCTATGCTAGAGCCGTCGAACTAGGGCTATGACGGGCTAGCAAAAATTGTCTGTTGCCTCTACTGAGTCACATGGCCATGGACGACACTAACAAACATGCATCCAAGGGTACCCACTCTATACCTAAGGTTTTGATGTGAGTTGGGAGACGCTTGCGATGACAGAAAACGAATTGGCGCACTACCTCCAGCCTGCAACTATCGCCGGGATGGCAAATGTACGGGCGATGCTGTTGGTGGTTTCTCCCTCTCTGCGCGGGCTTATGCGTGAGTGCGGTACATGCACTTGATCCTGCAGTGGCGCGCAAACCAAGTGTAGGTGCCGTCGGCAATTTGCTACAGTGGTTTGCTCGGTGCTGCGATACTCGCTGCAAAGGGGGGTTGTTCTCCTCTCGACTCTTGCTGGTTAACGAATATGTATGCTTGCCTGCCAAAGGCACAGAAATGGCAATCGTGTACTTCTCCGGCCACGCGTACTACGGGAAGCGTTGAAGCCGTTACGTGGGGTAAAAAACGGTCGAAAAAAAACTGAACGCAGTGTGACGGCTTCGGCAATGCCTCCACGACCTATTCCGGATACAATTTTCATGCACACACGTGGGGGAGTAATTAAATACTGTTTCACCATTCACAAAGAACGTCTTTTACCTTCTTGAAACAATATCAACGCACACACTACAAGATCTGGTAACTAACTTGCACTACTTTGCGACAACTGTGCTTACCAGAGGGATAGGGAAGAACATGAATAAGCTAACTACCGTTTTGACTCATATTCCGAACACTTAAGGCCAACAGTGACTTCAAATGCATCTGATAGGCATTAATTAGCTGATTCAAATGCCGAACAATGCGTTTATTCTAACTCATATTCCAAACACCTTGATTCAAATTCCGAACAGCACGTTTAATCATATTCAAACGCATAATCTCGCTAATAAATTTATGTGAGCTTCTTTTACAGACCTCGACCTAGAGAACTATCACTACTCTTGAAGCATAAAATACAGTCGAAGCTCGTTATAACGACAACTTTTATAACGACAAAAGCTCTCAATAGCGACATTTTTCGGTCCCATGAAAAATATTTTAATTTTATATCTATTCTCTATAACGACTTTTCTCTATTGCGACGGTCCCATGCGAAGTCGTAATAACGCGCTTTGACTGTAGATTAGAAGACGTAGAAATTGAGTTACAAGTGACTGCCATTTTCTGGTACTTTGATGACATATTTCAGCGAAACATTTCAACCAAATCGTTATACAAAAACCGAGTGTTCGGAATATGAGACTGTTCGGAATTTAAGACAAAACGGTATCTATTAATTTCTCATGTCTCTTTTCACCTTGACACTCACACTAACAACTAACACAAACAAAAATTGACCGTTCTTGCCTCTTCCACGAAACGGAACAAAGTGAACGATTCGAGGGTGGAGTAATTCTCAGATGCCGTAATTTTTTAACATTGTCCCCAAACTCCGTGAAATTCAACGAAGCCTTCGTTGCTGTTTCTAATACTATAAAGAACTTCGTTCCATCATGGAGGACTGCCAAATGTTGCAAATACGGTAGAACAAAATTGATTCCTACGGCAGCAAAGAGCATCTACATCGAAATAACGCGAATGGTGGAAACTGGACAACGTGGAGCTAGAAGCAAATGATCGTTTTACAAGCCACGAAATGTGCATCGTAGGATCGAACGCGGACTAGTGAGCATGTCTCAAAGGTTTCAGTGTCAACAGCATCATTTCGGTGGATTTGTTTGTTCTTTGCTACATGCTGTGGAATATTCAATGTTCAGTTTCACAGAGACCGGTTATTGCAGAACCAGAGGACACCATACATAGACAGGTGCTTCCACCATCGACTGGACAACGCGTAGCTAGCTTCTGCATGCCGTTCTACAAGTCATATTATTTGCACCGTTAGGCTATATGAAGATTAGCGCTAAAGCACGTCCCAAAGGTTGAAGTGGCAAAGGTACCATCTAGTGTGTAAGTGATTCGTTTGTTCAATGCAACATTCTCACGCGGTTACATTCATCCATAACGTTGAAATTTTGTAAAACTTCGGTATGCACTTAGTTCGAAGTGTTACGGGGGGAGTGTTACGTGAGAACGTTTATTCGAACCCCTGGCAATGTGTCGGAGTTACTATATGTGTGAGCAAGTATGTAAATGTTATACTCTTCGGTGGTTTTGCTTGCATTAGGGTAACGGTCGTATTTTGGACCCCCTAAGGAAGTAATTTTAGTTTTTTGTCCCAAATTATTAAGAGCCAGTTCGCGAGAACCGCAACCCCCTTTCCAAGGGAAGTTGTATTGATGTTCTCCGATCAGGCTGAAATTTTCAGGGATTGTTCTTCTATATAAAAGATTATTTTGTGCAAAATATTAGATTTTTATATTAGGGGGAAGTGGGACAAAATGACCCCCAATGATTTCATGTCACTAAACATGCAAAATCACAAAAACTGATATAACTATAGTAAAAGTGCACGGATTATGTTGAAATTTGGCATGATTACTCTACGTTATATAAACTTTGAGATTGGCATGGTATATGAATTTTAAAAGTACTTCAAATCGAGAAAAATGAGTTTTTCATAAAAAATTTAGTGATTTTCAAATCGATTTTTTTCTTACCAACCGAACTAGGTCAAAAAACTAAATATGACGTTTTGTAGGGTAACTCATAGGCTTTCATTTGAGGTGTAATCCAGATATGCCGTTTCAAAAATTTTCGAAAAAAAATTTTTTTTTCGGGGTAGTGTTTGAACTTGAGCCATTTTGCGAGTACCGCAACCGCCTTGTCTAGAGAGGTTGTATTGATGTTCTCCGATCGAGCTGAAATTTACAGGAGTTGTTTTCCTATATAAAAGAAGATATTTCGCAAAATTTCAGATTTTTATATTAGGGAGAAGTGGTACAAAATAACCACTAATGACTATAAAAAATACAAAATTAATAAAACTGCTATAATAGCGATAGTAGGGGCCCAGATAGCCGTAGCGGTAAACGCGCAGCTATTCAGCAAGACCAAGCTGAGGGTCGTGGGTTTGAATCCCACTGGTCGAGGATCTTTTCGGGTTGGAATTTTCGACATCCCAGGGCATAGAGTATCTTTGTACTTGCCACACGATATACGAATGCAAAAATGGCAACTTTGGTATAGAAAGCTCTCAGTTAATAATTGTGGAAGTGCTCATAAGAACACTAAGCTGAGAAGCAGGTTTTGTCCCAGTTGGGACGTAACGACAGAAAGAAGAAGAAGAAGAATAGTAAAAATGCACGAATTTGTATGAAATTTGGCATGTTTACTTTACGTTATATGAATGATCATTTTGGATAAAAAAAATGTTTCAAATCGAGCAAAACCTGTTATTTTGTAAAATTAGTTTTTTTTTCAAATCGACTTATTTTTGGTCAACCGAACTAGGTTGAAGTTTTGTAGGACAACTCCAGGGCTTTCATCCGCGGTGTACCGTGGTAAATCAAAATCCGGGCGGTATGAGCAGCGTATGGAGGGCCTCTTGTCGGTAGTTGTAATGCCGATTATATCATACCGTGTTGCCGCTGCCATATCTGAAAGAAATGTCACTTTCTTGCAAATGTGATGATGTGGATAACAATAAGTCATTGCACCAATGTTTTCGTTAGCAGCTTCGGCGGTTCAGTAGTAAACGTTGTTTCTTCTCACGCTGTTTGGATGAGAATCAACTACCGCATTTTTTTAATTTGTTTGATTTGATGTTTGATGGGTTTGATTAGAAGGGTCACATGTATGTGTGTATGATGGTATGTTTGCTAGAGATCAATTTGTAAATAATTGAGTTTAGCTTAGTTTAGACTGACTGCATATATGGCTGCTATGAGACACTGTACTGTTTATATCTTGAATGGAATTTTGACTTTTACTAGCCTTGATGTTTGCAAATTTCTCGAAAGAGTAAAAGAGAGACGAAGATTGGTAAAAATTGCATATTTCCACGGAAAATTGTGTGTTTTTTTTACAAAAAAAAAAACATATTTTTCAGTACAATCCGTTTAAATGGTACAGTAGTTCTTGTGATTTTGTGTGTTTTCCGACATAAAAATATTGGGGGTCATTTTGACCCACTTTTCCCTTATAAAAAGTGTAGTTCTGCCAAATGGGTTTCTTTTTGAATAGTAATGAACACATATTGTGTAAGCAATGTTTGTGATTTAGTTGTTTGGACAGAAATGTTGGTGGTTTAAACTGCAATCATCACTGATTGGTTCAATGAACGACGCACAGTATTGTTCTTATAACATATTACTCATCTTTTGATGATGTTAAAAGTATTATTCCAGTTTTATTTGAAAATTGTGTACTTACGGCATCGAAACATACAATTCCAATACAATTTCCGGATTCAAAAACATTGGGCTCCAATTCCGGACAGCCTCTTTTTACTATTTTAAACTATATTTACAGCAATTTTTTCAATGTGGTGTCACTAAACTTTTAAACTATAACTTTGTGTATTATTATGTTACAATCACTACTGCTGCGACGATTGCCTCCATCTAAGCGCCCCTCGAACGCATATATACCATCCATGCGAATGAGTGGGGGAAATGTCAAGTGGGGGAATGAGAATTGAAAAAAATTCCTTCTCATTGTTGATTGATCGATGTGAATGCAAAATCGTTTATTAAGTGAATTATAATTTATATATTATTACTATATGCTTATTAAAACTGAATAATTACAGATAGCGACCTGAATTACCCTATATTAAATTTAAAAATTTAAATTTTTTTACCTAGTAAAAGACCAAATGTAAGTAATAAAAATATGCTATACGATTATCTCTAACCAATAAATTTATACCTTTGAGCTGATCTTATCGGGGACATTGATGAGTTTGTTGAACAGACCTCCGAAAGGCCAATACGTCGTAATAACTACAAAAACAGCTATTTTTCCATTCAATATAGTTGTATAAATGTTGTCAATTTAGCATTTTATTGGTAAACTAGTGGTCCCGGCAAACTTATGCTATACGATTATCTCTAACCAATAAATGTATACCTTTGAGCTGATCTTATCGGGGACATTGATGAGTTTGTTGAACAGACCTCCGAAAGGCCAATACGTCGTAATAACTACAAAAACAGCTATTTTTTCATTCAATATAGTTGTATAAATGTTGTCAATTTAGCATTTTATTGGTAAACTAGTGGTCCCGGCAAACTTCGTCTTGCTATCAAGTAGACTGTTGCAAAATGTCATGTAATCCTCCATACAAAATGACACCTGAGTCTTCTCCCGTTTTCCCGATTATTCTGGAGACTTTCCCAAACTTTTTCCTTGCACGAACACGTCGCATCCCTTGTCGAGTGCAACAGTGAAAAACTTACCTCAATCGGTTGATCCGTTCTCAAGTTTTTTCGTGACATACAAACACCACTCCATTTTTATTTATATAGATATTATCAGAGTGTCCGGATATTGGTACCGTCCGAATTTTGATTCACTACGGTACACCGCGAATGAAAACTCCTGAGTTTCCCTGCAAAACTTCATATTTAGTT
Source organism: Aedes aegypti (assembly GCF_002204515.2). NCBI lineage: Eukaryota > Metazoa > Arthropoda > Insecta > Diptera > Culicidae > Aedes > Aedes aegypti. The sequence goes on from NC_035107.1 coordinate 180,218,572, forward strand.
GTTTGACCTAGTTCGGTTGACAAAAATATAAGTGGATTTGAAAAAAAAACTAATTTTATCAAAAAAAAATTAAACAGATTTTTTTATCAATTTGAAAAAATTTTCTAATCCAAATACCATGTTCATTTTGAAGTTCATATAACGTTAATTAAACATCGCTAATATATCACTTTAATTGATTTTGTATGTTTTTATATTTTAAATCATTAGTGGTTATTTTGTACCACTTCTCCCTAATATAAAAATCTGAAATTTTGCGGAATATCTTTTCTTATATAGAAAAACAACTCCTGTAAATTTCAGCTCGATCGGAGAACATCAATACAACCTCTCTAGACAAGGCGGTTGCGGTACTCGCAAAATGGGTCAAGTTCAAACACTAACCCGAAAAAAAAATTTTTTTTCGAAAATATTTGAAACGGCATATCTGGACTACACCTCAAATGAAAGCCCATGAGTTACCCTACAAAACGTCATATTTAGTTTTTTGACCTAGTTCGGTTGGTAAGAAAAAAATCGATTTGAAAATCACTAATTTTTTTATGAAAAACTCATTTTTCTCGATTTGAAGTACTTTTTAAATTCATATACCATGCCAATCTCAAAGTTTATATAACGTAGAGTAATCATGCCAAATTTCAACATAATCCGTGCACTTTTACTATAGTTATATCAGTTTTTGTGATTTTGCATGTTTAGTGACATGAAATCATTGGGGGTCATTTTGTCCCACTTCCCCCTAATATAAAAATCTAATATTTTGCAAAACATCATCTTTTATATAGTAGAACAATCCCTGAAAATTTCAGCCTGATCGAAGAACATCAATACAAGAAGGGGTTGCGGCTCTCGCGAACTGGCTCTTAATTACACAACTTAATCAAGTCAAAGCATATGCCAAAATGTAGAGAAAAACTTCCTCTATGAAATAAAAATGCCCATACGGTCATGCAGGATCCAAAAAACGTCGAAAATAATTGAATTGTGAAGCACTGTTTTCCATTATTTTGGACACACCAATACATTTTGGACCCTCAAAGTATATATTTTGGACCCCCGGCATTTTTTATCGTTTATCGTGTGAAAAATGTTTTTGTTTACATTTGAAACATTTCTGACGGCTTCAATTTCTATGTGTAACGTGTTGTAACGGTTGCATTAATGAACCGATTAAATTAAATTAATTTCAGATAAAATAAACACTTTTTCTATGTACAACCGGTTGATGCAAGTGCAAAATAGTCCTATCTTTCCAAATGGCATGCGAATTGAGGTGGTCTTTCGATTCAAACTGGAGAATTTGCAGGAAAATTGCCCAGGGGGTCCAAAATATATAGGGGTCCAAAATATATTGGTTATCCTACGTGCTGTTTGACAACAGAAGAAAAGATACAAGAAACAGCACGGGTGCAATGGAACCAACTTTCCTGTTCCAAGGCAAAACCACCGAAATTGTAAGTAACTAAATGTGATGTATTTTTAAAATTTACTGTAATTATAAATAAACTTATAGCTTTATAGCATGTGGCAGTGCAAACACCAATGCTTTATTAATGCCCTGCTGAAAGATCGGTGCCCTTCGTTGCTGTTTCTAATAACAGCTTTCTAGGTTAACTTTCAGAATATGTGTCTTTTACGGATGTTCCGAATCTTCCGAAGGGCCCCCATTCATCCAGCTTTTTACGCTGGCTATAAAATACTGAGGGGTGATTTGGGTTTGACATTTCACGCCGACACATTTTATAGTTAGGCCTTAGCAGGCAGTGCATTGCGTTTGTGATTTATATGTCAAAGATTTTCACTGTACTGTTATGATTTTTTTTCGTATTCAAGTTTTCGTATATTTATTTATTTATTTATTTATTGAACTTAAAATTTTGAAAGAGGGAAAAACCCCTTTGAGTGATATCAATTGGAAATCGTTCTCAAAAGGGCACAAAACCTCTTTATCTTTTCTTATTACGTTACAAAAATAAATCTTAAAACTAAAGGCTCAACCGGAAGTGATCCATATCAGAGCCGAATTCTTGAAAAGGAAGTAACCAAAAAGGGAGGATTATTGCAGGGTACAAAGGAAGGTTATTTTCTTGATTTCTGAAACGAAAGAGATAAAAAGTAAAGCAGTATCAAACAATATAACTAATATCTCTGAAAAAGTTGTATAAAATATTTAACATAGGAAGCGATTTGCTACCAAGAATATCACGAACAGATATAGGTACTGTAATTTCTAAACTTTTGTATTTTTCTATTATTTTTTTCCTAGGCAAAATATATTTTTTGCAATAAAAAACTATGTGATCGATATCTTGATAAGATTCTCCACAATCACATAAATTTGAATCAATTATGTTAATACGATATAAATGACTATTACAAATATAATGATTAGAAATAAGTCTTGAAAACATGCAAATGAAATTTCTTCCGACAGACAGTTTTTTAAACCAGGTACTTTCATCCACAATTGGGAAAATGGAATGACACCATCGACCTTTATCACTAGAATCCCAATCAATTTGCCAAGAATCTAAAGCATTTCTTTTGATTTTAGCATAATATTCCGAATGAAAAACATTTCGTTCATAAATAATTCCGCGAGTAGCTCCTAGTTTAGCTAAATAATCCGCTTGTTCGTTACCAAATATATTACTATGGGCTGGAACCCAAACAAATTTAATTATAAACCCCTGAGAATGCAAATCGTATAACAATTTTCGTATCAATAAAATTAAATAATGGGTTTTAAAATTAAATTTTGAAGATTCGATGGAATTGATACAACTCAAACTATCAGTACAAATAACGAACATATTTGGAGGATGATCCTTTATTATGTTACATGTGAAGTACAATGCTACCAATTCAGCTACAAAAATAGAACAAGGAGATTTCAATTTGTGAAAATGGACTACATCAATATTATAAACTCCAAAACCTGCACTATTTTGAATTAATGATCCATCCGTGTAATAAATAAATTTTTGGTCGAAGCCACAAAATTTTCGCTCAAAACATAATTTGGCATATCGAACACACATATGTCTTGGTATTTGATTTAATTCCCAATGTAAAGATTTATCAACAAAGGTCTGAAAAGAATGTACATTAATATCACAATTATAAAATGTATTTGGAAAACCAGGTAATATGTTTTCGGTAGAACAATGATTAAATGAGTTTAACATTTTACTAGAAGGATTTATTCCGTGTAAATCACTTAAAATTTGAATAAGGGGATGCTGATTTGTGAAACATTGACTTAGAAATTTACAATTTAATTCATGAAAACGAATTCTGAGTGGAACCACTCCTGCCAAAATTTCAACAGATTTAGTATGAGTAGAATTCATTAATTTTAAACAAATTCTTAAACAACTAAATTGAATTTTTTCAAGTTTAGAAAAATGAGTTTGAGTGGCACAACCAAAAGTAAAACAACCATATTCCAAAACTGAGCGTATTGTAGTTTTGTAAAGAATAATCATATAAGAAGGATGAGCACCCCACCAAGTACCAGTAATTGTACGAAGAAAATTAATCCTTTTAGAACAAATTTTCTGGATGTATTTAATTTGAAAGTTCCAATTTAATTTTGAATCATACCAAATACCAAGATACTTGTATTCAAATACTTGTTCGATTTCATATCCATTAAGAAATAAATCTACACTTACTGAGGAATGTTTACGTGAAAATATAATATATTTAGTTTTTTGCACTGAAAACGTAAAACCATTATCGTAAGCCCACGAATCAATATTATCTAAACAAATTTGCATATAATGACGTATTATTTCTCTATTATATCCACTGACGGAAATAACATTATCATCAGCAAATTGAACTAAAAAACAACCGTTTGGGATAACAGATGAAAAATCACATGTGAATAAATTGTACAAAAAAGGACTCAAACAAGAACCTTGAGGAAGGCCAAAATAACTATTACGAATAAATTTAGACGACCCATTGTGATAGAAATGCATAATTTTGAATGAAAATAAGTTGTATATGAAATTGGATAAAATTAAAGGAATTTTATAAGAATTCATTTTATTAAAAAGCAAATCAATAAGTACAGAATCATAAGCTCCAGACACGTCTAAAAAAGTAGAAATAGTATCCTGTTTTTTTATTAAAAGCAAGTTCAATTTGAGAAGCCAAAAGTGCTGTACAATCACGAGTACCACGTCCTTTTCTGAAACCAAATTGACATGGAGATAAAATATTATTATGTTCAGCCCATTTCTCAAGACGATTTAAAACCATTCTTTCCATAAGTTTACGAAGACATGATAGTAAACTTATTGGTCTACGACTATCAGCCAATGAAGCATCTTTTCCTGGTTTAAGTATGCTTACTACATTAACTGAACGCCAATCTAATGGAATAACATTTTGTAAAAGAAATGAATTGTAAATTGCAAGTAAATGAACTTTCCCTTCATAGGGTAAATTTTTAAGTACGATAAATTTAATATTGTCAATACCTGGTGCAGTATTATTTGTAATAGATAATGCCAAATCCAATTCTTCTAAAGAAAATGGTGAACAAAGCTCTGGAAAATAATTAATCGATTGCTTTGTTCTAAAATTAATAGATTGAGGAAAGAAAATCTGGACAAATTTTAGATGCAAATTGATCAATCCAATTATCAGAATACTCCATTAAAACAGGAGAAGAATTATCATAATTTCTCAAATTTCTTGCTACAGACCACAATGTGGATAATGAAGTGTCTCTGTCAAGGTTTTCAATAAAATGTTTCCAATAATTTCTTTTCTTAAATTTTGTGGTACGGGTAAACCAAGCTTCTGCTTTACAATATAAGAAATAATTTTCTCTAGATCCTAAACGACGAAATTTTTTAAAAGCTTCCGATTTATTTTTTAAAGCAATTGAACAATCATTATCCCACCAAAATGTAGGACGTTTATTTTTTTTATTATTGCAAACAATTTTATTTTTCTGAGATTTAAGTAAGCAATTGAACAAAATTTTGATGAATTTAGTGTAATTTTCAATTGGAGTATTTGAATCTTTAAGATTAATAAGTGAAAAAGAAATTAAATCCGAAAATTTAACCCAGTCAACATTTTTTGAATAATCAGGAATAGAAGAATTTACTTGATGATTGTTTTGCATACAATGGCTCATTCGAATCAAAATTGGAAGATGATCACTATTATTTGGATCATTGATTATACTCCAAGTTGACCCAAAAGATAAATTATTTGAACATAAAGATAAATCAATGCATGAATTTTGTAATGGAGGAACAGCAATTCTGGTGAACGATCCATCATTTAAAATGTTTAAATTATATTCATCAATCAAATCCAATATTAATGATCCACGACCATCAATTTTATCACTACCCCAAGCAAAATTATGGGCATTTAAATCACCCAAAATATAAAAAGGATGAGGAACACTATCTAAAACCATTTTCAATTCAGATAATGAACAATTTACATTAGGAGGAATATACAAACAAATAATATGAAAATGATAATCTGTATGTTTTACAGAAATAATAATATATTCAAAATGTACATTCAATGATAAATTGATATATTTAAATTCAATACCATTGCGAATTCCAATCAAAACTCCCCCAAAAGGAATATCTCTATCTTTTCTAATTATATTAAATGATGGAATGCGTACTATTTTTGATTCAGAAAGCCAAGTTTCATTTAAACAAAATATATCAATTTTGTTATGTTCAAGCATAACTCTCAATCTATCTATCTTTGGAATTATGCTTCTACAGTTCCATTGTAAAATATTCAAATAATTATTGGAATTTGAAGCCATTACGATGAAAATAATGAAGCAAAGATGGGTCCAAAAGCATTCAATTTATCAAGTAGGGAGGCAACAAATGGTAAAATAATTTTAATAATTTTTTTCCAAAAATCACTAAATCCCAACAATTCTACTAATTCCTCCAAAATTCCTAAAATTGAAGAATTTTCACCAACATTATTGTTATCGTTTGAAGTATTGACATTTTCATTCACATTACTATTTGATGGATCAGAATCAACTCGTTGAAAACCTGGAATAATACGAGAAGATGAAGAACTCAATCGCGGAAAATTTTCATTGAATGATTTTGCATTAGAATCAATTTTAACCTGAGCTTTAGATGTATTTTTTTGAATTCTTTTTCTTTTTGATGGTGGTTTATAAATGTAATTATCTAAATTCAATGTGTCTTCAAATTCATCATCAGTTAAAGATTCATAAATATTCGGAGCAGTATAATCCGTCGAATTTTTCAAAATTTCGGAATAAGAAAACTGATTTCTATTTTTCAATTTTTGATGAAATTTGGATTCATTATTTTTATACACAGGACAATCTTTCAGAATGTTATGTTTTTGATTACAATAAATACACAAATCAGATTTTTTATTACATTCCGATGATAAGTGTGATTGACCACATTTTGCACATTTAGGTTTATTGGAGCAAAATTGATTCGTATGTCCAAAAAGAAGGCATCGTTCACAATGCATTATTTTTGGGAAAAAAAGTCTAACGCGAAAAATGACATTATTTACTTTTACAAAATCAGGAAGTACTGATCCAGCAAATGTAATTTTCAAACAATTAGAATGAACATATTCAGAGCCTTTGTCATTCAAAAAAAGTTTAGACAAACGATGACAATCTAAAACATGAACAGGTGAAATAGCTTGATTTTTGAAAATACCGGTACCATGACTTACAACTTCATCACATTCCAAAGACTCATCATATATAACTCCATTAATTTCGCAAAAATTACTTGGAGCATATACACGATAAGATTCTGCGAAAAGATGAGATTCTAAAAGTGAATTTGCATCATCACGCGAACCAAACACGACTCGTAATTTGTCAAGTGAAACCTTTTTGATTTCCTTGACAGAAGAGTACTTTTCATAAATTTTGGATGAAATTAGTAAAACATTAATTGGAATTTGTTTTTTCCGAAAAAATACCACAAATGGACCAGCAAAAGAAATGGGATATATTTTTATACGAAATGTTTTAGCAGTAGAAGATGATGGTCCCGGTGGAGGATCACCATCTTTTAAAACAGAATTATGCACATCAACATCCATAATTGGGGTGCAAAAATATCAAAATTTGAAAGAAAATCAAAACTTTTAATGAAAACAGTAAATAAAAATAATAATAAAAAGATACTTAGGAACTCCAAACTTAAATTTCCACGCGAAGATGAGATTTCAAGCTTCAAACTTGATGTAACGTCCTCTTGATAACTTTCTCCTCGCGCACCACACAGCAATAACTTCCTCCGCACCACACAGGCAATTACTTCTTTCGCACCACACAGGAAAGATGACCCAAAGTCGAACACTCCTTTGAATCTTGTTCAGGAGATCTTGAAATACCGACGGATAACGTCCGCTTCCAAATCTTCAAACACCGCACCACACAGGTTATATTCTCCTACCGCACCACACAGGATATATTCTCCTACCGCACCACACAGGTATAGCAATAATCAGCCTCTCTCCAAATCGTATCACAAACGGTCCAAATCCTCTCAACTTGAAAATTTTCTCTCCTGAAATTCAGAGAAAAATGTCAGTTGGTTGAAAAAAGAACGTCCTGTCAGATCAACGCCTACTGCAGCAATGACAAGTTTTTGTATAATTGCCATGTATATTAGTTTAATGTGTTTTATCTGAATTTAGGAACCTATTGCAATTTTAGGGAAAACTTTCTGTTTTAAGGCTGGTGTAACCGCGGCGGAGTTGGGAAGACCGATTAGAGTTGGGGTTTTGCTTCTCTCACAGCACTAATTCGACACGGCACGTTACTTTTGCGGACTATCGCGAGACGGAATTTATTGGCGAATTGAATATAGGATACAGCGATGTGTATAGTTTGAGGATATATTTTCGACTAACTCGATACTGCTTTGCATATAGATTTATATGGGAATTCAGTTCAGGAAAAAGGCCTATCCGAATGTAGATCGGGATCGTATTTCTCTCAGTAGCTGAAGGTTAGTGATAAGGAAGAATGATAACTGCTAATATAGGCTAATTGGAACGAATGAGATGGATACTGCTATCACTAGTTTTAGTACAAGAGAATATTGCAAATTGGGAGATATTAATGCTCTTAAATCTAGGGTGGCTCCAACATGCCGGCTCCTGTTGAAAGGTCGATCCTTTCAAACCGACTAATACCAATGATGCTGAGAGGTGAGAATTGGTTGCCAATCGTTGTCGAATATTTCGTCACACTTCGGAAGATTCGCCGGTCTGTTTTGGTTACTCTTCTAAACAACGTAGGTCAGCGACCTCTGTGGAAGCAATCAGACTGCCTTTCGACTGGGAAATCAATCGTTGATGGTGCTATTGTTCACTACGGACGGTATCTTGTGGGTGGTTGTGACGTCATCGGGAGCCCTCTCGTTGCGATTCACTCGGGGTTCGATTGGGTTGATCTCAAGGTTCATCTCGATGTCATAGGGTTGGGCGTACTCAATGGGAGACCATCGGAGCAGCCATCGATGCGCAGGACATGCCGGAGTACAAACATTCCATTAGTTTTTTGAAATTTCATTATAAAAACATACTTACAGGGTTCGGAGGCCCTGGGGCCTCCGTTCGTTGCGCAGTACTATTGTACTACGATGGAAGAGTCATCTGTGGTGTTTAATCAGCCGGGGCGACCGTTTCGGTTGTGGGTTGACGGATGGGAAGCACGCAAATCTTTGCGATTCCGCGCCGATACTCTCCATCTGCTGTCCGGACGTCTACTACCCGGATGTTGCCATCGTCTCCACGGAAAATGTTGGTGACCCTTCCGTACTTCCACTTCAGAGGTGGCAGGTCATCTTCTTTCAGGAGTACCATCGTTCCTATGACAATGTTGTCCCGAATGCGAGTCCACCTGGTGCGCGGGTGAAGACCAGAGAGATAGTCTGTGGTCCACCGTTTCCAGATACGCCGGAGAAGTTCTTGATTCGCTTGGTAGCGATCTAGCTGGTTTCGTGGTACATCCGTGAGATCAGGTTCAGGGAAGCAAGTCAACGGACGGTGAACGAGGAAGTGACCTGGGGTTAAAACCTCCAAGTCGTTCGGATCGGTCGAAAGTGGAGTCAATGGCCGAGAGTTTAGGCAGGCTTCAATGCGGGTCAGTAGAGTCACGAACTCATCCTGAGAGAGGACGGAGTTCCCAACTGTTCGACGAAAATGTAGCTTAAAGGACTTGACGGCCGCCTCCCACAACCCGTCAAAATTTGGGCTGCGAGGCGGAATGAATTTGAAGGTGATGCCTTCATCGGCACAGTGATTGACGATTTCCCCTTGATGTTGCTGGGAGTGAAACTGCTTGGCCAGTTCCTTCAACTCACGCGCTGCTCCTTTAAAGTTTGTGGCATTGTCACACTCTATTAGGTTCGGCTTTCCTCTTCGCGCAATAAACCGATGCAATGCTGCCATGAACGCCGCAGTAGATAGGTCGTAGACAAGTTCTACATGAATAGCCTTGGTTACAAGGCACACGAAGATAGCTACGAAGCTCTTTATGGGAGGAGCCTTTCTCGTTCTGCGGTACATGAACGGTCCACAGAGATCTACTCCGGTGTTAAGGAAAGGTAACGTCGGGATAACTCTCTCTCTAGAGGCAAATCTCCCATGATCTGCTCGAGGTTACGGGGGCGGCAGCGAAAACAACTTACGCAGGAGTGCACTACACTTCGTGCCAAATCTCGAAGTCGAAGCGGCCAAAACTTCTCTCGGACGCATGCCGTAAGCAGCTGAGGCCCGGCGTGTAGATTCTTGAGGTTTACTCTCAACCTAGTTAGAGGAAGTCGTGCTGGCAGGATGATAGGATGCTTTCTGTCTTCAGAGATGTTCGCATTTCTGAGTCGGCCTATTATTCGGAGAATCCCTTCAACGAGAATTGGAGCAAGCGTGCGAAGATCCGAATTAGAATCAACTTGGCCCTGTTTACCTATAGCTTTGACATCCTTAGCGAAAGCTTTTTGTTGCGCTAGGCGAACTAGATGAGCGGTAGCTTCAGCAAGTTCCGAAGTCCGCAGGAAGCCATTGAGTCGATTTGAACGGTTGATTGGGTTAATGTTATGGATGAAGCGACGGAGAAGTGCAACGATACGCACGAGTGCTGGAAATGATGATCGAATTGAGAAGATTTCGCTTGGAGGGTGCACCTGTACCGGTAGCGAAACAGCTCTTTCTTCTAGTTGTTCGGTTGGCAAATCACTGGGCAGCTGGGGCGTCAGAGGTGGCCAAAATCGAGACGGTTGACTAAGCCATTGCGGACCGATCCACTAGGATTGAGTTTCCTGCAGCTGGCCTGGATACATGCCGCGGGAGATAATATCCGCAGGATTTTCGATGCCAGGAACATGCGCCCAAATACCGCTGGCGGTGAGATGCTGCACTTCTGATACTCTATTCGCAATGAAAGTTTTCCACCGCGATGGTGTCGACCGCAGCCAGTGGAGAGTGATCATTGAATCTGTCCAAAATATGGCCTTGGCGTTCAACGCTGTACTTTCTTGAACCTTGTGGTAGAGATGGCTCAACAAGAGTGCTGAAGAGAGCTCCAATCTCGGCAAGCAGATACGCTTCTGCTTCTTCGAGTCACCCAGTGGCGCTACCTTAGACTTGGCAGCTAATAGGCGAACAACGATCGCTCCGTCGGTCGAAACGGTTCTCAAATAGAGACAAGCTCCGTATGCCTTCTCGGAGGCGTCGCAGAACCCATGAACTTCAATCGATACGAGTACGGAGGCAGGTGCCGCCCATCTTGGAATGCTGATTGTTGCTAGTTCCTCTAAACTGCCACGGAACTCCAACCAATGCTGCTGCTCAGATTCATCTAGTGGGTCGTCCCAGTTCTTGGAAGTGCGCCAGAGAGTTTGAACGAACAGCTTCGCAAGCACTACAACTGGACCGATCAGTCCAAGAGGGTCGTACAGTCGAGCGGTGTCGGACAGAACAACTCGACGGGAAATTGGTCCATCCTGAGACCATTTGGGAGCGGAGTAGCGAAATACGTCATCTGATGGCTGCCATTGTAGCCCCAATGTCTTGATTGGAGCAGGAGAAGAATCTAGCGAAAGGCTGGTTCGTTCATCGCGAAGTTCCAGGGGGATCTTGGAGAGTATAGCTGGCGAATTCGACGTCCATTTTCGCAAGCTCATTCCAGCAGATTTCATCAGCTGTAGAAGCTGCTGACAGGCTTTTTCACCTTCGCCTTCATCGTCGACGCCGGTCAACATGTCGTCCATGTAAAAATCCTTTGCTAGGATCAGCGAAGCGAGAGGAAATTCGTCTGAACCTTCCTTGGACAACTGTTGAAGGCACTTGGTTGCCAAATAGGGGGCAGGGGCTGTGCCGTAAGTCACTGTTGTGAGTTCGAAGGTGCGTAAGGGTTGGGAAGGAGAATCGCGCCAGAGAATCCGCTTGATTCAGCGAGATTCCGCTATCGGTTGAGCAGGAGGCGTCAAACACTACCCGCAATTTCGTGGTGGTACTATCTGCCTTCTCGACACCGTGATGCGGCAAGTAGTACGAAGTACAGCTGGCTGAAGCATCCTCGTCGCATACTTCTTGCATGTGATTAAGCTGGTGGTACTCGTCGATGAAAGCTGAGTAGGCGTTCATCAGTTTCGGATTGGCTTGCAGACGACGCTCAAGAGCGAAAAATCTACGACTTGCAATATCCTTAGAGCTCCCTAATTTATTAAGGATCGACGGACGTTTGGGAAGAGTAACCACGAAGCGACCCGATTGATCTCGAAAGACGTTGGTGGCGAAGTGTTCTTCACACAGGTTTTCTTCAACCGAATTAGTACTGTTGGTCCAGCAGGATTCTATCTCCCAAAAACGGGACAGTTGTTCATTGAGAGATTCTGCACTAGTGACATGAGCTAGCTTAGGTGCACACTCAGGAACTTGATTAGATCCGATCTTCCCGGAAGCAACCCAGCCAAAGACGGTGTTCTGTAGGATCGGTTTCTCAGGACCCAATTTGATGAAACCTTCAAGCAACAGGTCGTAGTAAATTTCCATGCCGATCAGGATGTCAATAGGTCCAGGTTCATGGAACTGAGGGTCAGCTAGGGTGAGATTTGACGGAATGTTCCATGGCGAAGTATCGATGCATCTGACTGGTAACTCCCTAGTAATCTTCTTCAGTTACAACGTGCATCAGCGACGAAATCCGAGCAGCTAGAACCCATTCGGACGAAAACAGCATGGTACGAAACGATGATAGAATTACCCACACCTCCGATTTCTTGGCGATCGGAGAAGCGATGTAACTGTAGTTTTTGAACGAGATTTTCCGTAACCAGGCTCAGTTGAGAAGCAGGATCTAAAAGAGCTCGTGCGAACTGCGGCTGTCCATGGATGTCGATGATCTTGATGACCGCAGTTTGCAGCAACACAGTGGCAGGAACATTACGGGAACTTCCGACGAGAGTGGTAGATACGAGGGTAGAGGCATTGGCTGATGGCGATTGGGGTTCTGCTGTCGACGGAGGTTGAGCGTGTGCGGATTGATTTGATGTGCTTGGTTGATTGCCTTGAGACGACGGCGAAGATTGCGAACTGACAGCAGAAGTGGGTGGTTTCGGGGTGGGTGAGCGATCTTGCGATTGTTGGTGAAGCATGGTGTGGTGCTTCTGGCTACATACTCTGCAGGCACTTGAGGAGCAATTTCTAAGTAGGTGGGAGGAGGAGAAACAATTGATACAGAGGTTTTTCTTCTTCACTTGCTCGAAACGTTGGGCGACTGACAACTTTTGGAACACCTCACATTTAAAGGGAGAGTGTGGCGGTTTCGAGCAAAACGGGCAAGCACTGGACGACGAACTGGTGGTAGTGATAGTGTGGACTGTATTAATTTTGGGTTTCTGTTGCCGAAACAATTCAGCTTTAGCGGGTTCGAACGAACGAGACTTCGACGGTGTCAGCGATTGGAGCACCGTTAGATGAGTACGAAGAAATTGTATTATATCTTCGTATTTGGGAACCTCTGTTGATTTATGATGAGTTTCCCACTGCTTTAGTGTGGACGGATCCAGTCGGCTACATACCATGTGTGCCAACAATACACTCCATCCGTTGGTTTGAATACCCATTTTGTCAATCATGCACAGGTTTCGCTCGAAATCATCCACCAGGTGCATAAGAGACTCATAGCACTCTCTCTTCATAGGCTCGATCGCAAACAGGGCATCGATGTAGGTTTTCACAACTAATTTCTTGTTGTCGAATCGCCTTTCCAACAAGGTCCATGCGACGGAATAATTTGCAGCAGTGTGCTCGACGGACTCAATAACTTTCTTGGCATCCTTGGAAAGTGAAGCAACAAGATACGACAATTTATCGATAGGCGATAGCTGAGGATTTGAGTCTATGAGAGATTTGAAGGTGTCACGAAACGATATCCATTCCGAAACACAACCAGAGAATGTCGGGAGTTTAACTTCTGGGAGCTTTATTCGTGAGTAAGGGCTATCTTGTACATTTACGCTGTCTCTAGAAGTAGTAGGGACAACCGCTTGCGTGGGTGTGGTTAATTTGCGAATTTCAGTGGTAAGGAAACTGTGGACCCGCACAAAATCGTTTTCGAACCGCTGTCGAATGAGACGATTGGCTTCTTCCGTAACTCTCATACCTTCTTCATCTGTCTCAAGCCGACCGGACTCATCCCCATACAGCTCAATCTTCAAACGATTGGCCTGAAAATCGTTATACAAAGACTCCGCTCGTTGCTTCCATCCCTCGAGCTGTCCTCTATCGCGCTCAACATTGAAATTCTCAACAAAGTGCTTCATATTGGTCATGGTGTCCAGATAAAACCGCTCTTGGCGGGAAAGTGTCCTCAAGCTCGGTGACATTTTCCACGCCTCGATGACCGAAATCAATCACTCAACTCCTCACCTACGTGCAAAGCAAAACCACCGACCAATTTGAAAGCCAGAACACCTAGCCACCTACCAACTAGCCCACACGGGATGGAAGCAAACGAAGCCACTATCAGTTTCCTCGCAACAAAATTTGTTAAACTAACTACTCACAGAAACGTGGCGATCTGATGCCTTTGACCGACGTCCTATTGTCCGCTGTAGAACAATGCAGACCCAAGCCAAGCCAGCGTACCTTCCTCGCACAATGGGGACCACGCTGGATGCTGGATCTAGCACATGCAGCACCACAGGCCAGCCAATACTCCAACGACACTAACGAGATCGATGTTAATTAACGATCGATCTTTCGCGCACTTTAATTAACCCGCTCTGGGGCAGATAATGTTCGCAATTTCACTTGCAGAAAGTCACTAGCAACGTCTCGTGACGTGTCGCGAATGTTCACTATTCGACAACCGACGAACCGCGAATCGAAATGTCCGAATCGATTACCGTTTTTTCGGGTCACTAAACGGTTGATCCGGCTCGAAGGAGCAAAAATGTAACCGCGGCGGAGTTGGGAAGACCGATTAGAGTTGGGGTTTTGCTTCTCTCACACACAGTTAAAAATAATGAGGATTACACGTCATGTAAACTTCATTCATGCGATGTAAACATGACATCATGTAAATTTAAGTCTGAAATAATGTAAAAATGTGTAATATGTCATGTAATCACTCAGGATCCTGCTGGATTACATGACATATAATTGAAGTTTACATGACATATCATGTAAATATCCACATAATTGGAGCGTGGAATCTCCAATTATGTGCATTATATGTCTCAGAAATTTACACGTTTTGTTCGAACTGTGCAGCACTAATTCGACACGGCACGTTACTTTTGCGGACTATCGCGAGACGGAATTTATTGGCGAATTGAATATACGATACAGCGATGTGTATAGTTTGAAAATATATTTTCGACTAACTCGATACTGCTTTGCATATAGGTTTATATGGGAATTCAGTTCAGGAAAAAGGCCTATCCGAATGTAGATCGGGATCGTATTTCTCTCAGTAGCTGAAGGTTAGTGATAAGGAAGAATGATAACTGCTAATATAGGCTAATTGGAACGAATGAGATGGATACTGCTATCACTAGTTTTAGTACAAGAGAATATTGCAAATTGGGAGATATTAATGCTCTTAAATCTAGGGTGGCTCCAACAGCTGGTTTGCTACTGACAAGAAAAGGAATCGCCTATCTCGATGCGTGGAAAATTTCTTCCAAGAAATGGTCAAGAAAATCACATTTTTCTGATCGCAGTACGCAGTTGAGAAGAAATGTCACTTCAAAGGGGGCTCTCTGTAGGAAATTGCTTGACCCATTCAGTCAAGGAATTTCTTTACTTTTCTTGAGCGAAACAGCATACTTAGCTTTACGGTGCAACGAAAAGCTACCGCAGCTGTCACAACACTGATTTGCACTGGTGAATCATCAGTAGGCTTCGATGATACCTTAGATACCGTCTTGATGATTGTTGTTTGTTGCTATTTTTTCCTAGCATTTTCTCTTTCAAGCATACTATGATTGAATTGTTTGCTTCAATGATGGAATGATTTCGAAACCTGCAGTAGAACTTTGACAGCTGCGGTAGAACTCGGCGGCTACCGCAAACCGGAAAATTTTCTTAACAACCGTAATAACTCATTCTTCTTAGGACCGCTATGGACCGATGCATGAGTTCACTATTTGACGTTTGAGCAGTGCCGTGTTATTTATGTGGCCATGGCAACGAGTGAATTTGGCACCGATCAAACGTCAGATTAGTGAACTCATGCATTGGTCCATACATAAAAATGAAACGAATACTTCACTCACGTTTGGTGATCATTGCAATATTAATCGTAGAAGGACGTTAATTTCATCTGAAAGCGTAATTATTGATATGCAAAAATAGATTTCTCTAGAACCATGAACATGAACCCACTGCAACCCTAAGAAAAACTCACAGAGAATCAGTGTAAAATCTCCATCTCTCGTGTAGCAACATTACCCACAAATCTCGACACAGTTATAGGCGAAATCCCACGCGATCCAGAACATTACTTTATTAGAATCCTAAGCATGACTTTCACATAACGCCAGATTTTGCGTAAAACAAAATGGTTTGAGTGAGCAGAATTTCTAATGCAGTAAAATGTTTGACCCGCCCGACAATATTCTTCTGAATATTCGTCCGCGACTCGAAAATATTTGGCAGGCTTATCCTAAGTCAATTGACATTCTTAAACGGCTGACGCAAAGCCCTAATCTATCCAATGCTTTAGAATTTAATTTGAATAGAAAATTTTGACATGTTGAGCGGTTTATTTCCGAATGACGTTCTCATTTAAAACCAATTCATTTCACCAAATTTGATTCGGTATAGATTGTTTCGTAGCTAATAGTTGTATCGTCATCGATTGGGCACATTCCACCGCTAAACCTAAAATAAATAGTAAAGCACATTAGAAAAATAAATAAGAATGTCAATTATTCTAATTTTGATTTTCCGATAATAAGAGCGGTAAACCCGCCAAGCTCTGTCATTACAAAGTCAACATTAAAAAATTCCATCTCTTCAAAGCTTACATCGATCGAGCTATAAAACATTATAGTGTATTCACGAAATGACCAATGGGGTGATAAAACTATTATAGCAAATTACCGTAAAAAGCTGGATTGGCCTTTTTTATGAGTAGGTTAACACGAATTTTAGGGGGCTTGATTATTTAAATTATGGTCGAATTAAAGTACTTTTACTCAGCACTGACTAATTGTAACGAAAAGAATCAAATAAGTTGATATGATTATTGTAACTCTTAATTCCATTCTAATTACTTATTTTTATGATAGATACGCGTTTTTCGACTGCAGTCTTCTTCAGTTTCAGCTACTTGTTATAGGATAAAGAAATCGTTACTCCTTCCTATCTTAAGTACTAACAATTAAGTACTAACAACAGCCAAGTACCGATGAGATAAGAATGCTTCAATATCTTGAATGTTTCCACATAACAAAATATCAAACTATAAGCCATATGAATAACTACTCCATATACATTTTTAGGGTCTCTTCGGATTCACGCTTGAGCGGGAGAAGATTCGGAACGTGTGTTCGATCTTCGGTAGTCAATTTATAGATATGTACAGAAGGTACCTTGTGGTTTCACTGTTCTGGTGTTAGGTGTGAGAGGATGGTGTAGATACACGATCGGAGATCGGTTGTAGTTACTGTATGTGGATTGAGTTACCGGAATGGTGATGATGATGATGTTTGGATAAACTGGGTTACCAGGCGGGATCGCCACATATTCATCGATGGTAGCGTTTAAATTGAGGTATCTTTTTCCATACAGTTCAGATCGATTAATTATTAGTCATCTCACTCAATTTACAAGAGAGCAGTAAAATAAGACAAGATACGAATCAATAATGAATATTTGCTGTAACACTACTAATTTTTAATTGTTGATAAAAATTCAATATAAATATTGCGTTGATTTCCAAACCCTACATCAAAATCGGATTCCTCTAAATCACTTTCTATATTTTCATACTTATTTTTTACAGTGCAAATTGCAAACTTATATTTGCCTCTGAAATTATTAAATTATATCATTTTAGTACTGCCCATAACTGCATATCAGTCACATTCGACATTTTTGACAATTTCGAGTTAATACCGTGGAGAGTCATCAAATGATGTATACTTTCGACCAACTTATTAAAATCTGTGATTTTGTTCTAGAGAATTCGAAAAAAATACCAAGTTGTTTTGTCACATTGGTAATTGTAACCGCATAACAGTCACATTGAGATTATGCATGAGCCTTGTGATGTAGTAGCAAAGAAATTTCTATCAGAGTTATTTTCTGACTGTACACCCAATATACAACATGAGCTGTACCAATTTTCAACCGCAAATAAGCACTTTTGAGTTCCTGGTAATTTTTTGAAATTTTAGTTTCTTCCCATACTGCCATAAAATGCAGACTTGGTGTTCCATTTACTCAATGCCTACTTTTGTCGAATGTTACAAATATGCAGTTATGGGCAGAGTAGTTTCAACAATAAAATATATTTCAGTGTACCTACTGAGAGCTATATGCCAGTTAACCCAAATTTGGATTATCCCATAAAAAAGCCAAATCGAGTCAAAAGAAGTCAAAGTTAAGTTGATTCATGTATATACCGTAAAATAAAAACGTTTTTTTAGTTTATCCAGACATGCAGGTTAGCCGTAGAAAATGGCTGGTGAGCACAAATTTGACAGAGGTTTTTTGCTGATAACAACGGTCTGAGGAACACCGTGACGGTGTTCAACCTGAAGCGGCTGATGACTGTGACGAGATTCTCGATTTTCCAAAGTATTTATTGTACACACATGTGGTACCGTCGTCGTCAGTCGCACTCGAAAACGGGTTGACGACGTGTTTGTTTATGTTTGCGTTTTCAATTTCCCGAACTGCGAGTTTTCGGTGAGAATGAAATGGAATGGTGCAAAAGCACTCACCTAGTTGCTTTTATGGTGAAGGATGCTTCGGAGTTTGCTTTCATTCGTAATGGAGGTAAATCATACGGGAAAACCTAGATTGTGTTATTTAGTCTACTGGGTGCTACCGGAGAACAGTTTTCCTGTTCAAATACCATCTTCAAAGACATCACTTTTAGGCAAGTTCAAGTCCAATCTAAGTGAAGATGATTATGAATCTCGGGTTATAAAGTTTCGTTGATTTAGTTTTCTTTTGAACATTAATTCCCTAGTGACAATTCGTTAGTATTTTGTCTTACGTGTGAATGATTCTCGTTTTTCGATAATCTTCCGTTGACGATAACCAAGCGATGAATCAAATTAAATATCAACATGTATTTGGTAAATTTGCAAAAGTTCAGATTGCGGAAATTTTTTTTAAAAGACATTACGTGTTCTCGCCGATAACATTAACGTCTGAAGACTTAACTTACTTTATTTTTACCTTTTAAATTA
This sequence comes from Aedes aegypti, assembly GCF_002204515.2. Classification (NCBI taxonomy): domain Eukaryota; kingdom Metazoa; phylum Arthropoda; class Insecta; order Diptera; family Culicidae; genus Aedes; species Aedes aegypti. Next base: position 180,237,537 of record NC_035107.1, read on the forward strand.
GTGTTTGTAATCGTAAGATGCGATAACACCATTAAGAATTCTATACCATTTCCCGGAATGCAATTTACCGGAAAACCTATTACCGGAATGTACCATTACCCGGAAACTGCATCCTTCTACAATTTTCGACGATCTGTATCGGTACATTTCAATACAAATTTTATTTTATTCCAATGAGGTAGCAAAAATCACGTCACGATATTCTCGACTTGTTGGAAAAAATCCGATTTTTATAATTTGATGTTCATACATAGCGTGTGTAGGTTTTTAGGATTTACTAATGGTGGTCTGAAGGATACGGAATTTTGCCGTACAGGGATGTTATTGAACCTTATACTGGGTCAATAATATTACAACGTATCCATATAGTATTTTGAGGATCATGTTTTAGCAAAATTGTTAAGGACGTTTATGGTCTAAAAATAGTGATCTGAATATCATGGAATTCTGTCGCATAGAAAAGTTATTAGATCAGATTATAGGTGAATACATTTTAACTCATAATATTCAATTCCTCAATTTTCCAAGCGATTATTTTAGCTTCTATAGAATAGAAATAGTTGTACCACCTGGGCATTTTTTTAAATTATCGGACAGTTTTGGGCCGGAGGTTCTCCGATTTGCATGAAATTTTCACCAGAGGTAGAGCTCGTGGATACATGACCAAGAGTGAAATTCAAAAAAATTAAAGTAGCCTATTTTCCCTGAAAACTCTAGATGAATTTTCACGATTTCTCTATATACCTCAAACTTTGAGAATTCATATCTCCTGAACTATGCATCGTAGAACAAAAGTTTTTTTAGTGAAATCGAAAGGAAATTTTCTCAGCAATCTATTAAAAATATAGAAAGAAAAACATTCCTCGGAAAATTTTTCACCATGGAGAATATTGTCGGAAAAATAGCGAAAAAACTATCGTCTGTATCATGAAAAATTTTCAAAAAAATATTTTTTGTTTCATCAATCGATACTCTAACTTTCGTCCATAGACGCCAAAGTGGTATCTTTTACCGTTTAGGCGACAGAACTGAAAAACCGATGACCACCCGCACGCTTCCCATAGGAAAATGTGTTCTATTGTGGGCGTCATAACCGTGCGCTAACGGCGGCAATAATTTACACGCATTGTAAGTGTAACACAGTAAATCATCCTTTCATTTCCAGTCAGAAGAAACTTTTCGTCAATCGAGCACTCTCCTTTGGTCTTTTGGGTGTTTTGTGTGCCCTTCATCAGCAACGTTATTTAGTATTAAAGCTAACAGCCTCTATGAAAGCCGCATGGGAAGTTCTTGTTACAATCAATCATTATGGAAACGTTTGAAGCATCAAATCTCAAGATCCACTTTCTTTGAAAATTTATGAATACATTGTTAATATGTTGTTTCGGCCAGGACGTCTTTCCTACGTTGCGTCTTTTACGATACAACGGACGGCAAATCAAGCGAACGGCTTCACTTTAACAGATTTATTACCACTTAGAGGCAGCATGCCTACTCGGTGGACAAACAAAAGAAACTACATTTTTACAAATTCAATGGGTGCGCCTTATACAGGCTCACGATACGGCCAGACAAAACATACAAAAATTATTCATTACGCGCGTACGCTTCTCAATAAAGTTTGGCGCGCTGTTGGGTTGGCGCCAACAGTAGAGGCTGCACGCTGACTGGCAGTGGAATATTTCACAGCAGCCATCAATGGAACAATAGATAGTGTCCCTGAGTGTTATACAGTTGATTGATATTGTATACATGCAAATACTGTTAGTTAGTTATCTAATCATTTGATAAATTCAACAAAATTTGAAAAAAGCAAGAAAATTACAAATAGCACTTTATGTATGCATAAATATCCTTTTTGCTTGGCAGCTATATGATACTGAGGGTCAAGCATGGGAAACACTCACTCAGTTATTGTGTTTCCCTCACTCGCTTCCACGCACAGTCGGGAGCGAGAAAGCCGTTTTTTAACCAAGCCGAACGTTTCAATTAACAGTGCCCATTCTGCTTCTTCGGCGAGCACTAAGCGAAACAAAAAAACGGCATCTGATCAGTCGAATGCAATACTAAAATTCGGACAAAGGACAAACATTTGAAAAGGGTCCAAGAGGTCTTGAGCCTTTTTTCCAAAACGTTGCTGTTGAGCCCTTTCTGGCCCGCCCACGCAAACTAACCCCACTATCAGAAAGATTGGTGTTAGCTCTTCCTGATAGTGGTATCGGTGAGCGTGATCGAGTTGAATTGGGTTCAACAGCGGCTTGCAAAGCCTCGTTGCCTCGCAGATACAAGTGTATTGGTATTCACTACTCTTCGCGTTCTTCCGATTGTCGCTTTTACACAATCGGTTTCGACTCTTTCATGCTACACTCCGCCTAGGACGGTTCAGCTATCACTGAATGTTCGATAGCAGCAGATTTTTTGCTATTTTTCATCGGTGGCATTCGGGTGAGTGAGTGGATTTTCCCATGCTTGCTGAGGGTCAGTTCCTATTACCTATATTATTAAATGTTAGGATCGTTTTCAATTAAAGACTTTTGGTCTCAATAGTAACGGTTACGAATAAAGGACATACAAAACACCCACAGACCAAAGGAGAGTGCTCCGATTGATGAAAAGCTTCTTCTGACTGGAAAGGAAAGGATGATTTACTGCGTTACACTTACAATGCGTGTAAATTATTGCCGCCGTTAGCGCACGGTAATGAGGCCCACAATAGAACACATTTTTCTATGGGAAGCGTGCGGGTGGTAATCGGTTTTTCAGTTCTGTCGCCTAAACGGTAAAAGATACCACTTTGGCGTCTATGGACAAAAGTTAGAGTATGGATTGATGAAACAAAAAATATTTTTTTGAAATTTTTTCATGATACAGACGATAGTTTTTTCGCTATTTTTCCAACAGTTTTCTCTATGGTGAAAAATTTTCCGAGGAATGTTTTTCTTTCTATATTTTCAATAGATTGCTGAGAAAATTTCCTTTCGATTTCACTAAAAAACTTTTGTTCTACGATGCATAGTTCAGGAGATATGAGTTTTCAAAGTTTGAGGTATATAGAGAAATCGTGAAAATTCATCTAGAGTTTTCCGGGAAAATAGGCCACTATAATTTTTTTGAATTTCACTCTTGGTCATGTATCCACGAGCTCTACCTCTGGTGAAAATTTCATGCAAATCGGAGAACCTCCGGCCCAAATTGTCCGATAATAAAAAAAATCCCCACCTTTAAGCGTTGGCGCTATTCCTCTGAAACCTTCCGCGTTCTTGTGAGAGGTAAATATGTTTTTTTTTCTTTTTTGCACAAAGCTGATCAAATAGTTTGGGTTTTTGGTCGGGTTTTAAGAAGCGACCCAAATCTTATCAGAAAGGTACCGATCAGTAAAAAGATAGCTTCACACATGTTTGGAACTACTTCAATGATTCAGTGGAAAAATCGCAATAACCACAAAAAATATTAATTTATAAAATCATCCTAGGCAGCTGCAGTTTCTTGCAAACACATCAGAGTTCGTTATTATATAACGTTATAGATTATCGGAACTGCCCATGAACATAAGTGACCAGTATAACATCCTTTGGAAGATTCGCAAAATTGGTCGTAAAAATCATCCTAAACCACTGTGTGTTTTGTTTTTCAAACACGTCAAAAATCATACTTATAGAACATATATAATTTGTAATACACGTATAATTTGAATTGTTCATGTCTTAAGACCACCTTGACCACTGAAGTTTTTTTTTGCAAAATTAATCAATTTCATTATTGAGCAACATAAACGATGAATGTCAACATGAAAAATGTCATGACAAGACATCCGTAAGATCGGAAAAAAAAATTACGTTTGTCTAAGTTGATTTTTACGAGATGATAATTTATACGGTTGCTCCAGATCCTTTTTAGAGCTTTATGATAGCCACCTAAATCCATGACCACCCCCAAGCATCCGTTATGTTTAGTAATTGATTTCTGATATGTTTGGAAAACAAACCGCAGTGATCTAGGATAATTTTCACGATATGACTATTTTTACAGACCTTTCGGTTCTTCCAGGTGCCGTAATTGTGACCACCTTGATCCATGAATTCTGATGAGTTTGCAAACTGTCTTGGAGTATTATCATGAATTAACCATTTTACGGATATTCTGGATTATCCGCCGGAGAACCACGTTGTTTACCATTGGAGCCAAGTGTTCCCCAACATGTAAGAGTAAAGTTCCTGCACTAAACCTGCACCCATCTGATAAGATTTGGGTTACTAGCCAACGAGTTTATTCAAAAATCAGAGCTACTTAATCAGATTTTAGTGAAAAACAAGAAAAAACAGACATACTCACATCTCACAAAACGGGGCGGGTTTAAGCGGGGTGGCACCAACGCTGAAAGCTAGTATAACTATTCCCTTCTACTAAAAGCCAAAAATTTCGAAAATCGGTTGTAGCATTGCTGAGAACAAGCATTTTGAAATTAGTTTCATTTTGAAAATTTACGGTTAAAATTAACGTTACGCGACACCATAATTTTGCACCTAGTGTAACTTTTTGAAGAATGGTCCGATTTTAAATCTTTTTCTATGGAAACACGTATCTTGACGAGTAGGAAGAGAATCCAAAATACCGTTTTGTCTCAAATTCCGAACAGACTCATATTCCGAACACTCGGTTTTTGTATGGCGATTTGGTTGAAATGTTTCGTTGAAATATGTCATCAAATTACCTTTAGATGGCAGTCAATTGCAATTCATTTTTAACATCTTCACATCTATTTTATGGTTCGGGAGTAGTGATGATTTTCTAGTTCAAGACCAGTAGAACTAGCTCAGATGAATTTATTTGCGAATATATGAAAATGAATATGATTTATTTGTGCTGTTCGGAATTTGAATCAAGGTGTTCGGAATATGAGACAGAATTAACACAGTGTTCGGCATTTGAATCCAAATGTTGTTTCACATGTTCAAGCAAAAACAATATTGAACAAGTTTAAATGAACATTTTTTTGGCACATCAAACAGCTAACAGTTTGGCCTTGCGTAGAAATAAAACTACTCATAAATATCAGTTAATGAATGCCTATCAGATGAATTTGAAGTCACTGTTGGCCTAAAATGTTCGGAATATGAGTCAAAACGGTATAAGAATTCTAAAAGAAGTATTTATTTTACAATGTCAAAAATTAGACAATTGTCGTAACGCGACACCATAATAATGTGACTGTTTGAAAAAAACGTTTTCAAAAAAAAAAAAATAATTCGTTTGAAACAATTAAACCCGCACATAACAATGTCATCTAATACCCTTCTAGTTAACGGATAAGACAATCATATTACACTTGATAAACTTTGATATAGGACTTTATAAAATGTTGTTAAATGTCTTAATTTCTCACCAATAAATTATATCAACTTTATATGACTTTCCAGGAATGTTTTTAATGATATTATTAATTAAATTTATGTTTTTTATACACTTCAACAAATTGTTTTTCATGTTCTGCATAGCTTTGGAAATATTTCAGAGTTTGAAATTTTGATATCTTGGCGTAGATGTGCGTGGAATGTGTCATTAGTTCATAGTGCGACAAGTATGAGGGTACTCTGAGTTCTGGAAAAAATTCTAATCAGAAACAATGGACTGCTTTGCTCTTGCTCACAGTCGATAAGCAGAAGTTTTCTCGTTTCATTTTGTATGAGGAAAGGCATCTAATTTCAAATTTCTCGTAAATGAAAGCATTAATCGAAAAAATATTTGGTAGGCGTGATAGCCATCATCATCACGCACAAATGGGACCAAATATTTTTTCGAAAATTGTTCCCAATGGATTAACTGCTTTGCTCTTGCCCACAGTTGATCAGCAAGAATTTTTTCATTTTATTTTGTATGGGAAAAGGCATCTAACTTCCAATATCTTGTGAATGAAACCTTTAGTCGAAAAAATATTTGGTAGGCGTGATAACCATTGTAGTATCGTACTGTTAAGAGTAGGCCATGGATGTAGAGATTGACATAAGAGGTTTGGAATAAAAGATTGTTATTTAGAACACCATTGAAATCAGACGTGTTTTGGTGTCTCTACATTGGCGACGAGAGTAAAATAGTATCAAAAAGGAGGAAAAGAACAGTAAGATATGCCCGGTTAGGACTCTGTATTGATTATTTGGGTCGAAGTTATGGAGACATGAAAGCCGGAAACAAATGCAACGTGGAGTCAGATTCAAATCTTTCACAGTACTGGCAAGGCGCATCAGACAGGAACTAAGTTGGATGAAGGGCACGATTTGGAATGGTAAATATGAAAATACTTTGGATATACATTGCAAGATGACGCCATGAAGGTAGCGTGTTTATAAGAATTGTTTGCAAAGATTTAAATTTACGAGAATAATTCTCAAAACTGGATTTTGTACTGATTGATTGTACTATAAAATAGTTATTAAAAGATTGTTTGCAAGTGGATATTAAATATTATTTCTTTATTTCTTTATTGATATTTAATTCAACGGACTTCTTATAAGTCTAATTGAATGTCAATTATCAATAATATTTTCTAACAAGTATTATTTTCAACCGGAGTTTACTAATTGAGTTTTATTTTAGCAAAATTCTTAAACTATAAAAAAATACACTTAACTGTCAGAAAAGGACGTTATCGAGATTGTTTCAATATATTTAGAAAAAAAGAAGGAAAAAAGAACAATTAAAGCTTTAATTCAAAATTAAGACAAGTGACAACCATGTTCCGGCCCGTATAAATAAACGGGAATCAATTGGAATGAACCGATTAAATGCATTGAATTCTAGTTGATACTTATTTGGAGAACTTCTTAATAAGCCAATAAAAAAATAGCGAGCTTTTCATGATTTTAATATGAAAGTGCAAAATAACAGTAAATAACAGATACTACCCGTATATCAAAATTTTACATAACTGTAATTGCAATCATTTTGCGGCTGTTAGTGAAGGATAGGGAAGCCATATTTACAATATTGAATACACTACTTTTCATCACATGATTTTTTTTTTATTAATTCTTTATTTTAAAGACTCAAACGCCCAGAAGGCTTTACGGAGTCGATCTTTTCTTTGAAATACAATTTCAATTTTCACATTGAGTTCGTAATTAATTACATTTGGACTTGTCCTTGTCCAGAGGAATATCATTACTCTTTAAACGACAATCAACGCTAGGTTGACCGTCGTTCAGAGAAGCCTGGGTGGAGCAAATTTTTTTTCGCTCGTTTGCCTTTTTGGTTTTCAGCCGCCGCTTGCTCCTTGTTTCAATGGTATCTGATGAGCTGCTGTTCCCGTCATCGTCGCCGTCGTTGTCATTGTGCACTTTCTGCTCCGTATGAAGTTCGATTGTTTCAGTTGCTGCTGTCGTAGGTACAGATTTTGGTATGCCTTCTTTCTGTGGTATTGCTGCCGGGGTTGATCGTTTTGGATCCAATGGAGGGAATTCGTCGAGGTTAAGTACGGGTCGATTTTCGGTGGCCGATGTAGCTGTTCTTGCAACGGTGTTGGTGGAAGTTGAGTTGGTTTCGCTGTTGCATTTCTGCCCTGGATGGGCCGTTTGGTGGCACCACCTGCATGACTTGCGCTGCCCTGGGTAAGTGAGCAGAGTCTCGTGCCCCGAAATGGTGACGTAGGAGGGAATTGGACGTTTGATGCGCATATACAAGATCCTTACGCCATTGTATACGCCCGGGAAGAAGTGTTACCATCGCTCTCTGGTAACCGATACCACATCACCGTATTGCAGCAAGAAATCAATCACTTTTGTGTGCTTCATTGCCGGTGGCAGATCATGAACGCGAACCGGCACAGCATCACTTTCGACATACACCGGTATTTTGAAGCCTTTGTCTTCATGGAAGATCAAATGCTTATTGTTGTGTAAGCTTTGATAGCGAGCCGCAGTCTCACTATCTTTAACCTCGATGTATACACAGTTGCGGATACTATGCAGCTGAAGGTTTTCCACATCTTTCAGCTCGAGTTTAATCTCCTTTTCAAGGAACTGTTGAATTTTAGTAGCATCTGGGCGTACAGGTAGGATGCTAAAATCAATAACCACGGTGTTTTTTCGCGTCACACTCATGGCGAAAACAACAAAATCAAATTGAACGAAGCGATGAAAAGAAACTCGACCGATGTACACGAGCGGTGGCTGTCAACTGTTTTCATCACATGTTGGATACATTAACCACACTGCTTAGTGAATGAAACAATATCCACATTCATATCCAGCACAAGCACTACAAGTCTGAACTTTGGTAGCCTGAGTAGAGTATTTCTTATTAGGATGCATACAATGCTGTATAAACACAGTAATAAATTAATAAGCATTGGTTTGTTGAACGGATTGTAAATATAGCGATTTTGTGTAAATTTGAATTTAGGAAATTCATATTATGATTATCAACTGCTGTTTATTCGATGATAAAAAAGATTAATTTTTGAAAAACACATATTTATATTGAAAACTAAGAATGAAAAACAAATATACCAGAATTAGCTCATAGAAATTTGTCGTAAGTATAGAAATGAGAAGATTGGTAACGGTGAGGTTATTTATGTTACACTATTAACATTGACATGCTTTTAATATTTATGATGATTCGGAGAGGTGATATACGGGTGTAATAAAAACAATATATTTGATTTGAATATTAAATGAATTATAAAAAATCTCCCATAATTGTATATCACCGAAAAACTATAAAAACTAGAAAAGATAGAGCAATTAAAACATTAAATTAAATTTTGAATGAGATCATTTGTGACATTTTAGTCTTCGAGGCGTAATATTGATGCCAAGACATTTGAGTTCGATTCCCACTCCAGTCAAAAGTTTCTAGCCTAAGTCGGAAGAAATTGCTTTTGTTTCTTGATGATTAATAATTGTCATATTTATTGTTTTAACGTTACTATTATATGGTTATTCCCATTTAAAACTTTGATCGGTTCAAAACTTCCTATAATTCATGTTTCATAGATCAGATGTACAATTTTCAATGCAGTAATAAAAAATTTATTTAATTGTTAGCATACGCAGAAAATATATGTGGTATTTTAATTTTAAAGCAGGATTCCAAAGATTGAAATTTTATTTGAAAATTGGTGTTAAAATGCATGTTAAATCCAAGCTTAAGAAGAAAACAGCTCAAAGATGAAAGATATGTAAATCATAATCATATAAAAAAAAAATAACTTGGAGCTAGTACAGATGCGAGTATAGATTGAAAATTGTAATGAATAATGCTTCCTTGACCTTGTAAAAAGTTTAAAATTATTAGGTTATCATTAAAAATAAATAAACATACATACATTAATCAAATATAGATGAAAAGAACTCGTAAAGTAATCGCGGTCTACCAAGTTACTAGAGCTCTTGTTAGTTCTACAAATGAGAGGAAGGCAGATGAAACAATTCTGTCCATTTCTAGTGTGAAATGAAAGGATTTCCAGTTTGTTAATATATAGTAGAGAGTAAAGGGAATACTAAAAGTAATTCCGGTCTACTTCTCCAAAAGAAACGAAGAGGATAGAAAACCTGGTCCGTTTCTGTAACAAGAACGTAGGGAGTTTATGAAAATTCGGTCCATTTCTAGAAAGAAATGAAGGAATAACATAAATCGTCCGGCCCGCTCTTAGTCAATATGTAGAGAGTAAAGAGAACATCCATAAGAAATGAAGACGAAAAGATAATCCTGGTCCATTTCTGGAAAAAGAACGTAGGGAGAATGTGAAAATTCGGTCCTGTTAAAATTTATACAGTAGGAATAACACATATCATCCGGTCCGTTTCTTGAAAAAAAAAATGTTCGAGAGAACATGGAAAACTTCTCCATTTGAAACAAAGAGGAAAAAAAATCCTGGTCCGTTTCTGTGAAAAAAAAAACATAGAAGTGGAGCGATTCGAAATAGTCATAATAATATATATAAAGAAAAATAATACCAAATTTCCAATTCACTATTAGTCAACTAGCAGAGAGTAAAGAGAACATTTTTAATGATTTTGGTCTACTTCTCCTTAAGAAATGAAGAGGATTAAATAACTCTGGTCCATTTCTGGAAAAGAATTTGAAAACGTATCATTTTATCAATTTCTTGGAAAAATAGAAATTTGTAAGGTTATGCAAAGGAAATACAAAGTTTTAGTCTGCAGACTAAGATTCATTTCAGTCCTTCTGGCTGTCCTGTTGTTCATGAGATATAAAATGTACGATAAGTACATCTAAATTTTCCATAAAAAAAGGAAAACATCCAGTTGTAGGATAACTGGTGATCAAACCCACAACTAGAGTTCATTGGTATTAAATTTGAAAGGATCAAATTATGAAAAAAAGAACTTCACATAAAATGCGTTTAAACTTTAATTTTATATGTTTTATATATTCCTCGTAGTTTAGGTGCGGCACGAAATATTTGAAAAATTTTGGAAAATACTGTTGAATGAAAAATGGGCAAGAAAAATGTTTATTTCAATAGAAACAAAAGTACAATCAGTAATGATTGAAAAAAAGGGCACATCATTTAGCGATTAAAGAGGAGAGAAAGGTATCTGAATGAAGCTAAGTATTAATGATGACGTATCGGTACTGTAAATATTGATGATATGTTTTTACTAATTGATTTCCTTTTATTTAGAGACAAGAGATCGTGTGGCGGGATACTTACAATAGCATAGAGACAACAACAGTACAAGAATGAAGACCTCGTGGATGATTTGCTCAACACGGTCGTACCATCAAACATCCGTAATAAGTTTTATATCAAATAAAAAAAGTTCACCTTATTCTCTAGTTTATAATCTCAGGTCTATGCATTAGATTAAATTATTTTAAAATTATAGAAAAAAGGAGAGATGTAGTATCGTACTGTTAAGAGTAGGCCATGGATGTAGAGATTGACATAAGAGGTTTGGAATAAAAGATTGTTATTTCCCCGTAATCTGGGGTAACATTGATTATTTTTTTTAGTTTTTCTTAAATTTTTCATTTCACAATACAAATGTTACAAGTTTCATATTTTTAAAACAAGTACTGGCAACCACCGCTTCTAGCTATGTACTTTATTTTGTTTTTCGATAGATTTAAACATGTTTAAATAAATGTTTTAAGTGATTTTTTGATTCAGCTGATATGGGGTAACATTGATCACCCAAGTAAACAACGTTCGCTAATATTGGAAATGTCGTTACTTACTTTTTGAGTTATTTCAAAATTAAAAACACCTTGAACCGCGTAATACGCCTAAAAGTAGGCAATTTCCTCAGGAAATTCTACATTCGTAATAGTATTTAGTTAATGTTGCCTAAATGAATAAACTTATGAAAGATTTGACAACGGAATCGTTTTCGGCGATGCCATTTTTAGTAAGACCCGCATTTTCCTTGATCACATCGTCTGCAGAACTCATGTGAGACATGAATTTTCGGTAGTGTCAGTGAAAATGATAGAAATCATTGTTCCAAAAAGTTGACAAATTTGCGCATGAACTAAACGCAATTTTGGCAAAAACCTTAATTATCATTAGCTTATGAATATACGAAAGAGAGGCACCATTCATGGTTCGAAAATGCTTCATCAATAAATCTTTATTTGAACGTTTAACAAGATGAGTCATCCCGATCAATGTTACCCCGCTGATCAATGTTACCCCGGATTACGGTACCTTTTAGCAATTTTTCGTGCATAGACACTAGCGCATGTGCTGTACGGTGTGTCGAGTAGCGAATCAGGGCATGCATGTAACCCATTTTGAGAAATAATTCGTTAGATGCATTTCGCCATACAAATATTTTTCGCGTTTTTAGCGATTTTTCATGCATAGACACTAGCGCATGTGCGTTACTATGTGGCGAGTAGCGAATCAGGCCATGTATAGCAATTTCAGAGATAACTTCCCGTTCTGCGGTTGAACAGAAAGCTACCGCAGCTGTCACATTACTGATTTTCACAAAGCATCATCGATCGGCTGCTATGATACCTTGGAAACCATGCTGATGATTGTTGTTTTCGGCTGTTTTTCACAGCTGTGGACTCTACTAGCATACTTTGATTAGAAGGTTTCGTTCAATGATACAATGATTCTCAAGTCTGCGGTAGAACTTTGACAGCTGCGGTAGAACTCGGCGGCTACCGCAGAACGGAAAATTTTCAATAAAAACGCAATATGTAATTCATTCTAAAAAATCATTCTTACTTGAACGATATTTAAAAATGTTTACGTTACTGTTCGACTTATATGATTTTCAGGCAAAACATTGAAAATGTGGTCTTCCTCAAAAACTTACTTAAGTTTCAAATATGTCTGTATATTAATTTTACAAATGCAATGGAGCTTTTGAGCAATCATAAAGCGCATTAAAATGTAGTTTTCAATATCGTATGTTGAAATTGTACGAATATGGGGCCCAGATAGCCCGAGCGGTAAACGCGCAGCTATTCAGCAAGACCAAGCTGAGGGTCGTGGGTTCGAATCCTACCGGTCGAGGATCTTTTCGGGTTGGAAATTTTCTCGACTTCCCAGGGCATAGAGTATCTTCGTACCTGGCACACGATATACACATGCAAAAATGGTCAATTGGCATAGAAAACTCTCAGTTGATAACTGTGGAAGTGCTCATAAGAACTCTAAGCTGAGAAGCAGGCTTTATCCCAGTTGGGACGTAACGCCAGAAAGATGAAGAACGAATATGGATTGGGTCAATTTTATATACAAATTCAATACTTCCTTTATTCTAAAGCCAACAGTGCATTGTATTTATATGAGTTTGAATCGCTGTATCCTCTTAGAAAGTTTAACCTACTTTGGTGAAACCTATTGAATACAATGCCCAAGTTGGCAGCCCAACAAACATTTTTGTGAAATAAAAGTTGAACAAATCACTCAGAAGCATATTCCAGCTGAATAATATTGTTCGATTACTAATGTTACTTGGGTGGTGCACAAGGAATTAAAATTTGCTTAAAAAGCAACGAAGGTAGGCAATCTTCACTGAAGATCATATATTACAATTTGAAATTTGACTTCAAATCGATTTCGCCACCTCTGAATCTTAATAATCTTGGCTCAACTTTTTCTTGAGGTATTAATACTGAAAAGCATACGAATCTTAGGGATTGTATGACATATGCCAGAAAACCATTGCCAGAATCAATTCGCCAGAATGATTTTTGCCAGAATACCATTCCCCAGAATTGTTTTTTGTAATTTATTTTCAACCTTGATAACAATAAATCGACAAATTTATGGAAAATTTATGGCTATCGAGTTTTTGAAACTTGTCATTGGTATCTTGAATTTAATCATTAACCTGGGGCACGGTTACATGAAAAGTATAAATTCTCGCTTCAGTCCACTTTTCCGATTGCATTTGGGTCCCGATTGTTTCGGATGTGTAGGATTGTTTCGTGGTCTTCGGCAATATTATTCATCAGAATTTTTAAAGAGGTCAATGGGCGACTTCTGACGATTTCTCTTTGGAAAAGTAAGTTTTTCCATAGTAAACCCCACAACGGCGCGCGCTAAAATATAGTTTCACCGATCGACTTGAAATTTGGCACAGTTGTTATGGGACCCAAATGCAATCTAAAAAGTGGACTGAAGCGAGAATGTGAATTTTGTCCCACACTTATACTCATATTTTTTGTACTAACAGCATGGAACATTGTATAGCTAACTTTCAGATTATTTATAACAAGAGGCTTAGACAGTACAGCTACAGCAAAAAATAATCGAAATAATATTTATATCATTGTAGTATGACAACAAGTATTAAACAACGCGACTGATCGATTCATGTTATTTAAGCTATTTTGTTATAATCCTTCGCATACAATTTTATTTTTTCACAGGGTGCTAGTTGTACGGCGGAATTGAGGTAATATTACCTTTTTCCTTTTCTATAGCTAACCTGACAATGAAAGAGCTGAGACGTTAGGCATGAATTAATTTAGTCGAACCGAATAGATTATCTTTGCAAAATATCGCAAAATATCCAAAAAGAACAGCCTTTCATTCAAAGAAGGGAAAATTATGCTTGAAATATGATCAGTTTAAAGCCAATTATTCTCATAATAGTATAACCAAAGACAAATCAAAGACCTCCATGTCCCTTGCCCAAAATTTTATGGCTCATAAAGTAATCTAGAATGCCGTGAAAAGTGTACTGCGATCTGTCAAACTTGGGTACCTTTTGTACTACCGAGGGACGAAATGCAGTACTAGAAGTGGTACCCAATCTGAGCCTGAGTGTGACGGACCTGGTATAACTGTAATGGCTTAGCCCAACGTTTTTTCGGTCAAATATTTATATACACTATTCAGTCCTTCAAAAAAACGATAAACATTTTTACTCTTATAAATAATTTGAACCATGTTATTTTAGCTGGTAAACAAGATGTTTTCGGCCGTTTTAGTCTTATAGAGCTGCAAGAACAGTATTGCTTACACGATTTTTTTTTCTGTTCGGGACATAAACCACTGCGACCAATATTTGATCTATTGTAGTATATCCCGTGTCCTTTGTATAGTGCATGTCGTGTTACTTTGTCACTATTGAGAAGTGATAAAGTATTCGTTTTTTTTACACTTGTCATTCCTATCTTGATCACAGGAAAGGATTATAATTGAGAGGTTCCGCTTTTCAAACCCTTCGAAAAATGTGGTGGGGACACTCTTCGCAGGCGCGCCCCTTTATCAGTCAAAATCGGATCCCTTGATAAAGTCAAGAAGTGACACCGATATTGTTCATGCATCAGAATCGTAGTCCTTACTTCTTCAAACTAGAGAACTAATTAAATAAAAGATTAGAAAACAAATTGTTGATTTCGACTCTTTTTTCCCTTGTCTCGAGGTCATTCTCGGCCACAGGAAAACCGAGACTTGTTGCTTTTAACAAGGTTTAAAATGTAACAAGGACTAATAGTGTTCCTTTGATTACTATAGCATCTTGTCCTCTTCGTTTGAAGCAATCAGAACTAGGATTCATTGGTAAATCTTTACCCGATAACGCACCACGAAAAGGTGATCTAAACGCGTTATGGTTAAACGATACAGTGAAACACAAAATTATTGCGACACATGCAGTGAGTAGATTCATGTCAAGTTGATTATTTTTTGAAATGTCGTATTTCCCCAACAGCCAAAGCGGGCGCCATTACAATATTATGTATGGGTTATCGTATGTAGGGCACTACCATATACACACAAGAGAACGTAGTTTCTGTAAGTAACAGGTTAGGTCAAAATAATGTAATCGTAACTAATTTAAAAAAAATTACAGAATCTTTGAAAAAGGTAAAATAAATTACCGAAACCGTCGGATAGTGAAGCAATACCATGCAATACTGTTCTTGCTGCTCTCTAAGACTGAAACGGCCGAAAACATCTTGTTTACCAGCTATAATATCCAGTCGTTGAGCAACTTTTCCGTTACATGTTATTTTAAGTTTTGAAATAGTTTAACACAATTCGGCTGCCGAAAAACTCTTCAATATTCAGTATTTACCCTGATTGTTGTTTCTAGCTTTCTGGTACCGGAGATGTTTAGAAATCGTGTGCATGAATTGCGGTGGAAACCGAAAAACTCACAGATATTATTTTATCATATCCAGTCACTTGCTATTCTTGTACTTCAGTACAATTATAAAGAACAGCCAATGATCTAAAGAAGGGTAAATCTCATATGAAGCATATAAGTCCTCGTTTTAGTTAGCCCCAAAGAACAGCTTAATATTCAAAGAAAGGAAAATCATTAATAGAATGTTGAAAATGCAGTTGCTAATAAAATAGAATGGAAGATGATCATCATATCATTATCATAAATGTTATTTCTTAGACACTTTGAAAACCTCGGAAATCTATGAAGGCATTATAGACTTATTTGGGACAAAGACTATTTCTCAGGTTGATATTCTTTTGAGCACTTCCACAGTTATTAACTGAGAGTTTTCATTGCCAATTAACCATTTTTCCATGTGTATATCGTATTACAGGTACGAAGATACTGTATGCCCTTGTAAATCGAGAAAATTTCGTCAGCTTGGTTTTGTTGAATAGCTGCACGATTACCCCCACAGCTATCTGCAAACTAAGTCTATAATACCATAATTAGTTTAATATATTTTATTAAACAAAAATTTAAAAATCCTATGAAGCAATTATTTTCTATATAATTAAAAAAAAACATAAAAATCATAAATCATAATTTAACGCCCCTAAGCATTGCTGTACGAAGCATAGTAATGAAATCATATTTTTTCATTCCATTCTGGCAAATGATCCATTCTGGCAATTTGATTCTGGCAAACTTGTTTCTGGCATATGGTTTTCTGGCAAATGTCACACAACCATCTTAGGGTTTGAAAACATTGAAAAATAAGCTACACCCTTATATACACTGTCGTAGATTTTAATCCAGATCCTAATTCGATTTACTTTGATATTGATGGGGCCTTCCTTAGCCGAGTGGTTAGAGTCCGCGGCTACCAAGCAAAGCCAAGCTGAAGGTGTCTGGGTTCGAGTCCCGGTCGGTCCAGGATCTTTTCGTAAGGGGCCGTCCATAAATGACGTAGCATTTTTTCACTGATTTTTTACACCCCTCTCCCCCTCGTAGCATTTTATCACAAATGTTGATACCCCCCTTGAAAAATACGTAGCATATCAAGCAAACCCCCCCCCCCCCTCATAATTTTTTTATTCGTTTTCCTCAACAATGTGGCTAAAACGAAAATCTGACGAACAATAGTTTGATATACTGAGCTGCTCAAAAGCATTTTTTTTTTCTACCTTCATTACGATATTTAAGATAACCTTTTCGTCATGAGTGACTATCTCGGGAATGGGCTTTGATCCCAGCCCAAGTAACATTGATAGTTGAATAGCAGCTTTTTCAGCTAAAATACTTCTTATAAAGCCTCTATTTAGCTGAATAAGCTGGCTTTATAGGCATGACTTCTAACCACTACACCAGACACTTCCCAGTCAAAATTCATTTGGAAAACAGTTTTAAACAGACCTATTTCTTGTTTAAGTAACATAATTTTGCTACTCATTTTTATAGTTTTCACTAACGTAAGAACTACACGACATTCACGAGACGCGACGGAGACGAGACATAACACTTATCGTTCTTACAAATCGTCAAAAAGATTTAAAAATTATCTTTTCGTCGACCGGTTTCGGGCGCGATATAGCCCATCTTCGGGACAATGTCCGACCGACATTGTCCCGAAGATGGGCTATATCGCGCCCGAAACCGGTCGACGAAAAGGTAATTTTTAAAACTTTTTGACGATTTGTAAGAACGATAAGTGTTATGTCTTGTCTCCGTCGCGTCTCGTGAATAACATAATTTTGCTTTCCAGTTTCATAAAGGTTGAATTTAATTTGTAGTACTTTTGCTGTTGATAGCATTAAAACATAAAACAAGTTTACAGCTTAAAAGGTAGAAATAATGTGAAAATTGAGTGGTTCAGATAATTGATAGTGCAATAAAGAGACACTCGAATTTGATGTCCTCATTATTCACGTTGAACACATTATTCACTGAATACATATCTTGTTTTATTGTGATGATATTAACATTCGCCTAAATAAGCATATTTTATTCTTTTGAAGAAATAAACCTCCAACAGAAAATAAATATTACACTAAAACGGTTCATGCTATGTCTTGATAACAAATGAAAAGCAATGTTTTTCATGTCGATAAAGCATTGTTTTATAGTTAACTTCAAATTGTGTGTTTATTAATTGATAAATTTAGACACGAGTATCATATCATATTCACATTTGTTTTCACATTAAGGAAATTTAAAATTTCATAGAAAAATTGTAATCCTAGTATATGATATTTTTGAAGCTGGAACATCATATTAAAACCCGTTTAAAAACTCGAACAAAAGAGGTGATAAAAAAACTGTTTGTCAATGATTTTTATCAGCGATACTATTTTTACCGACAAGATTCAAAATGCTACGTCCACTAGTTGGGACCCCTCCCTCCCCCTCGTCAAACATCGTCAAAAATTCGTGAAGACCCCCCTCCCCTCTAAAATGCTACGTCATTTATGGACGACCCCTTATGGAAATTTCCTTGACTTCCCTGGGCATAGAGTATCATCGTATCTGCCACACGATATACGAATGCGAAATGGCAAATTTGGCAAAGAAAGCTCTCAGTTAATAACTGTGGAAGTGCTCATAAGAACACTAAGCTGAGAAGCTGGCTTAGTCCCAGTGCACAGTGGTCCAGGAATCAGTTTTACGCGGAAAGATGAATTTTGAGCTTTAGAATGAAACATTAGACAAAAACGGTCTTCTACAAAGTTGTTTGTATTAGTAAGGTCCTTTGTTTGGTGTTATTGAAAATTAGGGTGGACCACATTTTCATAGAAATTGTGTAACTAACTTTCTTATTTGTAGAAATTATACTATACATGCTTCAGCAAAGTTGTAGACCATTCAATTTCAAGCAACTTTGCCAAAAAAAGTTTTTTTATATCTCTTAAATTGACCGATTTAGAGCTATTTTCCTACGGTGACATAGGGTGGTCCGAACAAAATTGGTTTTCTGGCTCTAGAGTTTTCAATTCAAATTTCTCATCAAAGTGGTCTATGAAACACTTTTAGAGCTTGGAAAAATGCGTAGTTTGGTGAGTGAAGAAACTCGTTATCTCTTTCCGTTTGGGAGTTATTGTTGTTTTTCTCTCAAAAACATGCTTATTTTGATTGTGAATATTTTTGATTGGGGCAAACATAAAAAATATCTTTTGACGGCATTCAAAAGACAAAATAAAATTGTAAATTATATCAAAAAATTACAAATGTGTTATTTTTGTAACTTTAATAAAATGCCCTTAAAAACAAATGATTTTAAGCAGAAAAACTTTAATAACTTTTGAACTAAAAAAGATATCATCAATCTTTTAGCATGAAAATTTGCGTTTTGTTAAGCTCTTAAATTCGTTCATAGACCGCTTTGACGAGAAATCTGAAATAAGAAAGATAGGGCTTTAAAACTATTTTGAAGATTTTCATAGTATGATTTTATTTATTATTTTGCATTTTGAGCATGAAAATAAAATTTTAGACAAAAATGATCTTCTACAAAATTGTTTATAAAAATTTAGGCTTTCATACTGAGTCATTCAAAACTAGGGTGGTCCACAATTTCACACAAATCATATAATCAATTTTTTTATTTGCAAAAATACTGGTATATACTCTTAGGCAAAGCGGTAGAACTTGGAATTTTGACCAACTTTGCTAAAAAAAGTTTTTCTGTAGCTCAAAATTTGACCAATCTAGAGCATTTTTTCCTAATCATCAAAGGGTGGTCCAACAAAAATCAGTTTTTCAATTCTAGTGTTTTTAATATTAGTTTCTCGTCAAAGTCATCTATGAACGACTTTTAGAACTTAACAAAACGCAAATTTTCATGCAAAAATATTGCTGATATCTATTTTAGTTCAAAAGTTATTAAAGTTTTTGTGATAAAAAATATTTGATTTTCAAGGTGTTTTATTAGAGTTACAAAAATAACACATCTGTAATTTTTTGATACAATTTACAATTTTTTTTTGTCTTTTGAATGCCGTCAAAAGATATTTTTTATGTTTGCCCCAATCAGAAATATTCACAATCGAAGTAGGCATGTTTTTGAGAGAAAAACAATAATAACTCCCAAACGGAAAGAGATAGCGAGTTTCTTCACTCACCAAACTACGCATTTTTCAAAGCTCTAAAAGTGTTTCATAGACCACTTTGATGAGAAATTTGAATTGAAAACTCTAGAGCCAGAAAACCAATTTTGTTCGGACCACCCTATGTCACCGTAGTAAAATAGCTCTAAATCGGTCAATTTAAGAGATATAAAAAAACTTTTTTTGGCAAAGTTGCTTGAAATTAAATGGTCTACAACTTTGCTGAAGCATGTATAGTATAATTTCTACAAATAAGAAAGTTAGTTACACAATTTCTATGAAGATGTGGTCCACCCTAATTTTAAATAACACCAAACAAAGGACCTTACTAATACAAACAACTTTGTAGAAGACCGTTTTTGTCTAATGTTTCATTCTAAAGCTCAAAATGCATCTTTCCGCGTAAAACTGATTCCTGGACCATAGTGCAGTGGGGACGTTAATGCCAATAAGAAGAAGAAGATATTGATAACACTTTCAGAGTTCCAATAAAAACTGCAAGAGAAAGTTAATCGTGTTTTCCATTGCAATGTATAATTAGTAAAAAGCTATAGTTAAATCCATTTATGTGCAAATCTAACACTGAATTTGGCTAGGAATCATTAACAATATACTATTTTAAGCGTTAGTAATAAAAGCATTAAGCATTAATAGGTAATTGTGTACATAAAATTCTACTCAGCGTCTACGTTAGCTTTTATAAGTTATCAGAAAATTTAGCTAACCCTCTTATGATACATATAAAAAAAAATTGTTTTATAAGAAAGGATTCCTATAACTTGATTAGACTAACGCAGGACTTGAGTAGACATTTTTAAGAGTGTTCTAACGGAACTAGTTTCCAAAAACGAAATGCAGAGGGCCACACGAGAGCCATCTATCGGAGAGCACAAAAGAAAATGGAAAATCATAACCAAGACACTGCTTCCAACCGTTTGCTTCAGCAAAACACACTCGAAAAATTTTATTCATTTCGAAAGTTTCAACACTCCCCGCTTTGATTGCGGGCCGTTCATAACCAAGGGATTGTTTATGAAGGGAGAGGAAAATCTGGCCAAAGACCACGTGTAATACACTCATAAACATTTTGACTTAATATGGGGAAAATATTCATTCAATGCAGAAAGCTAAGGGGTGGTCCATTAATTATGTAAGAGTTTTAGGGGGGGAGGGGGGTCTGAGATTTCTTACGCGCCATACAATTTATTTTTTAATTTTCATACAAAAAATCTTACCATGGGGGGAGGGAGGGTCGGAAGACCCCGAAAATTGTCTTACATAATTAATGGATCGCCCCTAAGCCCTCCGGTCGGTCCAGGATCTTTTCGTATTGGAAATTTCCTTGACTTCTCTGGGCATAGAGTATCATCGTACCTGACACGATATAAGAATGCGAAAAGGCAACTTTGGCAAAGAAAGCTCTCAGTTAATAACTGTGGAAGGGCTCATAAGAACACTAAGCTGAGAAGCAAGCTCTGTCCCAGTGATGACGTTAATGCCAAGAAGAAGAAGAATAATAAACTGTTTTATACTTGAACAGGATGATTTCAATAGGGTCCTAAAGCCCTGTCCCAATTTTAGTGCCAAACGCTTAAGTTCAGGCCAAAAATGCATGTTTACTCAATTTTTTAATGTTTTCCGTTGGTTTATGTCCAAAAAACATTTTTTCATGTTTCTTTAAATTTTGTCACACCCCTTTGCTTAAACTCAAATTTTGGGTATATTGTGTGACCCGTGTCCCTTCCGAAATGTCAGATAGGAACAACCCCAGTGTTAAAACTAAAACCCCTGTGGTGTTTTTGCCGACTAAGCGAACGTCAAACATGATCAAAAGTGTCAAGGTTCATTTATGAACCCAATTTTCAAATTAAAGTTTAAACATGATATAGCCATTATTTGAGTGGGAAAAATTGCTAAGTAGTTGCTGTAACATGCTCTTTCGTGTTATTAAATAAAAACAAGATTTTATTGAAAATTTTAGGACCCTTATCTTTAATTTATGTCATATTCATCGAAATTTGCTTATTGAGAAGTCCACCATGTTGAAGTATACTGAGAGTATGTTTCCGGATAGATATTATTTTTCTTCTATCTGGTGTTACGTCCCAACTGGGACAAAGCCTGCTTCTCAGATTAGTGTTCTTTTATGAGCACTTCCACAGTTATTAACTGAGAGCTTTCTTTGCCGATTGACCATTTGTGCATGTGTATAATCGTGTGGCAGGTACGAAGATACTCTATGCCCTGGGAATCGAGAAAATTTCCTTTACGAAAAGATCCTCGACCAGCGGGATTCGAACCCACGACCCTGAGCATGGTCATGCTGAATAGCTGCGCGTTTACCGCTACGGCTATGTGGGCCCCAGATAGATTTTTATTTTATTGTAATCTGATTAAATTAATTTGTAATATCATTATGGCGCTTTGTATTTTTCATATGTATTATGTGGCATATTCATAAAAAAATATCATGGTAACACAAATCACTATCTCGCTTTTGAAGTTGATGATATTTTCGACAATTTCAAATAAGTATTTTTTTTTTTCGCTGTAAAAGTTCATTTCCTTTCTTCGAAAAATAAACATTTCAAAACGAAAGGGTGGTTATTGGATTTGATTTATTGTAGAATACAGTCACTTTTGGATGGTCATATGATCAACATACTTAGTGTTAATCGTACCATGGTATTGTTGCAATTTTGTAAACGATTATTAGTCCGTTTCTAGAAAAAAAAACAACAACACTTAAGGGAATCTTCATGTAGTATCTTAACCTGCAGGCTACGGGGCTGACTTACAAAATTCAAATTGCTCGTATTTTAGCATTTAACTAGTTGTAGTTTCATGAGTAATAGGAAAGTACAGATTCGGGGCATTGTTGACAAAGTCATTCCAGAACATCTCTGGGTCAGGTAGGGTAAAAATCACATAAACTTCCTTTTACAACTCATTTATCATTTGGAATCTGAAAATTTTCATACAAAAAGTGATCAAAGCAGTTATTTGTAATAAGCTATGATACACCAGGGCATTCAGATATGTATAGGGAAAGTGTACTAGTTATGATCATAGTGGTTCCCTATATGGCCATATGTGGAATTTCTATAGGTTTCACATCTATATAAATAAAAATGGAGTGGTGTTTGTATGTCACGAAATGGCTCACGAACGGGTCAACGTACGTGAATGATAATTACTCCGTTTTGTTCCTCAAGGGTTCCGACGTGTTTGCATGTATAAAAATCCCAGGATATTCACCTGGAAAAGTAAGGAAAACGAGAGTGAACGGAACTGTCTTTTTGTATGGGACGATCCATAGCGGTTTTCAACAGCCTACTTGATGGCAAGACGAAGTTTGCCGGGACCACTAGTTTTGAATATTTTTGAATGTTTTAACATCAAGATACATTCTTTATCTTACTCCTAAACATACAATACTTTGCAAAATGTGAATGAATTAAAGTCGTCACGTATGGCGAAATAGGGAACAACTATACCCATAATTGGTACACCTACCCTAATTAATCTAGAATAATGCTAAGGCCTGCAGATCATTCTTTAAGTTTTGACCGTAATCTACGAAGGTTCATAAATTATTTTTAGCAAGTGATTTCTTCGTTTAGTGGTTTACAGCACTCGTTATGCCTTGACAGACGTGCCCATTAATATTAGGGGTATTCACTTTACAGCGTAAAACACTGCGTAAGTCATGCTTAAATGATTAACTAAATATTTCATGATAGGGTAAGTGATCCATTCATTGTGGGTGTTCCAATAGTTGCGGTAGTGCCATTTCCACTGATTTTATTCCACTAGCCACAGAACCGACACTGCCAATCGACGTATTGGCTTGTTAATACACGTAATAGTTGAAAACATCGTTGAAATTGCCTTAAAACTGATGAAATATCACTAAAATTGCGGCAAAGTGTTCCTATAGTGGAGGATCCCATAGGAAAACATCGGATACCGCAACTATAGGAACACAAATTAAAAATATACCGCAACTAAAGGAACAGTGTACCAATAGTGGAGGTATTATTTTTCACTGACATGCCGTGGGTTACTGCTTACGTTGGTAAATTCTGTTGACTCCCATACAAGAGGTAAATTCATCTGCATCGTTCAGTTTGCGTGTTGAATGCAAACCAACCAAATAATAATGATTTTGTCACACATTTTTCGATTATTTCCATGAGCATACCTTCTCTTCTTCTTCTTTCTGGCATTACGTCCCAACTGGGACAAAGCCTCCTTCTCAGATTAGTGTTCTTATGAGCACTTCCACAGTTATTAACTGAGAGCTTTCTTTGCCGATTGACCATTTTTGCAACTACGAAGATACTCTATGCCCTGGGGTTCGAGAAAATTTCCTTTGCGAAGAGATCCTCGACCAGCGGAATTTGAACCCACGACCCTCAGCATGGTCATGCTGAATAGCTGCGCGTTTACCGCTACGGCTATCTGAGCATACCGTAGATGTTTATTCTCACGAAACATGCATAATAAGGGACATGTGCATGTCGATTGGGTTTTTATTTGTATTGATTTATAAGAAAAACAGAACCCAGAGAAGTAAAGCCTGAAGAATGGGAAACTGGAAAGCCAGTAAAACGCTTTACAATTGTACTGACTAAGTCAGTTTAGTTTAGTCAGTTTAGTTCACTGTTTTTTTCGGTAATCTTAAAAATAACTGAAAAGTCCGTAATTCCAAATTCCATTAATATTTTACTGAGGTCGGTCATCTCAATTGGCTGTGTAGGATACCTATAGGGTGTCTGATCCAGTCATAGTGTGTGTACCAATAATAGTGGTAGTGCCGTTTCAAGCGTGTTATAGCCAATTTATATTTTTATGTGTATTTTTCTAACATGGACATTGTCAAAATGATATGAATGTGTGAAAAAAAAATCTTGTGAAACAGTAAGGAAATAGTAGAAAACAATTAAAATCCTTAACTTTTTTGCTCCTTTGCACCAGTTATAGTGGGGCGTTCCTATAATAGTGAGTCTCAATGGGAAATCAATGTAAACCACTATTATAGGAACAAAAGTTAGCAAATATCACTATTACTGGAACGTGTTCCAGTAATGGAGGAAATGCTTTTATGATAGATTCAATGATTTTATCATTCTAAGATTATTTTTTACGTGAAATATAATGAAAAAGCTTTCGAATGACGTATTCAGATATAAAAAACGAGTTTCCGTTATTTTTTGGCGATTTTTTATTCCTCAACCCGTTACTATTGCCACTATCACTGGTACAGACGCCCTAATGGTCTTGTAAAGAATGAGTAAATAAAAAAAATAAGATAAAAATTGTACTTTTTTTTCTCAAAGAACAAACAATTGAAAATTGTGCCACAAAATAATATTCTCATTGAAACAGACTGCATACAAGCTTTTCTCGTTATAATTACATCCATGCTCGATTCTAGCTTATGGGACGGTCGTGTTCAGCTGGTTTCTAGATCACAAACTTCAGAACCGTGACCAATCGATGCAAAGCTGCTTGCTGGCGGCGGCATTCCCCCTGTGATATGCGACGACAAGCCAAAATGACTGCGATATTGTATGTTTTTACTGCCCAACCCACCATGGTGACAGGCACGATGGTAAGTAATGATGTAGGGTCCCTATATTCTACCGCAACGCACCGCAGTGTGTATGTTCTGGAAAAGGAATCAACATTACACACCCATAACACAGTGGGACGAATGCTCAAAATCGGGAACTTTTTTTTTCAGTAGCGTGAAGAACCTTTCGAAAACGCACAATGGGCTATATGCATGGCTTTATTCGCTACTCACCACACAGTAACGCACCTACTATGCACGAAAAATCGCTAAAAGGTAACGCGGAAAATATTTGTATGGCGAAATACATCTAACGAATTATTTCTCAAAATTGGAAACTTTTTTCGAAAAAATATTTGGTACCGGTAATGATGATGGCTCTCAGGTCCAGCAAATATTTTTTCGATTAACGCTTTCTTTTACGAGATATTTGCAGTTAGATTCCTTATATCCCATACAAAATTAAATGAGAAAACTTTTGCTGATCAACTGTGGACATGAGCAAAGCAGTTAATCCATTGCAAACAAAATCGAGACAGTTCATCAATATATGTCATATTTATGCGAAAAGATGTGCATTTGCTTTGAACATTATTCTTTCTGTTCAGTTTTTGAGAGCTTCGATCCCTTCGAGCTTTAATTAAAAATAGATTCATCCAGTTTGAAGAACATGCATCTAGTATTTTGTTTATTTCTTTTCGATACAGTTTTTAGATGCCAAACGTCCAAATTAAATCAAGTATTTTTTTGAAAAAAAAAAAAAAAAAAGAATAAAACAAGATTTAACATGCAACTTAATGAAGTTTACGATTTGGAACATTGGTCCCACTGTGCATAGGAGCTAAACGGGCAGGGGAACGACGACGGGCAATGTTAATTAAATACTCTATTGTCCTGACCGGGCGGTTGCGGATCCGATTTTGGTTTTTCCGAAACATCTCGCATGTTTGTTCAGCCTGCAAGCCGAACAAGACGAGAATGGCGGTAATCGTGCGTGTGGTTTTTCGCAGATGTCGTAAAACGGTTTCGGGCATCGTATATCCTCAGATGCATCGTTCGGCAGAGGGCATGAGTGAGAGCTAATAAAAATCAATTTATAGTGCAAATAAACTTCAAATTCAATCACCATTTTGGCTGTGATGCTCGGAGGTTCGGAAATGAATACGATCCGGTGACTTACTATCGACATCAGTAATGGTTACAGGGAGGTGTTACAAAGTAGGTTTAGGCTGAAGGAATGACTTGGGACTGAACACTGTAGGCCGAAATGAAAGAGAGAGAATATCGGTAAACCGCAGAAGCTTAAACAGATGGATTGAATCGGCTGATCCCTAGCTAGAGCTGAGAGCGGTAAAATATGGCATCAAAGGAGTGAGAAATTTATGCGAATCACCACGTCGTAAATATTTCCGCACATCAGAAGCGAAGAGTGGACGTGTATATAACAGAATGAGGGAATTAATTAACAGATTGACATGGACTTCAAAGCGTTAGAGCGTTTCGGAGTTACACTGCTTATTGCTGGTATTCATGCTCTTTTTACAGAAGTGGAGCTTTTGTACGGGGCTTACATTATCATAAGTTCATAAAACTAGGTTTTATTTTAACTACAGCCCATACTCCCTTACTTTCGAGTTAGAGAATCATAGTAAAAAAATTGGGTTTCATGGCTTCCTCGATGGTCCCTTGGATAGCATTTTCACTGATTTTGTGTTTCATGACACGATACCTCTCTATCTCGATGGTTCCTTCAATACCGAGCTGTGGAGAGTAGACTATAATATGTTTTATAGCATTCTGTATGCACCACAAGGATGGCAAGTATTGCACTGCAAAATATACACACAAAAAAACTGACAGCAACATAAAATTTGTATCAATTTCAGCTCATTTTCGGCGTGGCGAGCTAACACTCTCTTTCGGACGTGATTCTCACTCGTTACCAGGGTTTAAATCTTGATCAAACTTTTATATTTTTCGTACATTTCTCAAGTTTTTTTTCTAAGGAATGATTAACCCCTTTTTTACCTTATGGTTCCCTGCAATTTGTATATACTAACTATTTTGTACTAAGTTAGATTCTGAAAGTTATCTGCAAGCTTCCGGTATAAGATTCTTCCATAAACCAAGAAATAATAGATCTTCAGTGCATTCGACGAAACGGGTTCGTGCATTTAACAAAACTGTAATTTTAAAACATGTATGTTATGAATATTTCAGAAAGTCTTGTTTTACATGAAGAAAATTAAAAAAAAACGAAAAGTTATTTTCAGTGCAAAAGGCCTATCTCTATCTCTACCTGCAAACATGTACTGAAGTTTTGGCAGAAACAAGAGTTATGCCTACTCGCTGTCTCTCTCCTAAGAAGAACCTTCTGTTGTTTTTATTCCAAAACTACACGGATATAAATCAGGTCCCAAAATCATGGTTATGCACCCCGAAAATATGACTCCATAGTGTTTTCACCTTATGAAAATACACCATGATTCGGAGTCATGATATCATGAGTTAGATTGCCGCAACGCAACACAAGCGTTATGTTTTTGTAGCTGATTGCTTGAAATCATGCATCGAATGCACGGAAATCATGAATCGCGCATCCATTTATGATCTATTTATAGTTCTGTCAGTCAACCCGATAAAATGAAAACAAAATAAACAAATTTTGGCAGAGCGAGGTTTGAACCAAGAACCATCTGATTGGGAGCCCCGAACTTCACCACACTACAAGTTTGTCGTGTTGAATTGAGGTTGATCGATACGAATGACTTGGAGCAAAGCGCACCGCTTATTGTTGTCAGTCTGGATGTTACGCTTATGAAGAATCATGATCATGACTCCAGCAACCATGATTTGACTTCCTGATATCATATCGGAGCCAATTTATGAATTTCATGACTTGTAAATCATGATGACTGGGGAATCAGATTTTTATCCGTGTGAGAACTTTCTTTGCCATTGTTGTCATTTTTGCATTCGTATGTCGTGTGGCAGGTACGATGATACTCAATGCCCAGGGAAGGTAAGGAAGATTCCTTATACGAAAAGATCATGTGCCGCCCGGGAATAGAACCCAGACACCTTCAGCATGGCTTTGCTTTGTAGCCACGGACTTTAACTACTCGGCTAAGGAATACTTCGTAAAAACAGTAAGATTTTTTTGAAATTTCAGTGTTTCTTACGAGATGGGCTCGCGTATTTTTACAAACCTACCAAACGAGTATTTGAAACCATTTCGTTGCAGAAAAAAACGATGGATTTAATTGAAGAAATGATCCATGTCGTAATACCCTTAATCACAAAACATATACAGTGACTCAATTTCATTTTCGTACGGGGCACTGTTTACATATCAAGTTGGTATAAAACTATTAAATGATCCATGGACTTCGATATACTTTATCAATAACAAAGGTCATAGGTGTCATCCTGGGAGGGAGGCACCGATATTACACACGAAATATGACACAAAGTTATTTTGAATAGCAAGAAAGCTCCAGCTTGCCAACGACAATCAAGGCAGACTTTATGAAAATCACTAGTTTTCTTTTGTTGTGTTCCTTCGATCGTTCTGGACAAACGTGGAAAAAGGGCCAAAGTTTTCTGCACATTTAATTTTCGTTTTTATAGGAAAAAGTAAAATAATGCGTTTTGAACACTTGGATAGCTTTTTAATCGATTTTTTGTCACATTTGATAAAATGCAAAAATACGTTTTAATCAATTACGCGCTTTTATCATGTTTGTCCATTGTTTTAGATCTGGGCTCACAGTGACAGTTCGTCACAGCAGAATCTCGGCTCACCTTGACGTACATAAATTTTGTATTGGTTTCTCCCTCCCAGATGTCATCTATTGTTCGGAGTTTTGAACTTACGACACAACATTTTTCTTAAACTCAAAAGGGTTAAAATCTGTTTATGATTTCTGTAAACTGAATTCATTTCAACCATAATTCTTTCCAAGCTCACGAATATAATTAATAGTTTAGATTTAATAACAAAAATGAGAGTTATTGTTCGAATTATTGGGTTTTATAGCAAAATTTTTTGGAAAACTGTCATCATTATAATTATAACTCCTTACATCATTAAAAAGTTTTTAACTAACTTGTTGTGAAAGCAGTGTCCTATACGAATATGAAATTGGGCCACTGTAGTACAAAAGTCTATGTCAGAGCTGTAAATCCACCAGATGTTATGTTAGAGATTAACCAGCCTCAGGCTGCAAATCTCTTGAATAAAGATACCTATCTATCTATATCAGATGGTATGAAGAACAATGTTGAAGGAGAAGTTTGTTTATTTGGAGGTAGTATAAATTACGGTTACGTCCCTGACCCTGATTTTCACAACCAAATTTTCGTGATTGTTTCGTAATTTTAATAATTTGCAGTCAATTTCTATGAAATTTTGTCATAATATCACAACACTATTCAAATTTCTTGATATGTACTGGAAACCTCAGTCGGACAACCTGTTCCAGATGTTCCAGAAAATCCGGAACCGGCCAGAATGGTTCTAAATGAGTTGAAATAGTTGGAATATACTAATGGTTTACGGTTCTGTTGCAAACACTGTAGTTTTATTTGATCGGTGCAGAATAATCATGGGAAAGTTTCAAATGGCCTTCGAACAGACCGCGTATGATCCGATACCGACCGTCCTACTGAGATTCCCAGTACAGGTCACGAAACTTGAATACTGTTGTGGTGTTGTGTCAAAATTTTATTGAAATAGGCTGAAAACTACACAGCTAAAAATATGTTGTAAATTTCAGTTTATTTTCATGCACCTATTTGGAGCATCAAAATAAACTGAAATGTTAACGATCAATCTCTTATTATTCAATCGAATATATTTTTAATTTATACGATCATGTAACACTAAAGCAAATTTAGTTGAAAATTAAACGTGATGCTGTAACATGAATGATGGTTTTCTTTTCAACGAAAATTCAATTTTTGTCAACGACGTAAGAGTTGATGAGTGGTCGAATGTCCATGTCGGAATGAACAGCTATTTCAATATGGACATTCGACCACTCATCAACTTTTACGTGTAACAAATTTGATTCGTTCCAACAAATTTGAAGGCTATTCTTCTGGTCTTTCTCATCTAGACAAAGGAAAAGCATTCAAAAGTGTTTAGCATGAAAGTTTGTCTGTAAAATTAAAAAAAAAATAACTTTAAAACATACATTGTTAGAATATTCCAAAGTTATCAGTCAATTCGCACACTCCAAGTTAATAATCAGAACTCCAAGTGTAAAAGACTTCGCTCTTTTTCCCTCTCGGGTTGCGCGTTCATTTTGCCGGGCAGTGCGTCAAGAAAATCCGAAGCAATCCTAGTTTATTTTCCTCACGGGCTGCGCGTTCTCTTCTTCTTTTTGAGTGCTTTGATATGGCCCGAGCAAACAAGTCGGTTACGTGCCTCGTTGGTGTTGGTTTCTTTATCGTTTATTCGGTTTGTGCGCGTTTTGCTGGGAAGTTTTTCGTGTAAGCCCAAGTATTCGTGTTTTTTTTGTGTCATCAGAGCGTTATTTTGCATGAAAAGCAAAAGTGTTATTTTTCTCGCGTCTCCAGAGTGATTTCTTTCTCAGTTAGCCTGTATGCGTTAAGCGAAGCTGAGAGTGAATTGTGGCTGCTCAGGCGAAAATGAAGGATCAATGGATCATTAAAGGTAGTTTTCAGTGTAGTGTCAGTGCTCACCGCATCAAAACAAAGGCGCCACTGTATATGGGATTTAACATTGTGCAGCATTGCTATTCTGTCAAACTGACAAGGTTGCGGTGGCACTATCTATGCTTTCCATAGCGGCCGTTTAGGTTATTTTAATGATCCATTGGTGAGTTCGTTTCATTTCTTTATTTCAAGTCTGTAAAATATGTATGCCTGCTCATTTTAACCTTATAACAGTGTAAAAATGATTTTTCAACAAAATATGAATGGTTCGTCACTTCAAGTGTCGACATAATTTATTTCTACTTTGGAAATTTTTCATATCAATGGGTAGTAACGCACATGCGCTAGTGTCTATGAACAAAAAATCGCTAAAAGGTAACGCGAAAAATATTTGTATGGCGAAAAGCATCTAACGGATTATTTCTCGAAATTGGGAACTATTTTCGAAAAAATATTTGGTACCGGTTGTACGTATTGATAATGACTATCACGCCTACCAAATATTTTTCCGATTAATGCTTTACGAGAAATTTGAGCTTAGATGCATTTCCTCATACAAAATGAAACGAGGAAACTTCTGCTGATTAACTGTGGACAAGAGCAAAGCAGGTAATCCATTGAAAATATTACTTTTATAAGCATGTTTTTATCTCACAAATCGCTTCTCAAAATGAATACTGTGACCCAAAGATCTTCCACATTAACAAACATCCTTCTTAGTAACCTGTGTTGAGATGTAGAGGTAAACACAGTCTCGAAATACCAAAGGTTACATAATAACATTCCTACTCCAAATTCCACCTGACTTCAAGGATGTGGTCGGCGCCAATCCCAGCTAAACTTCTAGTTGATTCTGTGTGTATTTTCACGGAATTCGGTCAATCACGGAATAGCAACCATTGATATGTGTAGTCAGTCTAAGCTAAGCTAAGATAAGCTAAGAACTCCAAGTCTAAGAGACTTCATGTAAGAGCTGGTGGTATTCAAGGCAGCATTTTGGGACCAATATAATACCTGAATAACCTCTGGGATTTTAAAAATGTTTGTTTTCGGATGACACATGCCTCTTCACCAAAGCGAAGAACGAAGCCTGCGTGTCATCTGTAGTGGATAGCAACAAAATTGGAAATGTTTTCTTTATACTTTATCTTTATAACTTATAATATTCTCACATCAACCAAAAGCTCTTTATTTGAAACTTACAAGTAGACAAGTTGTCACAATTAGAGTGGTTCCAATTAATTGGTCAAATGACGAATCTAAGGTTCATGTCAGATAAAAAATTTTCTTTCAAAGTTCACATTGAAGGCATTCAGTCCAAATGTACCAAATAAATGAAATGCCATTAAGAAAAAATCGAAATATTGTCTTAAGACCACGCTTTTTATCCTCAAATAAATAATCAGGCCTGCCATGTTGTATGTTGTACCAATATGCACTAGTTGTTGTAATACTTGGAAGAAAACTCAACCCAGAATTCAAAATAAAATTTCGAAAAGCATATCTTTTGAGTGCCCATTGAATCGATTCAGTTGTTATGATACTGCGAGCCGAAGCCAGAAACTCATAATTACATGTGAAGACATTTGGTGCTTTAGTAGATGGTATGTCCACTAGGGCGGTTCAAAATTTAAAAATGTTTTCAAATCCAATCTTCCATACGTTATTTACCATCCCTACCATAAAAATGGTGTTCTGTGAAATTTTTAGCTTTCTAGGTGGTGATATAAAGGTGGCCCAAAGACAATGTAGGTTTATATGGAAATTACTATGCAATGTCTCCATGGAGACATTTTGAGAAATGTTTCAAACACGCTAGTACTGAAATGTAAGTACAAATTTATTATTCCATAGAAAAAACTCACTCCATAGCCAAATTTTATTTGGCTTTGTTAGAGAACGCTTGCAAAAATGGTTAAATTCGAAAAGTCTTATATTTTTCTCTCCACATAAGACAACATCACGAAGTTATAACTCTTCAGGTATTTTGAATAGTAAGAAAAATAATACATTTCAGATTCACGAAAGGTTAATTCCTATTATCTTGGATAGGCAACTTTAATTTTGATTTATTCATGTTTTTACGTAAATATAAGGATTTGTTCGTTAGCCATTTTCATATCAACCACGGCTGGAATCGAATTTTCAGTTCTAATACAAATTTCACATGCTTTAGTTTGAAATTTTAATTTGAACTGGTGATAGTCTGGTCTATTATCATATCGTCGCTGATCAAATATATTTTTTTCAGATTTTTATTGTATGCACTTTCTGACATAGAACAAGTTTTGTAAAGTAAAGTCGCTCAAAGATAACACGATTTGTGCAAGACTGATAGGAGATGCTTCACAGAAATGTTATTTAATCAACACATTAATAACCAAATTATTCATTAGAAAATCTCTTTCTACTTTTGTTGGGTACAGTAATCAAATGTGTAAAAATAAGATTTCTATCTTCACTAGTCTTGAAATAACAGTATGGTGAAGTCGTGCCAATACTTTCTGGGACACCCTATAGAAGATATGTAACCAAAGTTTGTTAAGTGTTAGGTTTTCACTGGGCTTTAACCCGTATGGTCATTTAGGCGATTCAAATTATAAAAATGTTTGAAAATCCAATCTCCCATATGCTCTTTACCATCTTTACCATGAAAATAGTGTTCTGTGAAATTTTCGGCTTTTTAGATGATGATTTGAAGGTGGCCCAAAGACAATGTAGGTTTATATGGAAATTACTATGGGGACATTTTGAGAAATGTTCCAAACACGCTAGTACAGTAATTTAAGTAGAAACTTATTATCCCATATTGAAAACTCATTTATCAAACCTTAATGAAGGCTGTTGCTGAAGAAACAAATCCCTTTTGAGCTAATTTTATTTGGGATGTTTGTACATGTTTGCAGGGCTATAATCACATATTAAGCTAAATCATAGCAAACAAACTCATGAATATCTCTTCTGCTATCCGTCGGATTGAATTTCTCTCTTCAGTGAATTTCTTTATTATGGTTTTAAGAATGAGTTTTTACTATGGGATAATAAGTTTGTACTTGCATTACAGTACTAGCGTATTTGGAACATATCTCAAAATTTCACCATGGTAATTTCCATATAAACCTACATTGTCTTTGGGCCACCTTTAAACCACCACTTAGAAAGCTGAAAATTTTACAGAACACTGTTTTTATGGTAAGGATGGTAAGGAACATATGGGAGATTGGATTCTCAAACATTTTAAAATTTTGAACCGCCCTAATGGTCATTTGTCTAAGTTTTAGTTGAGTTTGAGTTGAGTTGAGCCACTTAGTACAATACTTTTTGCTTCGCGTCCGAGTACCAGCGCTTCAGTAATGCTGCTCCAGCCATTCAATTTTCGGTGCATACTGTGTGTGGATACACTCGGCTAATGCTTCTATAGATTAAACTGCCTGGTCGCGGTTCGTGGCAGTATCACGCGCAAACTGAATGCCGTAATAAAGCAGACGCCTTTTAAGCAAACAACCCACTATCATCGCTAATAATGGTAATATTCAACACTACACACAGACAGGGCAAGAACATAAAGAACCTATCCTAACCTCTCCCCGATCGTGCGGTGTGTCTGAAATCGTTATTAACGAAAAATGAATGTCCACAAAATTGGAACCCACTATTCGAAAGATAAAATATCTGAGCATATTTTGAATTTGAAAATATGTCAGGGAGGAAATCGAAAGCCATAGATATTTTCATGGTTAAGAACAGTGATTCCCAAAGAGAATGAAAATTTGTTCAACTGAATTGGTGGGACAAAAAATTGTAGAAAACACTCATTTTGAACGAAAAAAATGTATTGGTTTAAATGCTCTTTGGGAAATT
Organism: Aedes aegypti; assembly: GCF_002204515.2. Classification (NCBI taxonomy): domain Eukaryota; kingdom Metazoa; phylum Arthropoda; class Insecta; order Diptera; family Culicidae; genus Aedes; species Aedes aegypti. The sequence continues at coordinate 180,272,366 of NC_035107.1, forward strand.
TGAACTCCCTTTGGAACAAATTGTTACTAACTATGCAATGGAATACAGACATGAGATACGTGGAAGAATTTCGAAAATTGTTTGATCCGTCGCTCAGATATGGCTGCTTAAAATTTAAGGTACCGTAAAACGGGGTAACTTTGATAATGCGAGACTCTCAACATACTAAACGAAATAACAAAGTTCGTGTTAATCTGTTAAGCAAAACGAATGCAAAAGTAAAGAGTATTAGTATGACACTTCATGTTAAAGCTATTTCCGTTGGAATCAAGTACATTTGAGGATTTATATGCAAATATGGAAAATTTATAAGATTTTAGCAATTTTGAAATGCTCTCAAACAATCTGTTCTACGATCACTATTTGATGAAGTCATAATGAATTCATCACTTATACTTGATAGCCTAGTTATAGTAGAACTCGAATTCGGTATCAAAACTCTTAGCGAATACTATTTTTACAAACTGGGACCATTTTTGTAATCTAAGTCAGAAATTTCCATATAGCGATAAACGCCTACAGATATGCAACGCCCTACAAATGTTCTGTAATTCATTCAATTTTGTTCGAGTGATGCTCCATTATAAAAGTTACCGTAAAACGGGGTATCTTTGATAATGCGGGTAACTTTGATAGTGCGTAACCCACCACATACTAAACGAAATATCATTATTCCTGTTAATCGGTTAAGCAAAACGAATGCAAAACTGAAGAATATTAGTATGACACGTCATGTAAGAGCTATTTTCATTTGAATCGAGAAGATTTGAGGCTTTTTATACGGATTTTAAAAATTGACAATTTTAGCATTTTCGAAACGCTTACAAACAATCTGTTCTACGATCACTATTTGATGTAGTTTTGAATAGTTGGCCACTTATCTTTGACAGCCTAGTTATCATAGAACTTGAATACGGTCTCAAATCTCTTAGCGAAAAGCATTTTCACAAACTGGGACCATTTTTGTAATCTAAGTCAGAAATTTCCATATAGCGTTAAACGCCTAGAAATATGCAATGCCCTACAAATGTCCGTAATTCATTCAATTTTGTTCGATTCATACTCCATTATCAAAGTTACCCCAAAACAGAAAACCGACTTTCGATTATATGAAAAATTATATATCCATTCAGAATAAATCTTTTGTCAATCTATCAACTGCAATCGATAGCTAGGATGCCAGTACTTGTTTTAAAAATATAAATTATAATTCTTTGAAACAGCATGCATAAATATTCAAGTTTTTTTTCGAAAAAACTATCAAAGTTACCCCGTTTTACGGTACCCCAAAACAGAAAACCGACTTTCGATTATATGAAAAATTAGATATCCATTAAGAATAAATCTATTGGAAATCTATCAACTGGAATCGATGGTTAGGATACCAGTACTTGTTTTAAAAATATGAATTGAAATTATTTGAAACAGCATGCATAGATATTCAAGTTTTCTTCGAAAAAAACTATCAAAGTTACCCCGTTTTACGGTACAATTGATTTTTGATCCTGGGGCTCCTAGTGTAAATACAGTTTGCCGAGATTGGTTATGTTAATCTTGTCTGAGTTCCATATATTTTTAATGATTAATGAAAACCTAATGGTAACTTGGTTGATTTAGGGTAACGTATTTAATTTGGACATGCATAATTTGGACAGGCTGGACGTTCTATGCTCATTTACAATGAGATGATGAGCTATTTATGTACGGAAATTCATGTATTGCATTATTAATACACCATGCTATTTATTAATGATGGTCGTTTTTATAACAATTACAAATTGGCTTCAAAAATATCAAATTTGTAAATTGTATCAACAGAAAATCTGTGAAACCTACGAATGCAAGAGGATGAACATGTTGAGAACATACATTAAAAGCAATAATAGCGCTCAGAATTGGCATTCATCAAAAGGTTAAAGGTGGCAATATGATAAAATATTGTCTAAAATTGAAGCTAAGTTCATCTAAATCTTAACATGAGTATATAAGGCATAAATCAGGTAGTGTCCAAAATAGATTACAGTTTTTGTTCAGTTGATATAATTTGGCGCACTGGAATGTCGCATGCATGCATACTTGCAGGCGTATTTCGTAGATCTGATGATATTTGCTTGCATTAAATGAAATTATTGATTAACAATAATATACACATCCAATAAGCGAAAAAATGCATAGGTCACAAGTAAACTTTTGAAACATTATGATATGACCGTCTTTTTAAGATACCATTTATTAGATATTGAGATAACGCCCCTGTCCAAATTATATTCACATGAGGGTGTCCAAAATGTATATTTGATGTCCGAAATGTATAACAGAGAGGCCGCTAAAAACGTTATTTTGGCAGCTAATGCTAAGTTTGTAAGCATTCTCCCTAGAAACTCAAAGTACAATAAGACATCAAACACTAACTTTTCGTAATAAAATATTAGTATCTTATGCAGTTAATCGATCGCTGTTTCCAGCCATATCCTAAGCCTGTCCAAAATACATAATTTACCTTATGCATTGGTAATGATACTCTGTTAGGGAAAATTTTAAGCCATGTGAATATTCCTTCAAAATGGCTCAAAACTCCAAATTCCGATTGCCCTCGTTGAAATATTTCCAAATTTACGAAGAAGATGCTTGATTTTTTTTCCGTTAATAACGGTTCAAAACACACCGTGCGATGCATTGAGTGGTGGAATAACTCGAAGCGGGAAGCAGATATACCATAACAAATTAGCTTAAATATACACTAGCGATGTGCGATGGATGGAAAAAGGAGTCCCTCATCGTCATTATTTGGGAAGTGTCGGGAAATAAATGAATTTCTCTTTTTTACTATCTTTGTTTTGCCTCAAACTTTGTGGGTTTATTCATTCTTTTCAAATTCTCGAGCACGAGAACGCTTCCTGATGGGATTGGTTTGATCTTTATCAGATCTCTGGTCCGTTTTTTTTCTGTTAGTCGTTTACCTTCGCCAGGAAGGTGTCTATATTGCTTAATAACAATTCTTGGTGCAGAAACTTTTGTTCTCAAACTGCATATAACAAATAAGTTTCTGCGGTCGTCCGTTCTAAATGAGCGCGGTAGGATTTTCCAGACTAATAAAATTAATCTAATTTTCGGGTTCGCTTTGTGGCGGGTCCGAAGAGAGCGAAAGGTATGTATTTTGTTTACACTTTATGAAAAGCGGTGGTCGCCTTTTATGATGAATTTTAGCCTCAGACAGATGTCAGAATGCAGGCGTCAAATTGGTACCTTCGTAAAAGACATTAATATTCGACACCTACTATTTGGCTTGCACCTTGTGCGATGTGTGATGGAATCGGTTCTCTTGAGCAGAACCTGTTTAGAAATAAAAATAGTCGTTTTCATCAACCTGAGCTCTACATTGGCGTAGCTAAGAATAAGGAGGACTCAGCCTGTTCTGATGTTCGGTGCGTCATATACGTCGAAAGCTCACCGTTTCATAGTTTTTGTGGGTTTTCCGTAAGTGTACTTTGTACCTAAGGTGATATTCATTATACACATTGAATCCATCGCAGGAAGAAAAAGAATATGATGAGAATGTGATAGCCGAGGCGCAAAACTGTATGGAACAGGACGGTATGCGACGATTCTATGAAACTGTCAATGGCGTGTGGAGAAAGTCAGCGCCGTCTTCCATCATGTGCACCGACCGTGAACGTAATTAATGCTGATAGATAAACATCGACGAAGATGGTTCAGCTGTGGAGCCTCCATCGCTGAGGTTAGATGAGGTTAAGAAGGCGATTAAGGAGCTGAAGAAAAACAAGGCTGCTGGGAAGGATGAGCTCCCGGCCGAACTTCTCAAGCACGGTAGTGAGCAGCTGCATAGAATAATTCACCACTACTACTAAGGATATGGGAGGAAGATGAACTGCCTGCTAGCTGGATGAATGGTCTCATTTGTTGTCTTCAAAAAAGTACTAGTAAAGTAGTTTTTATGAATTAAACGAAAACATCTAGTGGAATTTGTAACAACATTAAAACAAAATTTTCATTTACAACAAGTTCTTTTACAGAGATTTTAAATTTCATCAAGCAAACAAATATTTAAGTATGTTTAACAATTTATCAAGTTTCTTTGCTATTCAGAAACCTACAAATAACGAAATGTCGTAAATTTTGATTAGGTGAATAGCCATTCTGATCGATATCATCTGCGGCCGAACCGTTTGTTCCAATGGTCACTCGAATAACGATGCATTTCATAACAGCTCTTCCCAGAAGGAATACAAGGAACAAAAAAGACGAATGCAAATTTGTTTCGCATGAGCGAAGATAATGATATTGATTTACTAGCAATTATGTTTGCCTGTCTTTCTACCGAGCCAATTGTGGTTCAAGTGTGTGACAACTATGTTGACAATGCATTGTACGAAAGCTGCATACATAGCAACTGCTTATTTAATGAAGACATCACATTATGGTGAAGCGACACTTTTTCAAGAAAAATAATGCATGTTTGTTTCCTTTCTTTTTTATTCGCAGGTTGCCCAAAAGATGAATGTGAAGGTATATTGGTTTACCGGATGGTAGAATAAATAAATAAATCCAATAGCTAAAAATTCATCGTACCGTAGATCCTGATGTTTTTGAAATCTTACAAAACAAATTTCAATTGGAGCTTAGAATCAGAACATTTTCGAATAAAATCTTGGCAAGCGCAAAGTTGCTTTTATCCTAGTAAATTGCTAAAATATTTATAAACCAAAACATTAGATTAGAATAAATCGTTCCCACAATTAGTAATGTACCAATTACTATGTCACCTTGTACCACCATTTAGTGCCAGTCATCAATTTCATTTTATTGCCGCTGGTATCTAACGTTTCTGTTCCATTGTTCATTATCCATCCACTTAAATCGCACTCCGCCGCAATGTTTTTTTTCCTGTTGGGTACGTTTCCATTGTGACCATATGTAAGCTCTATGGTGACACACCGTACTAGCTGCGATCATCCTACTTGAAAATCGATTTCCTCGATTTAGGAGGATTGCAAAAAAAAAAATTAGTTGTATGAATGTTTATATGAGGAAAGTAAAATACTATCCATAGCACCAGCATTAATTTAATTTCTTTATTTGTATCATTCCAAACATTACATTCATTTCTTATACTATCTAAGTGTTCTGTGTTATAAGACAACACTATCATCCTAATTTGGTAAAACAAATTTAAGATTTTATTAACATTTTGTTAACAACATATTACATTTCATTCGCCGTAGCAGTTCAGATTTTTTACAGGTGAGTTGATTTCACCTGCTTATAAGAGAAAAAAAATCAATTTACTTAACCTAACTTAACCTGAATATATAACGCATTAATCGTGGCAATAGAAGATTGTAACGATTTTTGCCTGAAATTATTTTATTTGACATTTGTTCCACTTCAACATTGAATATTCTATGTAACTCATTGGTACTATATCAGGGAGGAAGCTTCAGAATAATTTTCAAAATTTTATTTTGAATTCTCTGCAGAGCTTTCTTCCTAGTCCATATAGGTACAGCATACAACATGGCTGGCCTTAAAATTAGTTTGAAGAAAAAGTTTGTTCTTGAGGCAAAGTTTTGATTTTCTATTAATAAAGGGATAGAGACATTTTACATTTTTGTTACATTTGGCTTGAATGCTCTCAATGTGATTTTTGAAAGTTAAATTCTTATCTAGCATGAGCCTTAGATACTTAACTTCATCTGACCAATTTATTGGAACCCCTCTCATCGTGACAACATGTTTACTTGAAGGTTTCAAATAAAGAGCTTTTGGTTCATGTGGGAATATTATTAATTGAGTTTTGGAAGCATTAGGAGAAATCTTCCATTTCTGCAAGTATGAAGAAAAAAATATCCAAACTTTTTTGCTATCTACTACAGATGACACGCAGGCTCCGTCCTTTGGCGGAGAGGCCTGTGTCATCCGCAAACAAGGATTTTTGACATCCCTGAGGTAACTCAGGTAAGTCAGATGTGAAAATATTGTATAATATCAATCCCAAAATGCTGCCTTGAGGAACACCAGCTCTTACAGGAAGTCTCTCAGACCTAAAGTTCTGAAAATTAACCTGAAGTGTACGATTTGACAGATAACTTTGAACATTTTTTTTGTGTGAATCCTGTCCAACAATCTGTAATTAATTTCACTGTTATTTACTGACTGTCTCAAACTGTGTTTCTCGTGTGTGTCTAGTAGGCAATTTGTTTTTTTACTGTTTTGTGTTTTCCGAACGATCGGCTGCGAAGTCATCGCTGGAGTTTTTTTTTGTTCGTTTCTCACAGTTGGCAGTAGGTACACGGTGAGAAATTATTCGGACGATAGGGCGCCGTCCTGAACATTCCCCGACCCGTATTGCTCCGTGTCCTCTCGAGCATTACCACCAATATCTAGGACGGCTAGTTTTGCCACCGGTCGTCGTAGTGCACCAGTTGCTGTCTGTACGTTTGCACTGCGACATCTGCCATCTCGTCCAGGGAACACGCGTAGAACTTGTCCCCTTATCCATCCGTTGCGGGCTCTATCGTCCACGATGACCACCAGATCACCGGCAAAGACTGGTCTGGTGTCTACGAACCATTTGGTTCGTCTGGTGATGGTGGGCAGATACTCCTTCACCCAGCGCGTCCAGAATTGATCCAGCAAGCGCTGGCACAGGAACCAGCTGGTGTGTAGAACCTGCCTATCGTCCACAAATTGAATTGAAGGCTGGTTCACCCCGCTAGTTCTCAGCGTGAGGAAGCAGTTCGGAGTAAGTTCCGGGTGCTCCGAAATCTGGAGCGGCATGTAGGTCAACGGCCTCGAATTCACCATCGACTCAGCTTACACCAGCTACGTGACCAAAACTCCTCCGAACCATGCGCTCTCAAGACCCCCAATTGTGGTGCAGCTGGAGGATTGAAGCGCCATTGAGTGACCGTATTAGTGAATGTCGATGCCAGCTCTTGGTTGATTGCTCTTACTTGCTTACTTATTTCGCCGCTGACTCCAACAAAGTTTGTCCCCCGATCACTGTAGATCTCCGAAGGTGCCCCCCTCCGTGCTATGAATCGTCGTAATGCCATCTAGCAGCACTCCGTCGACAAACTGGTGACGGCTTCGAGGTGGATCGCCCTGATTGTCAGACAAGTAAAGAGTGCGATCCATCGCTTCACTTCACGACGACCTTGGACGACCAACAGCGGGCCGAAGTAATCCACTCCAACGAAGCTGAACGGCCTGATGCGGGGAGTGACTCTTGCCTCCGGTAGTGGTGCCATTCTAGGAACTGCGGGTGTCGCCTTATAGACCTTGCACCACATGCAAGATTTGCCGATCTTCCAAAATGCTGCTCTAATCTCCGACAAGTGGTATTTCTGCCGCATTTCATTCACTGCTGTTTCTCCGTTGGAATGTTTGTACCGTCGATGGTACGAGTCGATGATGAGCTGGGTAACGTAGTGGTCCTTCGGTAGCACAGTGGGGTACTTGAAGTCGAAGGTAACATCAGAGAACCCATCGATCCGTCCTTCCATTCGAACTACACCTTGGTTGTCCGAAAAAGGAGGCAGTTTATACAGTTTGCTTGAACTTTCGAGGCGCTGCTGTTGATCCACTGGTAGAGACTGGTTGTTCTGCATCGTTATCACCTCATCTCCAAAAACTTCAAACTGTGCCAGCTTGATGATCGTCTGCTCCGCTCGCTGAAGTTCTTCTCGAGTAAGGATGGCAGTTACATCGGATTCTTCTTTATGCCTCTTCCGCTTCAGCTGGTCGGTGAACATAGGCGACTGATCGTAGACAACGCTCCCACTTAGAAAAGCCGCAGAACTGTACCACTTGTTCTTTCCGGACTTCACGATGTACGTAGAATGGTCTCAGTTCCTCCGTAGTTGAGGTAGATTGCGCCTCCTGTTTTGGCCAAAGGTTCTGAGGCTCGTATAGGAAGTCTGGTCCACAGAACCAGCGATGACTGTTGCTGATCTGGAGTCATTCTTTCCACTTAGTGGCGTCATCTGCCACGTTTAGGTGCGAGGGAACGTAGTGCCATTCGTCGACCTTCGGAGTGTCCAAGATCTCCGATACGCGGTACGCTACAAACTGTCGATATCTTCGATGGTCCGAGCGTAGGACAGTGGAGGAATCACCCCAGAAGAAGCGTTGTTTGATTCGCAGTGTGTGGTTTTCCGTCACGGACTTCGCCAATCTGGCTCCTAGTAACGCAGCCTGGAGCTCAAGACGGGGAATCGATAGTAATTTCAGTGGGGCAACTTTGGTCTTTGAAGCTTCCAGAGCGCAGCGAACTTAGGACTGGTCAACGATCCTGAAGAAGGCGGTTGCCATGTACGCCTCTTCGCTCGCTACAAAAATATGTAGCTGCAAAGATTCGTAGCTTTCCGGAAGGTACCCTGGGAAGTAGCCCCGTGGTATGCGAACTGTGTCGAGCTGCCCCAGTAGTTCTGTCCACCGACGCCACAGTTTGAGTAGATCTTCGTCGATTTTATCGTCCCACCCGATGTTCGCTCGCCACGATTTTTGAACGAGGATTTTTCCGTGAACCACGATAAGCGACACCAGACCTAGTGCATCAAAAATACTCATGACCACTTGGAGGAGCTGGCGTTTTGTTGGGACAACATCTCCGTGAAGCAGGGGTATTATTTGTTCGCGGAAAAACCCACGGAATCCAAATTCGTCTGATTCTGGAAACCAGCTCATCCCGAGTACACGTTCCGAAACTGTAGCTGCATGCGTTTTGAAGTTCTTCGCAGATCCTTCAGCTGAATCCCCGACCCGTAGAGGCACCTCTCTGGAGTTGGACATCTAGTTCCGAATGTGGAACCCGGCCTTAGCATGGACCATTCTGACTTGCAGCGCCATGTCTGCTGCTTCATCAACGGTGTCCCGACTATCCAAATAGTCGTCCACATAGTGATTGTGGACGTTGACGGTATTTGGAGAGCATCGACGGGAGGGAGGACAACAGATCTGGTCCCGGAAGCAAGGCGGAATTAAGGGATTGGCCTTGGACGGTCGCTGCTGCATCCCAAACTATGTGAACTTTCCCAGGCTTTTGGGATGAACCCCAACGGAAGATACCACACTTTCTTGGGATCTGAGCTGACAATCTCCTCCTGCGTAATTTTGTGCGCGTACCCTTTTTCCACGTACTCGATTATCTGTTGCTTCAGGTTCTCGAACAGTTCAGGTTTGCGCCACAAACGAACCCCCAGCGATTTGAGCCGACTCTCTGCCATCGGCTTACTGTCTGGTAAGTTGATGTGATCATATCTCCAAAGCAGCCCTGTCTGGGATCGTCCGGATGGCAGCCGTGAAGTCGTTTCTTCGAGAATCTTTCTGGAACATGCTCCATCGAAAAAAACTCCTTCACTAGGTCGTGCAACACATCATCAGGGTTTCGAGCTTCTTTGTACAGATGAAACTGACACTTCTGAGTAGAGGAACTTTCACCAGGAATGGGGCCGTGTACCGTCCAACCCAGCCTTGTTTTCGCCGCTGCTGGTTGACCGACATTGCCTTCCTGGACCTTGAGGGGAATCTTCAGGTGCGTGTTGTCCAAACCTATCAGGATTGTTGGAGTGGCGTTGCAGTATCCTCGAATGGGTAGACCACGGAGGTGCGGAAACTGTTGAGCGAGTTGATCGGACGGCAAACTTTGTTGGGGAAGAGACAGTTTTTCCACGGTGTGAGCTGCTGCAATGACGTACCGTTTCTTGGCTCCACGACCCGAGATTTTGAGTCGAATTAGCTGAGAATTGTCCTCACAACGTTCAACATCACTGGTCCATTGCAAGTAAAGCGGGTGGACTTCACCTTTCAACCCCAACTCCCTGGCGATACGGACGTCGAGCAATGTAGACTAGGACCCTTCATCCAAAAACGCAAACGTGTTTTTTTTTCCTTCTAAGCAATGGGGGGATAATCTGCTCAACAGACTCCAGACCGAGGTCCGGGAGTGTGGGGTTGGGGACCATTTACTACGTACAAGCAGTAAACAGGACTACACCCCCGACCCACTAAACCATTTCCATTGCCGCCAAACCCTTCGTCTCTCTGGGACCACCAAGAAGGCATTGCTTCGGAGAGGGGCTATTGCACATCGAATCCTCCAGGTTAGCTGCGTAGCCATGCAGCAACGAACATCGATGACACGCTTATGGGGGTCCACCAAGGTGGCTGGCGCATTGCTAGCTTCCCGGGTGGTCCTCACCTCCCGTTGTCCGCTGAAGGCGGGCAGGGTCGACCACTAAGCCCGCGCCCAGCTGCACCGCAGGTATCAAGAACTGATACTGCGGGCTTCGCAATTTGACCTACTGAAGGCTCAGGCCCTATCAGCTAGCACCAGCTGGGATTGCTGACAAAGGGGCCTCCACCTGCCCCGAACAACCAGAGGCTCGTATCCACCCAGTAGGCCGGCGCCACGACAGCAGCGCTACCAGGATGTTCTTCCCGCGGCCACTTAATCGCTGCAAGGGTCGATTTCGACCGTAGGGCACCGGTATGACCTACGTAGCCGACTGCGAACCCTTGGACCACCTGTTGATTAGCGTCTGCACTAGTCACTCCTCGAGTCCACACGCCACCTCCTTTGGAGTTCCGAGACGATGTGGGTGATAGCCGATGAAACAGCATTCCAGCCAAACTCGTCTGCACACATCCTCTGGACCAAATTGTCCGGAGTCGTGTCCCGACCGCATGTGGCAAACATGCGGTCACGCATTGTGCGGAAACGCGGGCACACGAACAAAACGTGTTCCGCGGTTTCCTCTAAACCTGCACAAACTGGACATTCGGGAGAACCCGCATGACCGAAACGGTGTAGATATTGTCTAAAGCATCCATGACCCGAAAGGACCTGTGTTAGGTGGAATGTTAGTTCCCCATGGCGCCTATTGACCCAGATATCTAACCTCGGAATCAACCTGTGAGTCCACACTCCCTTGGTGGAACTGTCCCACGCACGCTGCCATTTGACCATGGAGGCCAGTCTGGCAGTCCTGCGTATGCCTCTTGTGCCGCGCATTTCGAAGCACTCTATGTCTTCCATGATAAGGATACCAATAGGCACCATACCGGTGATGACACAAAGTGCATCGTGTGACACGGTACGGTACGCGCTCGCAACCCTCAGGCACATTAGCCTATAAGTACTCTACAGCTTGCTACGGTAGCTATCGGTACTCAAAGCCGTGCCCCAAGCCGGGCAACCATACCTCAGTATGGACGAGGCGACACTGGCCAGAAGCTTACGCTTACTGGCGTACACCGCAGAGCTATTGGACATCATCCGGGACAGTGCCACAATAGCTGTGGAGGCTCTCTTGCAGGCATAATCGACATGGCTACCGAAGGTAAGCTTGTCGTCGATCATCACCCCCAAGTGTTTGACGGAGCGCTTCGAAGTGATTGTGCAGTCGCCTACACTGATCTCCGCTTGCTGCACCGACTTTCGGTTGTTGACAACAACAGCCTCAGTTTTGTGGTGAGCCAGTTCCAGTTTCCTGGAGCTCATCCACTCCTCCACAATTGCGATCGAGTGGGCTGCAGTCAATTCCACTTCTTCGATCGATTCACCGTAGACCTCCAGCGTAATATCGTCGGCAAAGCCAACGATGACCGCACCCGCCGGGAATTTTAATCTCAACACCTCGTCGTACATGACATTCCATAACACCGAACCCAGGATGGAACCTTGCGGGACTCCTGAGGTTATGTGAAAACACTTCCGACCCACCTCTGTGTCATAGACTAATACCCGATTCTGGAAGTAACTTCCGAGAATCTTGTACAGGTACTCGGGTATCCCCAGACGCAGGAGCGCATCAGCAATAGCCGCCCAACTGGCACTATTAAATGCATTCCTTACATCCAGAGTCACTACTGCGCAGTAGCGAATACCCCTCCTCTTACGCTGGAGTGCTATCTCAGCGGTTTTCTTAACCGTCAGAATAGCGTCTACAGTGGACCTCCCTTTCCGGAAGCCGAACTGGTTGCCTGAGAGACCATTTACACCCTCGGTGTACCTCGACAGTCTGTTGAGGATGATCTTCTCGAGCACTTTCCCCACCGTGTCAATCAAGCATATTGGTCTATACGCCGACGGGTCACCGGGTGGTTTCCCCGCCTTTGGCAATAGTACCAGGCTCTGCCTCTTCCACGCATCTGGGAATACTCCCTCGTCCAGGCATATCTGCATAGCAGATCTGAACATACCGGGAGCCTCCAAGATTGCGACTTTGAGGGCCAGGTTTGGAACTCCGTCCGGACCTGGTGCCTTCCCCATGCTTAGGGATTTTGCAATCCCTACAAGTTCCTCATCGGTTACTCTATCCTCATCGCCAGCCCCAATCCCCGGCGGTCCTACGAAAGGAGGCCATGGGCTAGGGTTGTGGCGCGGAAAGAGCCCCTCGATGATCCCCTCCAGCACCTGTGGAGATTGTTCCGTAGGAGCAGTTGCACCTCTTGTCTTCGCCATAACGATCCTGTAGGCATCACCCCACGGGTTCGCGTTGGCACTCTGACAGAGTCCCTCAAAGCAGGCCTTTTTGCTTGCCCTTATCTCGGACTTCAGCGCGACTTTGGCAGCGGTGTACACCGCCCGTCGTTCTTCACGCTCCTGCTCGGTACGTGCTCGCTGCATCCGTCTCCTGGCCCGTAGGCAGGCACGGCGCAGGTTCGCAATAGCTTGAGTCCACCAGTATGTCGGTGGTCTCCCATTCCTAGGGTGGTCTTTTCTAGGCATAGTCGCATCGCATGCACGCGTAAGCACCGCTACCAGTTTGTCCCCGCTTAGGCCGAGTAGGTTACGCTCACGGCGGAGCGCCTCCCTAAGAACTTCATCATTGAAGTACGATGTCTTCCACCTACGTGGGCTTGGCCTTGACCTAGCCGCTTCCTCAACCCGCTGCCTGCTGTTGTTGTAGTCGATACTGTAGCGAACCGCCAGGTGGTCGCTATGAGTGTAGGCATCGTCTACCCTCCAGTTCGAACTACTCGTTAGGCCAAGACTACAAAAAGTAACGTCGATAATCGACTCCACTCCGTTACGGCTGAAGGTACTTTTGGTACCAACATTAGCCAGATCGACATCTAGCACGGCCAGTGCCTCTAGCAGGATTTGACCTCACTGGTTCGTGTTACGGCTTCCCCATTCCACGGCCCAGGCATTGAAGTCACCCGCTATTACAACTGGCCTTCGCCCTGTCAGCGCGGTCGTCATACAGTCCAGCATCTGCGTGAACCGCTCGGTCGACCAACTCGGAGGCGCATAGCAGCTACAGAAGAGGACCCCGTTTACCTTGGCGATCACGAAGCCCTCGTAGGTAGTAGACACCAACTGCTGGACAGGGTATTTACCCGTTGTCCATATCGCCGCCATTTTTCCGGATCCATCCACGACCCAGTTGCCGTTGCCGGCGGGTACTCGGTATGGGTCCGATATGATGGCGATGTCCGTCCCCCACTCAGCAACTGACTGGTACAGCAGTTGCTGAGCTGCGTCACAGTGGTTCAGGTTCAGCTGCGTTACCTGCACTGTGACTTTTTGTTGATGGCTCGTTTGAAGGTCGGGCACCTTGAGCCTCCCGTTGGGTGATTGTTGTTCACGGACTTGCCGGAACAAATCAAGCACTTGGGAGGGTTCTTGCAGCCTAGTGCCTTATGACCTTACTCACCACAACGCCTGCACAACTTGGTCCTATCAGGGCCTTTACAGCCCCAGGACTTGTGTCCAGGTTCCCTGCACCTAAAGCAGATCACTGGTTGCTCATGTATGTTCAGTGAACATACTGACCAACCAACCTTGATCTTACCTACCTTAGCGGACTTATTTGCGTCTGCCACAGGTAGGTGTACTAAGGCCACCTGAGTACCTGCCGGACCTTTCCGTAGCTGAACGGCGGTGGTGGGCACCTGCACTTCGCACTGTTGCCGCAGTGCCGTGACTAGCTCTTCTACGTTGGTGATCTCGTCAAGGTTCATCACCTTCAGAGTCACTGACTGCGTCAGAGCCCTCACTTCAACACCAGCGCCAAGGACCTCTTCCGCCAAACTTTTGTAGGCGGCGCCCTTGCGCTCCTTGTCGCGCTTAAGCTCGAGGATCATTTCACCTGTACGAGTGCGTCTGACACTGCGTACGAAGGCTCCTAGATCCGCAAGTTCGCGTCACTGCGCATCGCCTTCAGGACTTCCGAGTACTTGGACTCTTCCGTCTTGATGATGATCGCATCTCCCTTTTTGCGCTTGGCACCTACCCTCCTACCTTTCTTAGGTCTGGTATTCCTGCGCTCCTGATTCTCCTGTTTCTTCTTCTTCTTCTTCCTCACTACGGTTGTCCAGGGGGCGTCCCCCCCCCCCTGCTCCGCCCTAACCTGTGGTGATGGAGGACCTCTCAAAGGTCGCAACCCCCTGTTCCCATCACTCCGTGAGGGGCCAGCCTTTTCGGGCCCACCCTTCTCGGCTTTCCGGGACGCCTGGCTGGGGTCCGATTTTCGGCACTTCTGCCGGTTTTCGGGGTTAGTATCCGCCTAGCCTTACGAGCGCCGCCGGGTAGCTCCTCCCCTGACGGCTGCCTCGCGCGCTTCTGCGATTGCTCGTTGTAAGCATTCGCTTCCACGCTTTTGGGGCTGCCCGCGAAAACGAAGGGTTCCGTCTGGGTAGACTTCGGCACCTTCAATTCCACGGGTTCTTCCGCAGCCACAGTCACCATGGGTTCAGCATGGTTCTGCTTGGCCGCCAACATTGACTTACGAAGTCTAAACAAGGCCTGCTTGAGGTCCTTGCTGATGTTAGACTTCGAGGACGCAAAGTCAATTATGGAGTCGAGCTGCTGTGCAGCCACTTCCATCGCAGAGAGCCCATCTCTACTTTTATTGATGGCCCTCATCAACCACGCTCCATCCATAACTTCACCCGATGCGTTAGCCGGGGATGAAATATGGGTTCCAGCACTGGCACTACGTGCACTGCTGCCTCCTCCTGCTTCTACTCTCCTCAACGGAGATCTAGCTAGCCCACTTCTTGCGAAGGGGTTCGCTTCCCTACTACTGCTACTACCTGCACTACCACTACTAATCTGATTATTATTTGAATTTGTACTAATTTTGGATCCCACGAGTAGCACGGGAAAAGAGGTCCACCACGCCAGAGCCCTGCATTAACGCGGTAAGGGACAAAATACTGTGAGGGGTGCCCAGGTGCCCCACAGGCTCCGTTAATGGCCGAACATCTTTTTCACTCCTTCGACCATTCATTCCTCAGCACGGTTTTTCGCATCACACCTTGAATTGGGGTTACCCCGTTTGGTGGACTCTTACCACTGGAACGGGTTGTCCGTAGTTCTATTCTAGACGCCGAACTACAGGCAAACGTGTGGACGGATCTATCCGTACCGTACAGCGTCACTGGTGTTATACGAAAGAGCGTGGATACCTTCATAGCGGTGTGAACGTTAACGGTTTCGGTCGCTGTGGGCTGTTTTGCTGGAACTACCGACTGTGGCTTGCCAGGATGCAATAGTTTGTGGTGTCGCTCTTCACATCCTTCCATTCCGGCCTTATGAGCGTTTTGTACATGGTACATTTGGTGCGGGCGTGAATCTTTTTTGACCGCAGCTTCTTCTGGAGGCCATAGTAAGCCCGACTTCCACTGATGATGCGCCTCCGTATTTCACGGCTAACGTTATTGTCAGCCGTCAGCATGGATCCAAGGTAGACGAACTCGTCGACCACCTCGAAAATATCCCTCTCTATCGTAACACTGCTACCTAGGCGAGCCCTGTCGCGCTCGGCCCCACCAGCTAGCATGTACTTTGTCTTGGTCACATTCACCACCAGTCCAACTTTTGCTGCCTCGCGTTTCAGGCGGGTGTACAGGTCTGCCACCTTTTCAAATGTTCAACCGACGATGTCCATATCATCCGCGAAGCAAACAAATTGACTGGATCTCGTAAAAATCGTACCCCGACTGTTAAGCCTGGCTCTCCGCATAACACCTTCTAGCGCAATATTGAACAACAGGCACGAAAGTCCATCACCTTGACGTAGTCCCCGGTGAGATCCAAACGAACTGGAGTGTTCGCCTGAAACCTTCACACAATTTTGCACACCTTCCATCGTCGCTCTTATCAGTCTCGTGAGCTTCCCGGGAAAGCTGTTCTCATCCATGATTTTCCATAGCTCTACGCGGTCGATACTGTCGTATGCCGCCTTCAAATCGATGAAAAGGTGATGCGTTGGGACCTGGTATTCACGACATTTTTGGAGGATTTGCCGTACAGTAAACATCTAGTCCGTTTTCGATCGGCCGTCAACGAAGCCGGCTTGATAACTTCCCACGAACTCGTTTACTACAGGTGACAGACGACGGAAGATGGGATAATACTTTGTAGGCCGCAGTTAGAATGGTGATCGCTCGAAAGTTCTCACAATCTAACTTGTCGCCTTTCTTGTATATGGGGCATATCACCCCTTCCTTCCACTCCTCCGGTAGCTGTTCTGTTTCCCAGATTGTGCCTATGAGCCGGTGCAGACAAATGGCCAGCCTCTCCGGACCCATCTTTATGAGTTCAGCTCCGATACCATCCTTACCAGCAGCTTTATTGTTCTTGAGCTGGTGAATGGCATCCTTAACCTCGCTCAAAGTGGGGGCTGGTTGGTTTCCATCTTCCACAGAACTGACGAAGGCATTTCCTCCGTTGTCCCGTCCTTCATTGCCTGTGCTCTCAGCGCCATTCAGGTGCTCGTCGAAGTGCTGCTTCCACCTTTCGATCACCTCACGCTCGTCCGTCAGAATGCTCCCATCCTTATCCCTGCACATCTGGGCTCGCGGCACGAAGCCGTTTGTGTTTGGATCCAGGTTTCAAAATTGTTTCAATAATAACTGCTATATGCACGTTATTAGCTGTCATAAAATTTAACAGCTCGTCCTCTTTACTATTCAAAGAACGAGCATTCCAATCTAAAATATTTAAATTATTATTTATTGGATCCATTCCATATCGACAGAATTTCCTCCATTAATGCAATGCGATTTTCTAAAATAAGTTTTGAAAGTTTTTTTTAGGAAATTCTTCCAGGAATGCCAACCTGCCTCCAAGATTTCTTTAAAGAAAAAAAAAATCCCTAGGATGTTATTGAATAAAATCCCTAAGAAACCTCTGATAAAACCTGTGTAAGTTTTCAAGTCACCCTTAATGAAATTGGATCTCTGAAAGAACTTCTGTACTTTCGAAGAAGTTTTAAGAAAATTTCATAGATAAAATCCGTTAATCCTTCATAGATGAAATCAATCGAATATTGATATTACTATTTTATCTATACATCTGGAAGAAAGACGCAAGAAAGAAATTTGTGCAGGATTGATTGGAGAAATAATTGAAAATATTTCTGTAGTGTTGACTGGTGAAAAAACTTAAATAAACTTTTGAAGATTATATGGGAATTTTTTGAGAAACTATCAAAGAAATGTATGGAAAAACTGCAGGAGTAATTCTTGGATGAAATGCTGTAGAGATTCCTAGAAAAAAAATGTGTGGCTTCATCGGGAGAAATTCCGTAGAAATTTTTGGAAGATCTCCTAGAATAACAACTGGAGACTTCGGTTGAAGGATTAGTAAAAAAAAATATCTGGAGGAAATATTCTAGGATATCTTTGGGAAAAAATCATTATAATTTCTGAGGAAATTACTGGAGGTAGTGGCTATGGAATTCAATAAATTCGCCAAAAATACAACAAACTGCCTGCCTATACAACTAGTTTGGTTTTGAACGAATGTATGAACAGCAAACACTCTGTTATTTTTTGTAGTTTTATTTTTCTTTGATTAGAAGCAACCTGGTTAATCACTAAGGATTTCACGAGAAACTGGTTCATGAAAAATGTTTCAAAACAAAATCTCTCAGATAATTTTTGTAATCTGCACTAAATAGTTTTAAAATTTATATGAATATGGACGGGCCTTGTGTAGTGGCTAGAAATCACGCCTCTCGCGCCGAGAACCTGGGATCGAATCGCATGCCCGAGATTGTCACTTATGACGTAAAAATTATAGTCTCGTTATCTCGTTAATAAAGACAGAAAAAAGTACAAAATCTACAAAATAACAGTGGGAATTTGATCCAATAATTCAACAATAATTATTTTCCAAAATTTCTTTAGCGATTACTTTTTAGCATTAAATCAGGCTTATTGTGATTATAAAACGAAGCCAAACTTTGAATTTTCAAGTGCACAAGACGAGTGAATCTGACAACAGTTCGCGTTGAAAACCAATCCAATTGCTCGCTCGCTGGTGGTGATCAATGGGATAGATTTTCAACGCAGAGCGCTGTTTGGTTCTCGAGTCTTGTGCTCTTGAAAATTTGAGGTGTGGCTACGTTCTATAATCACCTTAAAGAAGTTTCTTGTAACAATTCTTACAGTTAGTTATTTTTGAGATTTCTTACGCGCCATACAATTTATTTTTAATTTGCATACAAAAAATCTTACCATGGGGGGAGGGGGGGTTGAAAAATCTCCAAAAATGTCATACTTAATAAATGGACAGCCCCTAATATTATGATTTTTCCACATTTATTTTGAATAGCGGGATAAGTGGGTACAGAAAAATCAACAAATAAGTTCAAATGATTTTTTTTCTATGGTTGACAAATTTAGAACTTATTTATTTGAAATATTAATTTGTTTAGATTTTTTTGATTATTTTTTATTGAGTGCGTGGAACTTGAAAATTTGTTTCAAATGGTCCACTTGCCCCACCATGGTGGATCACCAGGAAAAACTTAATCTTAAACCTACTTTTACAAGACAATTGTGAGGAAATAATGTAGAACAGGAATGATAACACTCTTAGCTTGTTATCAGTGCTACGATGCATATTTTAATATGTTTCAAACAATATAAAATCTTATAACCAAACTATTATGAACATCATTTATACATTTGTTCACATAAAAGTAACGAAAAATAAAACATTGTAGCTAGAATATTTTGAAGACATTTTATGTATTTAACACATAATTCAAACAAACGTATTGCTAGATTTGTACTTTTCAAAATTTGAGGTTTGGCTTCGATTTATATTCACTTTAAAGGCAAACATTGGTTTATGAGATAGATAGCTTGTCATCTAATACAACAAATCGATTGGATTATGATTTCTCAATTTTTGACCATGTCCGGTTTTGAGTGAATCTCTCTTATAACAAATAGATCTCCCTTTATAACAAATCAATCTCCTGTAAAAAAAGACAAAAAATTCTTAGCGGTAAAAAGCACAAGTATTCAACAAGATCCCACCAATGTCACACTCCTCAATATTGTTACACAGAGACTGTGTTAACGGTACACAGTTTTGTGTTAAAGTTACGCACACTTTAATTGCCATATCATGTAACGGTTGGCCATGTTTTCACACAAGGATTGATCCACTAGGGAAAATGTTTCAGTTATGGCTATAGTAGTTACCTATACGACCATAGCTGAGTTCTCGAAAACTTTCACATTTAGAATATTCTTGAATGCTTGAATTTTAGGTTATATTTGAAATCAAACTACTTCAACACAACACACAAAATGTCTAAAAATGGAAAAATAGTTTGATTATCACATATGGCGAAATAGCGAATTATTATGTCTTTAATGTCTTTAACTGGTATACCCACCCTATAATACAAATATTAGTGAACTGTGGGTGAAAAGGGATGTAAATATAATATGTGTAACTTTAGCGCAACATTGATTTTTGTGGGACACCCTTATACTTAGGAAATATATACATTGGTCAAATTAGAACAAGACAATTTTTGTACAATTTTTCGCCCCGACAAATTTAAGCTCACAAATTCATATTCGATCATTAATTTTCAACCAGGAGGAGTATCGATTTCGGTTGCCCCGATCGTCTACCGCTCACTTAACGGCCGCAATCTCAGCATGTGATGTTAGATGGACAAATTCATTCCCGGTGGTCTAACAAAATTGCTAACAGCAGAGGAAAAAAAGCTTGGCAGCTCGCCCTCATCAATTACTATCAACTTTCAACGAATTACTCTTTGATTTGTACCGCACGACAAGGTGAAGGCGATGACCAATACAACAATCGTGAACGGGAGCACTCTTTAATGAGTTAGCGATATGAAACCGTGGCGGCGAGCTAAAACGAGAAACGAAAATGTTAAGAAGCGTGAGCGAAAAAGTGTTTGAATGTGCGGAGAAAGTGAACAAAACAGCAAAATAGCATCGGGTATCGTGATTGGCTGAGCGAGTTAGGCCACACCTTCTTCTGTGATGTTGAATTATGCTAGAGGCAATGGATGTCGTAGTCTGTGCTTCGAAACAAAGAGAGTGGCTTTCGATAGTGTTAGTGAAATGTGAGTCGAACCTACGGGAAGCGATTAACGATGAAGCGAGACGAAAGATAGCTACAGTAAAACCCATGTATGCATCGTTTGTATGAATTTACCCGCTAGGTTCAGTCCGTTTAATTTTAGGAGCATGAAGAACACGCTAAGTAAGGAGAGTGAGAGAGTGGCATTGAGCCGGAGTATGTGTGAAAATATAAGACACTAAACGGCGGCAAAAACTGGTTTTCAATTAAAATTAAAGCTATATTTATTGGTCCCAGTTTGTCAATCTGGCGTTACGTGATATATTCAACGAGGCGATGTGAAAACAGTACCAACGGTGATTGATACGAGTTGGACATACATTGTTATTTTGTAACGAATATTAATTAGTTTGCTTGAAATATTGACATCACACGAATTTGTATTATTCTATAAAAGTCTGAATGAGAAATGTATTCAAAACATTCGAGTAACATCCAAGCTAAATAATTAATTTTGAATTTGATTTTTGCACAAAAAAAAATCCTTTTTTCATATAGTAAGGTCAAGACAAATTAATGGTTTTTTTAAGAGGTATATTAAGATTTTTTTTATCAAACTTCAAAAACTATATTTGTACAAAATACAAATTATTAATTTTATTCAACAGACACAATATACACATATTGTTACAATATCGATTGTTATATAGAATTTATTTAATTTATAGGGTAGATTGCTAATAATTGCACATGATTAAATCGCGCCAATTATTGCACACCTATAAGGAAAACATGGGCTGTGCAATAATTGGCGATTTTTTAGCCTGTGCAATAATTGAAAATCTATCATATACCATAAAAAAAATTCCAATAGGAGCTTTTAAAACCGTATTGATTTGACAGGGTAGCTTTAATAAAATTGGGCTCTAACTAAAAAGACGGGCTTTAGGACATATGGTCGAAAGACATTTGGTCGAATGACGTTTGGACGAATGACATTTGGACGAAAGTACATTTGGTCGAAGGGACGTTTGGTCGAATGGACGTTTGATCGAATGACCTTAAAACATTATTTTGTACGAAATATCGCTTGGTTCATCAGATATATTTTGCACAATGAATGATCTTAAGCATATCTTGGGTAAACATACTTTTCATCAGAACCCAATGACGAATCTGTCTATATTTTTACCTACGCTTTAAAGCTTAGCTAGCATGCATGTATTAGTGTCTATATGGGATTAATTATTCTTGTATATGTACTCATTCTTCATCCAGTTTTAAATCGGAAGACAGGCGTTTTATTTTACAAAACTTTGCAGAAGTTCAAAAGTAATTGTTCAACTTTGGAAACATAATTCTTTATTCTTTCGAAATATCATCATTATTTGCAAAAAAATCTCGTTAATATTTTCGTTGCTTAGTTATAGTTGAATTTATTATTCTTTTAAAATGTCATCTTTCTTTATATATATTTGATGATCTTTATCCTATGGCAACTTCGGAGGTTAAGTGCTCGTAAGCTTTATTATGTATCAAGTTTTACAGCGTACGAATATGGTAAGAAATGGAATGCGGAGACCAGACCTGAATCGGTTGAGCATGGCCACGTTGAATTTTCTGCTTATAATGCATTTTTATATGTAGAATAAGTGGACGAGTTGTGATGGCTATGGCTTTTAGGTGTCGATTTTGACGGAGTCCATCGGAACTTCTGCCTGTAGGGTACGTTTCCTACTCATGATGAATTGTCGTTATGATTGTTACTTCCAGATAAATCACATACCTTGGGCAAACATGCGAGTTTGATAGCGAAGTTGATGACCCCTATAGATAATAAGTTGATTATAAATTAAATCGAAAGTAATCAAACAAGATAATCGTGTTTATCCCATGTATTGCTTGAGGTGAGACGAGCCCATTGCGATTCATCCGACTTGAAGAATAAGCCTGAGTAAGCAAAATTACATCAAGTAACGTCGCTTAATAAAAGCTTGGAGTTTATTCAATGAATACCAGTAAACCAATGCAGATTTACACTCTATCATGTTGATCTTGCATCTGCAAGCTCCAGTTATAGCTCCTACCATACATGATTTCCGCTTTTTCAATCTCAATCACTGTGTATTAATGTAATATCACTCTGTAAATTAATCTGAAAAATTCGATCAAATTTTCGACTAAATGTCCTCTGGACCAAATATCATATGCTTCTTGAAGAAATTGAAATCTTTTCGATCAAATGTCCATTCGACCAAATGTACTTTCGACTAAATGTCATTCGACCAAACGTCATTCGACCAAATGTCATTCGACGAAATGTCAAAGATTCAAAAAGACGAGTGTCTGGCATTTGAATCGTCCGGCAATTCGATGCAGCATAGTATACTAAGAGCATTGGTGCAAATTTGCGAAGAAAACAAAGCTCTCGAAAATACAACACTGATAATAAATAATAATTATCTTGAAATGTTCCGTGATAAATCGAATCTGGACGGCACCAATATGCGGACGCATAATCAGTTTATACCGATGTAATTTAACGATAAAATTCAAAAATAATTGGGTTAAATTTTCTCGTATCTTTAGGCCTAAACCAAAAGGATTTCATCATTTAACAATAATTAGCCATTTTTGCCAGAAAATATTAAAAATTAAATAAATTCACAAGCCCAGTTTGGCATTTTCCCTTCATCGTGCGAGTTTATGTTGTGGAGATATGAATAGTCTAAAAAACACTTTATTCTCAAAAAGGTCATTAAATCGTACGATGAATACGATACAGTTTCTATATGACGTATGAGGATACTGAGCGGAACCTGGGAATTCCTATTGCACATTAGGATTTTTTTGCGGAATCCTGAGAATATTTAATTCGTTATTGGTGATACTGTGTGTAATCTAGTAATTTCGAGTAAACTAAGTAAGATTTTTAAGGTATCCTGTAAATTTCCAGCCAAATACTGTAAATTTCTAGTTGTATATTTCCGGTAAAGCCTTTAAGAATCTATGAAAGGAATTTGAAAATAGCTAGCGGTAGTCTAGAAACTCTTTATGCATCTTTGCGAATGTTCGTTTTAGATTTGAGAATTTTCAGCAATATCTCAGTGGAATCTTAAAATTCTAAGCGATATCCTCAAAATTCCTAAAGTACTTGGATAGTTGTCAATTGTCATCTGAATCTTAAGCAAGACCCGTAGTACCTCCAACAGGAATTTCTTCATGGGGTGAAATTACTTTGTCACTAACTCTTTATTTCGCTTCACTTATACACTACTTTACGCTAGAGCTTTAACCAGCTCACTTCGTAATGTTTTACTTACTTACACACTACTTGACCGTTAGCCGGGTCAAATTACACTGTTCCCTTGGTCTCGCTTGCAGTGCTGCTTTTATATCATTCAGTTCTTATTCTAGAATATTCCACATCCTTAGTAACTAGAATGTTCTGGAACAATGCATTTATCTGGCTGCACTACCGAGCAGAGTAACTCACGAGTCACTCCCTCTATTGATCGATGTACACCCCTTCTGAGTGCCTCACTGTCACTCACTGTCCACTGCCATTGTCAGCTGATGCGAGTTGCATCATCGCTGCTGTGCTAGTACCATTCGATTTGGTGATGTCTTCACGTTCTCTGGTTGCTCGGTGGGCTCCTCTTGAGCAAGTTCCATTGATAGCTGTCGAAACACTCATTGGCTTTACAAACAACAGCCTACAGTGCTCATCCTGAACGAACTCAAATTGGTTGGTAGCTGTCGTAATACATAATGGCTTCACATTCGACAGCCTAGAGTACTCCTCTGGAATGGGATCCATTTGGTTGGTATTAGCCACAGTGCCATTCCTCGGATTTCTACTCGATGCCAGGTAAGGCGCCACCCACAAATTACGTAACGCTCTCGGAGGAGTAGGGAGTAGGCTCAAGCGTGAAATGTTTCATACCAAAAGCCTTACGAAGGGGGGGAGGGGGTCGAAAATTTGTAATTTAAGCGTTACGTAATAAATGGACGCCGCCTAAAGCTTTTTGTTATCGAACTCCGGTTGTATAGCAGATGTCACCTCGTGATGAAGTTGGGTCGCACAGGATTGATCAGAAACTTACTCCCGAATATACTGTGATACATGCTTGGCAGCAGGAGACTCGTTGGTAACCATATCGGGACACATTGGCACCATGTACTGCTTGGTTCTGCTGTATTCTCTCGGGGTGAAGTCAATTTTATCGACGGAAGTCGCAGTGTGGAAGGGCTTTATCACACTGGACGAGCCAGAGAGCTCAATCAACCCAGCGGCTGAACGGTGTGGCTGCCCTTCTCTAGAATGTGCGGACTGCTCCTTGTTAGCGGGTCCCACATGGTTGGCACATGTCACTCCACCGATCGATGAATCCACACCTAGCTGTCGGGACTTTTTCTCTCGAGTCAGCTCCAGACGGTGTTGAAGGCAACCACTTCGCATATGTTCCTTGATTGTTGGCATGTCGGACATCACAGCATGTTCGGTGACTCCGCTCCCCTACTTGCTCCTCTGGAGCTTTCTTCGATTCGATGTCAGTCGAGATGCATTCGAATGAGTCAGCCCAGATAACCAGAAGTCGCATAAAAGTTCATTTAATAACTCGTTTATTTAAACAAATTACATCAAACTCGCAAGACACGGCATAAAATCGTTAGGATGATGAGTTTCCTCACATAAAGCGCTATTTTTTGAGTTCATTTGTACATTTTGTTTCGTCTCGTATACTCGTACAAAGTGAGTCGAATCAATCCGTAAAAGCTGCCAAATCAACATTTGTTATCATTAGTAAAGTCGCATAAGATCGCAGGTTAGTTTGGTAGAAAATTTATAGACTCGTATTGTATGTTATTATTTATCACGTATATGCACGTATATTGCCTCCACTTTTGTACGTAGAAGGCCTTTTCACGACATCTTATAAGTGAAATTTTGTACATGCAAAGCCTCCAGGTGATTTCGTTATACGTACATTTTGGTTGTCTGGGAGCACTGCATGACTCGGAGACCTCTGCTTTGGTGGCCTCTGCAGACTCCGACCGGTAACAACTCTGGGTTCTATCCGAAAATCGAACATCGCTGGCGGTAGATTCAACGAGCGTGTTCACGGTGGACGGCTTCCACTGGAACTTGGGTTTCGCAGTGATGTAAGGTGTCTTTACTCTTGGTCATCCAGAGAGCTCTCTTTGAGCGGACTCTGACTTCAGTCTGCCTCGCGATCCCACTGGTGACACACAAGGGATTCTAGTCAGGGTGCTTCCGTTTGGACGGATGAGAGTACTTGGTCTCCAATTGATTTTCGGTTGTCAGAATCTGATGTGGCATTTCCACATCGGACTTTTCAGAGCGCCTCATGGCCGTACTCTGAACGCTGCCTATTTTGGAAGCTTCCCAAAATTAAGCGTTCCCTCTCAAATATTACCAACTTACCAGCAGTGTTGTGAAAAACTCAAGTTCTCATAACTCACGCTTGAGATTTTTCATGTCAGTCACGCAACTCAGCAGTCAAAATATCATGGATGAGTTGGCTCACCTTTTTGGCTCATTGTCAGCTTCTTCTCGTAATCTCGCAGCAGTAATGATCACGTTTTTGATAGGCCATCCTTCGCCTCCTCCAGGTTACTGATGATGTACGTGAGCTTGCTGGTGACTTGGTCGTGTAGATGGATAAGTTTTTGTATCTCATCCATGTGGGGTGTCACAGCTCTTGGTCAATAGTAGCTTATGAAGTAGATCGACCGGGATTCATCACTGTCAGTCGACTCACTGGCTAGTTGGACTTTTACGAATTGCCACCAATTGTCTACTGACACCCTCGCCTCACAGACCGGCAGATACCTTTCACTCCTTTGGTGTTCTTACGCTTCGTACCGATATCTCGCAGATCGGTGGGAATTCCTGGTCTGGTTGCCTCGAATACCTGGATAAACGAGTCGTGATTCTACTGTGCGCATCGTTGACCAGTAGAAGGCTTCGACGATACCGATCCTCTCGATGTTAGGCGAGATTTCCTCGACTGGTCACCTCGTTGAACCGGAACGGATGCCTTTACTGTGCGATCCGTTGACCAGTACAAGGCTTCGCTTGTACCGATCTTCTCGAAGATCGGAAAGAATCTCGCACGCTCAGTTGTGACAGAGATTCTACAGTATTTCTCGCTAAACATTACTAAAGGACCTATGTACAAATGAGAGATTCTCTCCTCTCTCGCTCTCTTCCAATTATAACAGTGGAATACTAAAGCTTTTGGGAAGTTTTTCACTTTAGATCGAAAGGCAATTTCCTTGACTAGCGTTTCATACAAAAAACGCAACAGAGGAGGTTAATGTGACTTAGTTATTGATTAAAGAGAAAGTAAACAAAGAGAGCCTCTCAATGTTAGATAGGTCCTTTAGAAAAGTTGAGCGAGATTTGATATCCTCGCCGTCACCAAGGATGTCACCGTCCGTACCGATCGGCTCACTGATCGTTTGGGGCTTCCTCGTCTGGTCGCCTTGACAGCAAACGGATGCTTCTACTGTACACCTCGTTGACCAGTAGAAGGCTTCGACGGAACCGACCCTCTCGTTGATCGGTATGAACCTCTCACGATCTGTTGTGAAGAGAGTATCTTCGTACCTGCCACACGATATACACATCCCAAGTAACAATTCCACAGCAATTTGGCATTCGTGTGGATTTATTAATGTTTTACTACAGTTAAGTGGATGCTATGATAGCTAGAGGCGACATTTAACGTTGCTAGAAGATGATATTTTGTAAGTCAGCTCTTAGTTGTTTTCAAAACCTTTTAGAGACAAACTATAAAGTTAAAATTTTGTGGCTACAAAACCAGCTTTATTGCAGCATACAATACCTCAATTAAACTGCATATGGTGGCTGAATGATACTTATTTGTGACGGCTATGATAAAAGATTGATATAATACACCTTGTTGTCATAAAAACTGCTTTTAAACTGATTGACTTGCACTTGAATCTTGATAGCTTACCTTATTTATACCTATTAAATCAGTATTTGAGCTCTTCAGATGGATTGCGAACACAAACTAATGTCCATTTTCAAAGTTTCTGCGTATATTCTTCATAATAGCATACCCAAACTGCAAAATTTGTTGAATTCAGCTTGGTTACCATGAAAAGCGATAAAAAGCTGCATCATCTTCAATCAGCATTTGTTATGGCAATTTTACATCCACAAATACCGAATCATAACAATGTGCCTTTATTTGTGTATTTATGATGACAAAACAGCATTTGTCGATGACAATCTATCAATTATGGCTCCGCCATATTAATTCACTCCGGTTGCCACAATTTCACCTTTTCTAATCATATTACCTCCATGAATTCGCGTATTTCATGCTATGGTGTGATGATTAAACTAACTGAATATAATTTTGAGCACAATTACTGCCCAATCAAACCAAGAAATGTTGAATTATTCACCTGGTGGTGTATTTTAGCAAATGCTAAATAACTAGAAATATGCCATTTTCAGAGAGGGCAGAGGCAAATTTAATTCTTTTCCATCACATTTCACAATAAATCTCACTCGGCACTGAAGATTTGAGCACTATATCCAAATAAATCACTTTAAATAAAATGCACTATGAAATAAATGATCACAGACGTGTTTTCAATCTTGTTTTGTTTTGTTTACGTTGTAATAAATCCGGTAAGATCGACGTTATGATAAAATCATTTTCAAGATAATGCGACATTCATCTAGAACAGGTGGCCTCAAAAAAACTACCATAAATGGTATTTTGCTTTATTCGTGTGACATAATTATACACTTTATAGCCTCTTTCAGAGAGGGCCAACTAGTCACGTTCTAATCTACAAGAGGTTTTGGGGAATGCGATGAAGGCAACAGTGCCTTGACCGTGGCTTTATGTGTGTTTATTTATAGCACCCTGGAAGGAGTTCGTAAAACCAAATGATGCAAAAATGGTTAACCGGCAAAGAAAGCTCTTAGTTAATAACTGTGGAAGTGCTCATAAGAACACTAAGCTGAGAAGCAGGCTTTGTCTCAGATGGGATGTAACGCTAAAAAGAAGAAGAAGGGTCAGTTTTGCATACAAATATTCACACTTTTCGAAGGTGTAAGTAATACAGTTGTAAATGTCGGTGCTAAGCAACCCACTACAGGTATACCTCGATTTAGTGGACCCTCGATTATATAGACCCTCTATTTTATGTACTTCGATTTTATGTACATTTTACCTCGATTTTATGGACATCAAAATTTCATGTTAAATTTTTTGATGTTTATCCAATTCTAAACATGCATTATGTAAACTTAAATAATGTAAGGGATTTAGGCTATGCTTATAGAAGGGTTGGGTCATGTTTTGCTGTAAAATATTGAAAAAAATATTAATAAATATACAACAAAGCTTTTACAATATGGGTTTAAAAATGAGGAGACTTCAGTTCGACTTACTCAACTCGTTTTTTTGGCTTTCGAGTACTTTCAATTTGGATTTTGTCCCAACTTTCAACATGTTGCCATTCACGACTTGCTTCAACTAAGTTTATAGTAATTTGTGCGAATTTTAATTCTTAATAAGAAATTACCTCTTGTTCTAAGGATTGTTCCAAAAATCCCAAAAATTCGCATTTCTTGTAAGGGGATTTTATACTTTTCAGAGATTGATTCAAGTGCCCTTCCAGAGTTTTATCGAAGTAGAAAAAGTTGTTAAATCAAGCAAGAATTTATCAACAAATTACTCAAACGATTATTCATCTTTCTTCAGTATTATTTAGACAAACCTGCTGAAATTATTGCAGTAGTTTTTTTTTATATATTCGTTTTGAAGCACGACAATGAGGATAGATTTTTTCAACGATTCGTGCACGATCACTCCAATCGGTATTTAGTTGAGTTTTTCAGAGGGTTTCACCAAAAGTTTTCCACAGTTCCAGGAGTTTTTTCTAAGACAAAAATTTCTCCATTAAGTCGTTGGAAAATTGTAGAAGAAAACTTTATAGTGATTTACCTAGAAGTTATTTTAAAATATCAAAAATAAATTCTATTTATTATTTTATACGTACGTTACTTGACACACACTGAAGAAACTGGTCATACTGGAACATCTCGAAATCAAAAACAAGCGAAATTAAATGTCAAAAAAACGTTTTCGCAAAGAATTCTTCACAAATGTATTTAATAATCATTGATATGGAAAACTCATTAAGTTTTGGATTAAATAGAAGTCAAACCTCTTTTTCCTAACTCATATTCTTATTTTATTAAGCAAGTTGAACACATTTTTCTAATATACCATTTTGATTTTTTTTATGTAATATGCCCGCTTGATAGGATGCCGGTTGTGGAACCATAGCATTGGCAATAAATTCACTGGAATTTTTGAACCTATTCGTTGATTAAAATTTTACCAAGTCTCTCGTTCCTTCGAGACTACAACCTAGGGTACAAACGCACGTGCAATTTGACAAACATCAAATTTTATAAAGGATTTTGCATTCAATAAAACCAATTGTATCATTTTTAAATAATGAAAATAACGATGTTTTGATTGGTGTGTACAAGGTGCAGTTCTAATCGTGTAGAAAATACATTGTTTTATTAAAATAACATTGTTAATTTGACAAACCTTGATTATTGAAGTAACATGCTATAAGTGTTGTTATAACAAATTTGTGGATTTGAACACAACAGACAATTTTGTTCATTAAACCTTGCAAAATTTTCTTTGTATGATCATTTTATTACATGTAAACATTAATAAAACCGGTATTGTGTACAACTTTGGCGACCTGTAGCTCAAAATTTTGACATGCTGGAAAACTTCTAAGAGAGACATCAGATTCAGCAACCCCTAATTCACTGGAGACATATAATTTGATCTTTGAGATATGCAGAAATGTTATTTGTTTTTACGCTGTGTAAGGAATTGTAAATAAAATTTCAAATGAGTTTGGCTCCGTAATAACTGATAGCGCTTGAGCCTTTGAATAAACAAATAAGTAAAACAGTTTTTGTCGTTTTTAGTCGTATCCTTATGAAAAACATGTATAATTTGAATTAGAATGCAATACTTCATTGACGGACTGATTTCATCAAGAATTTGTTAACTCAAGCCAACTTTGGAACATTGACACTAGTATCAAAAATTAGTTTTTCAGCGATAATGATACATTCTAATGAAGTTTTAATTGAACAGAAAGCAAAAAAAGAGATAGAAATTTTGCTTCGATTTTATGTACAATTCGATTTTATAGACAATTTTGAAATAAAAATGTCTACTAAATCGAGGTATACCTGTAGTGCTATGCCTACATGACAATTTTGAGGGTTTAAAATGTATTAGTTTAAGTATGTACTACAGAACTCATTTTTGATATCATACATCAAAGCAAATATAGTTTGTTGATCATAAAACCGTTTAATCTCGAATAATGTGCCTATTTCAAGGGAAATTGCCTACATTTAGGCGTATTAGACAGATTTTCAAAGTTCAATTTTGCAATAAAATGATCAAATACTCGAGTTGTAAGAATTTTGACACCATTTTTAGATTCAGGAGACCCAAATTTAGTAGATAGGGATGTTTTTTATTCTTAAACCCGCTATGTTATATGGTGATCAATTTCGCCCCAATGTTTCATTTGATTTTTTTTATATTAAAACTATTCTTATGATATGTTAAACATAAATTCATGAAAAGTCGATTACATAAACTGATAAAGATCAATGGATTATTGATTTTGTTGAAATTTATTTGACAATATATGAATTCCGAAGGGTAACACAACAAAAAGATGTAAAATAGTGATCAATTTGCCGCCGTATTACGGTACCGTAATTTCTGGTGAAATTAATCATTTTTCACGATTTTGCTCTGATGTTGACAATGCCAAACAACTGAATGCAGGAAAACAAGTGACTCATTTACCGAAATTTTCTAACAAATGTCACCTTAGTTCTAAGCAAGGATGGAAATCTAGTGATCATGACAAAATCCACGATGCATCGCGGTTGTTCTTTATCGTGATTAACCATTTGTCGTTAAGTAATCACAACAAACTGCGCTCGCCGAAATGCATCGTTCTGCATGTGCGCTAGCGATAAATTGTTCGCTAGTCAAAGTTTAATTATTTTGAGAATTTTTTCGTTTTTCCTTTGCGATTTGTCTTTGTACATGCTATTTATGATTCTAAAATCATTTGCACATGGTCTGCGCGAAAAATAAAGCGCGAAGGCGGCATGATTCGAGTTGATCGCAACTTGTAACAAATTCTTTGTCCCACGACAAACGATGCATCGAATGCTTCATATATCGATAAAACGCACGTGTAGTGAACTGCTCAAATCATGCTGCTGCAAGATCGACGGCCCTCTTAGACCGTTCGAATACCGTGTTGTTTGTCGCTTGAAGCGATTTTTTTTCCAACTTCTAAGTAATATCTCTAAAATAAAAAATCGGGGTATCTCATTTCTGGGTGAAATTGATCACTTGTCGATGCGATTATTGTTAGTTATGTTAGTTATCAAACCAACTTTACATGATAAATTCGAGCTCTCTGACTCCGAATATGCCCGTCAAATTCTTAACAACACAATAATAATAGAAATAATGAATAGTTGAATTTCAATAATTACGCGGAAAACGCCTAAATGTATGCTATTTCCTCAAGAATCACCTGATATCTAACAGAAATTCAATTATTTCCACCTAATGAGCGAATTGGAACGAGTTTTAGTAATGAAATTTGGTTTGAGGATAAATCTCAAGCATCCTCACAAACTTTCAGGCTTATATTATGTTCAAAAGCTTGTTTAGAAGTAGAAGTTTATGGATGTATGTCAATACTGCACCTTGCATAATTTTGTAATTTTACATTATTTTCATAGAAATAAACATTTTTTAACTCAGAAAACTACATAACACACTATTCGACAATAGTTACGACAAACAATGTTCAGTCATTGCAAGTTACATTGCACAGTGGGACGGATTGGGGTTTTAGGAGGAAAGATGGAACTCACGCCTTCAATTGCGGTTTTACGTAAACATGATGTTTTACAAAGTTGTTCCTAATATAAAAACAATTTTTTTTGGTCGGAACGAAAATTAGGGTGGCCCTTTGGAAAAAAATGATATTAATCAAAACTTTTTATTTTAAGGAATATTGAAATAGTTTGTTCTACAAAGTTGAAGATCGCAAAATTTTGAGCTGATTTGACAAGAGAATTTTTTTCCTCTCTCAAAAATTGACCATTTTAGATCATTTTTCGCTATTGATGTAGGGTGGCCCTTACAAATTGGGTTTTTGTGTTTTATTATTTTTTTTTAGATTTCTCAGCAAAGTTTTTTCTCCTTCACCTTTAGAGCTGATTGAAACGCATATATTGAGGCCTGTACAATTTTGCCGGTGAATGGTTATAAACATTTTTCATGAAAAACAAACGTTTTTTCACATGGAGATGTGGTTGGGGTAAATAAAAAGTTTTTTTTTCATGATAATAGTTATCTTTCGGCTTTTAATCTGATTGAAAAACTATTTTGTATCAAATTATTATTAAGGTACTTCTGAATAGAATCAAAGAAGTTCAGCAATAAAAATGAGAAGAAAAGTATTTTGAAAGTACCTATCTTCTAAATTTACCTCACGGTTGAATTTCCTGGCATGGCTCCTCTGAAACTTCCGAACACTTCTGTTTAAGGATTTACCAGACTCTTTGGGAAGCATTCTGATTGGAAGTAACAAATGCTTAATAACCGCAAATCTTTTTACAATCTGTTCGTATCTGAAACGGTATATTGTTGGAGTACGATTTCTGATTATGACGCTGACTTTCCAGCCTAGATTACGGAGAATAGCTATATGCATTATTTGATCATGTATGGCTGTTTTAATTAATTAAGGCTATAGCTTAGATATAGCCATGCTTTAAAATTGAACCTTGTAATTTTTTAAAAATCTGTTGAACCTTGTAAATTTTTAAAAATCTGTTGTTATCGGTTATTAACACATGAACCAGTCATATCGGTAGCAAACAGATCCGCCAAAGAATAATACGATTTTCATTCACATTTTTAAGTTGACAAACACTATCGTCATGTCAACACAATTCTTTTGGTTTTCCCAACTATACAAACATATAAAAAATGTATTTTTTGTTTGTTATTAAAAAATCTTTAGCTTTTCATCAGAAAAAATTGTATCAATATTCATTTTTTTTTGCATTGCGTCCTCACTGGCACAAATCATACTTCTAGGTTTTTGTTGTTAAGAGCACTTCCACAGTTATTAACTGAGAGCTTTCTTTGCCATATTTGTCATTTTGAATTCGTATATCGTATGTTTTAGTACCGATGACACTTTATGTCCAAATTTTTATTACGAAAAGACTCTTGTATCTATTTGTTTCCATAAGCTATATCTTTTATGTTTGCTTTTTAATTAGCTATAAAAGTGATGGGAAGACAGTTTTGCTGAGAAACTTGAAATAATAAAAATAAAACACAAAAACCAATTTTTGATGGGCCACCCTACATGAATAGCGAAAAATGCTCTAAATTTGTCAATTCTTGAGCCAGAAAAAAACATTTTTCGTAAAATCAGCTTAAAATTTTCCGATATTCAACTTTGTAGAACAAACTATATCGATAATCCTTGAAATAAGAAAGTTTGGTGGTTATCTGTTTTTACAAAGCGCCACCCTAATTTTCGTTTCGACCAAAAAAATTGTTTTTATAATAGGAACAACTTTGTAGTACATCAATTTTACGTAAACTCGCAATTGAAGGCGTGAGTTCCATCTTTCCATCTAAAACCCCAATCCGTCCCACTGTGCATTGATATATGTGCTCCATTAGGAAGAGATAAAATCGAGTGACACGGTGATCAATTTCATCCTACTGATCAATTTCACCCGATTTTACGGTACATAAGAAAAGGGGGGATTGAACAGGTTTTTTTTGTGTATGCCGGTCAAAAACATTTTTTCTGCTCTAGACATCTAATGTTCCTAGAAATAATTTCTGGCTACGCCACAGCATTATGTAAATGGAACATCGAAAAAAGAAAATATTTTTAGAATTTAAAAAAAAAGATACCGTAAAACGAGGTATCTTTGATAATGCGGTTAACTTTGAAGTGCATTACCCATCGCATAATTTCTGTTAATCGGTTAAGCAAAACGAATGAAAAACTAAAGAATATTAGTATGACACATCATGTTAGAGCTTTAGGGGGGTATGTAGCTTTGAGGTTACGCTTTCGTTTCATATGCGGAAGGTCATAGGTTCGATTCCCAGCCCCTCCACAAAAAAAAAACCGTCCAGCCACCAGAAGACGCCTCACGGAGGACCGTGCTTTGGGGAGCACATCCATCCTCCGTCAGTATCAGATGGTGACTGAGGCAAACTGACCCTCTTCGCAGGCAGCTAGCCTCACTAACAGCAGAGCTCTCTCCTACCTGCTCGGTGTGAGAGTAAAAGAGTAGGAGAGAGTGAAAGTAGATGTAAATACAGATAAGTTGAAAATAGATCTGTATCGGTAAAGAAGCTATAGATCAACTGATTCCGGCACAGTAGTGGTCACGAGCACAGAGTGCCTTAAAATAAATAAAATAAATCGTGTTAGAGCTGTTTTCTTTTGAATCAAGAACATTTGAGTTTTTTATACTAATATTTAAAATTGATACGATTTAAGCATTTTCGAAACTTTTACAAACAATCTAATCTACGAGCACTATTTGATGTAGTTTTGAACAGTTGGTCACTTTTATTCGATAGCCTATCCCTTAACGAATAGCATTTTCACAAAAACTAGGACCATTTTTGTAATCTAAGTCAGAAATTTCCATATAACTATAAATGTTCTATAACTCATTAAATTGTGTTCGATTTATACTCAATAATCAAAGTAACCCCTAAACAGAAAACTGACTTTCGATTATATGAAAAATTATAAATCCATTCAAAATTAATCTTCTGGCAATCTATCAACTGCAACCGGTAGCCTGGATGCCAGTTCTTGTTTAAAAATATAAATTATAATTCTTTGAAACAGCATGCATAAATATTCAAGTTTTATTTGAAAAAACTATCAAAGTTATCCCGTTTAACGGTACTCTGGATAATTGAGTCCGACTTGTTCTTCTAAATGTTGGATGCTATGTGACACAATATCAACTATTTTGTGTTATATTTCAAGTTATGTTTGGACCCATTTTCACCCCTCTGACCCATAGTCATCTACACTGTACTACACTGAAATTAATTTTATTGTAGAAACTACTGAATCCATGGTAAAATTAAGAGCTGCACCAACGATTTTCAACCGACTACATTAATCTGTTAACTCTACCAGAACATAGTCAACATCACTACACAAGAAAATATTTTCGGTTTGTTTAACCACAGTTGCAGTATTTATGACTAGAAACATTCTTGATTTGACAAGTTTGGCATTATACTTTTGACCACGCTGTGTTGTACGGTGTGTGTCACGGATTGAAATATAATGCTTTGTAGTGGATGCTTCTACGGACATGGTCATGTTTACTGCACTGCTCAGTGATTTGTACCAGATTAGAGTAAACTTAACAGATTTTTGTAATCGGTTGAAAATCGTTGGTGCAGTTCTTATTTCTACCATGGATTCGGTAGATTATACAACAAAATTTGTTTGCGTTTATGATGCGCAGACTTCTCAGGAGGGATATAGTTTACTGTTTTTCTGCCAGTGCTGCCAATCTGAGTACTTGTCATTAAATACTAAAGAAAGCGAGAAAAAATCTCAGTGGAAATAGGTGCACTATTGGTCAACTTTGGACTTACGTGCGTTAGGATAAGGTCAAATGAGATGGCATCTTACCATGGCAACTGTTTTTTTTTTGAGTTTTTCCAAATATTATCTCGTTTTGTTTTTACATGATAGCTTAACATTTATTTTGCAAAATAGTATATTTTACACTCTGAATCGAAAAATCAAACAATCAAAACCGCAAAAATACAGTTTTGCTCATTGCAAGATGGACATCATAAAGACAGCTCACAGTTTACTAAAACTTTTAGTGGTTTCGGTTTATCGTGCATAGGCCTCTGCACTGTTTTGATTTTGTATGGGATTTTGATTTTTACAGGCTTTTGTGTTCCCAAATTTAATGAAAACGTGGAGGAGAGAGGTATATTTTTGTGCAGAGCCCCATAGTTTTTTGATTTGCAAAACAGACCGTGGTGCAAGGATGAACACTAGATTAATTGTCTGTACAAACTATGCAGTTTGTCTATGCCACGTTGTGTAAATTAAAAAATGTCTTCCAAGTTTTAAAATATTGTTTAAAAACAGTTCCGAGGCTCAACACTTGTTAGGAAGGTGGTTTCAGGGTCAGTTGTAAAAGACAAACCGAAAATTGAAATGAGCTAAACATCCATAAAAAACCCAATTGTTGAATTAATTGTGTTTAAAATGATTTTCTGTCAAACCAAATGATTAATTACAGTAAGGACATCGGACAACTTCGCACAAACAGAAGGATGTACCAAAACGAACATGTTTTTTTATAATAAATGTAATTTATTCACTACATCGCGGCTTCATGTTTGCAGTGGAAGTTCATTTATGAAACATGTCGGACAGCATGTTAATTTGTTTGTAACAGCTCCACTTCTTAGCTATGCTACATGATTACCGATCAAAGACGATAAACGTTGTGCACAACAAATGAAGCAATACTCAATTGGTTATGCACTGCATTTAAATACGCAATAATCATCTCTACAAACAGTTAATTGCCCATGTTTTCCAGAAGCAGCTAGGAATAAATGAACAAAAAATGTACCTGTAATTAGCCTTTTAAGTCAACCTTAACTCCAAAGTCAAAGAGATAATAGTGATTACCGCCATTTTTGCTGCACTTTAAGTAGATTCCTCGTTGGTTGACTGCACGATATCCGGCTAGGGAAACTTCATCGTCTCCGTAATGGAGCTTAATAACTGTAATTCAATTTAGCTACGGACCACACCGTCGTCTTAAATGGTGTCTACAAGCTACGAGCCCCAACTTTACCTGCCATCTCTTCTTCCACCTTGTCATCAACAAGTCGTTCGTTTGAGGTGCTAAGGTAGCCGGCCGTTGGTCACTTATGTAAATATGCTTTTAATTCCAGCTCATACCAAAAAATCACCTGCCACCCTCCATTTCAAATCGTTCAAAACTGCTCACGAACAAACATATGCACACACGAATGGGGAAAAAACTGACGCTTGTCCGTCTATTCATTGAGCAAGTTGCTTTCTTTTTCATCGTGTTGTCGAAAACCTACTGAACATTGCTTAGAGCGATTCGGGCTAAATTAACCTTGAATACGGAATGAATCGCTCGTCATTTGTTCACATTACTTAATGGATGTCCACATGGAAGGAGATGATGCCCGTTGTCGTTTCATGCGTTCGTCAGTCAGCGATGCGATGCCCGAAAATATTCATGTCTAACTGATCGTTAATTATTGTCAGCGAGCTGTAAGCAGAGTATTGTAGCAGAAAGTTTGGAGAGCAATGAAACCTGTATGAAAAGTAATGTGCAATAAGAGATGCATTTCGATTTTGTGGAGTGAACAACTTATAGCACATTGGCAAAATAATATATGATTAATATGCCATGATTAAATATAACCTTTTGGTACGATTCGAGAAAATATCTTTGGAGATACAGTGAGCATCGTATCACTATTTGGGCAAGTACCGATTAGTTATAAATTCTGAACATGACTCATATTGCAAAAGCTGAACTTCTTATAGTGATTTTTAAAAATACCACTTGAATTTCAGGTGGTCCAAATTAAAAAAAAAAAAAAAGAAAATTCAGTCTCCCATATCCTTCTTACTATTCTTACGATAAAAAAAAGTGTTATATGTACAATTGTAATCTACACACAACTTTTGAAAAAATATGAAACAAAAACTGTGCGTGTTGCTTTTAGATATTCAATATTTATTTTGTCAGTTGGTCTAGTTGTTGAATATGATAATTAACTATTTTTTGCAAAAATCATTGTGCTAACTACAACATTTAACGGGAATATTTGAATTCGAGGTACATTTTGGGAAATTTTAGAATTTTATTTTCAATCATACCTATGTTGATTGATTTTCCAAAGAATTTAAGAGCCCAATCTACGAGAATGGAAAATTTGCAACTTGTCAACGATGTCACAAATCTATTTATTCAAATCATTTTTTGGAAAATTTATATTTTTGCACACCATATTTATTTTAAAATAGTTTCCGGGTTCGCATCAAAGGTCCTATTGCTCACTGATAACTTCTTGTACTTTCTTTCAACCACCTATCATGCGTGATGCGTTCGCATTTTCGGCACTTCCAATCCAGAAACGTGGAAGTAAGAAATGTTACCCACCACACCGCCAAGGTGGCAAAGAAGGTTAGGAAGAAAACGATCAAATTAAAGCCCAGCGAACTCAGCGATTTTTCCTTCCACCGCAAGTTTCCGTTCCTCTCTTTCTCACTCCCTGAGTGGAGCTGGGCGCCCCGATCAACCGAAGAAAACCGAAAACTGAGAGCCCCATGGAGTACGATTGGTCTCTTATAAGTGGTCAAAAGAAGCCGCGGCCTTAGGTGTCGGTTAAGCTAATTGGTAGGAGATCAAAGGAGCCGCCAATGTGTTTAAATATAAGTATGTATGAATACCTGGTGATAAAGCATGTACATACAAGTGGAGATGAGAAAATGGGAGATGAAAGAAGTTTGAAAAAACGGGGTTCGCAATTGGGCCCCCAATACGACGAAAGGAGAGAAAAATGCGGAATGGTGAATGAGTGCTTGTCCCGTGGAGATCAATGCTTGTAATAACTCTATCTGCTATATGGGAGGCCTCGGTATACGCACACGTGGATGGCAGCAAGAGGGAAATGGTATACGAAGCTTTGATTTTAGAGCGTGTCAATGATTCCAGCAGGCACCACAAGAAAAAACTTGTACGAAAATTTATTGATTACTTCCATTAGGAGAAAACCAGAAATGTAACAGCACTATTTTGTTGATTTTTAAACGGTATACCATTTTCCATTTAAACATTTACCCAAATAGTGTTATACGCTGCTCTTGACATACTTAGCCCTAAGTCAAACATTCTCTAGGGGGGGCCCGTAGCCTTGAGGTTACGCTTTCGCTTCATAAGCGGAAGGTCATGGATTCAATTCCCAGCCCCTCCAAAAATCCCGTCCAGCCACCAGAAGACGCCGCACGGAGGACCGTGCCTAGGGGAACACATCCATCCTCCGTCAGTATCAGATGGTGACTGAGACAAACTGACCCACTTCGCAGGCAGCTAGCCTCAAACGACTCAGGAACACGGCAAAACGAACCACCGCAAGAGCAATGGATTATGGCTTATGGAAATCGATTGGACCAACAGCAGAGCACTCTCCTACCTGCTCGGTGTGAGAGTGTTTTAGTAATAAATGAAACTTAACATAAAACACTACTGCTATCGTGAAAAACGTGTTTATCAAAACATTATCAACCAAAATATTTTACATAATTTTGATGATAGAACAGTTGAGTAATTCCAAGCAACAGCACCAAAATATGGTAAATTTTTTAATTCATTTTTTTTCTATTGAGCTGAAACTTTGCACAGTTTTCCAGTTCCATCTAAATCGTCATTTTCCGATATCAAATCTTCAAGTTGAGTCACGACTAACTTTTTAAAAGGGTGTATGTGAAAATGGTTCAAAAATATTCAAAAAGCTGCACAGCAAAAACGGTTCGTTCGATTGTTAGACAACTAAAGAAACAAAGTTAGACAACTAAATAAAGATTCCAAAAAAAATACACACAGTAAAAAAAAAATTTTTTTGCATTAAAAAACATAATTTTTGACACAAAAACTCAAATATCTCAAAACCCTATCGGAATACCAACGTAATTTTTTGAGGGAAAACGGTCCATTATATTAGCTATCTACCATAAAAATTTGGTGATGGTAAACCAATAAACAAAAAAAGTTATGACATTTCAAACATGTCACAATTTTCACATTAAGTAGAAAAAAAAAATTTTTTCGGTGTAAATTATTACGGGAACCGCAGTTTGTTGCTGATTTTATTGTTAAGGGCCTTGCGTGAATTAAACAAGTCGTTTTCATGTATTCATTAGTATTATGTATATTATATGTATAAATATTATGTATATGTATAAATATTATATGTATATGTATACATGTATAAATTAAAATGAATTAACAGATTACACGAAAATATTTTTTTTTTTTACCAGGATATTTTTTTTAGAGTATGATCGATGAGTTTCTAAATGTTATATATAAACTTTAAAAGTTTTGGATTTGGGTATGCGTTATGAGATCATGAAAACATTTTATTGATACTTATTTATTTATTTAATGTTATTCAATTTTTTACAATATCGAACACTTTTGCATCATTATCAGTACAGTTCGAGTATAGTTTTGCTTTAATTTTATTTTCTGACAATGGAATGAAACAGTGAAATTTTTGGGTTCCTTGGATCGTTTTCGCGTTATTATATTGCTCGCTGAGCTCTGATGCCGTTAATTCGTACTCTTCAGTAGTAGTAAAACAAAATGATAATTTTGTTAAATCTTCTTCTTTTCTGCGATTCGCCCAATCAAATAGTTCTTTTGCAGTTTTAATTGGATGCTCACGTTCTTTGGCTAAACTTGCTCTTGTGGCCATGCGCTTTATGGTTCCTCCAATAGCATCACAAGGACCTTTGCCATGTGACGTAGCAAAGAAATGCCATTCTGCATCAATTCCGTACTTTGATTTAAATTGACATAGGCTCGAAAAATTCTTACGGTTTTTGTACTGCGATGCTGCTCCATCAGACATGAAATATATCTTTCTGATTTCTTTATCCTTATCAACGCGTAAAAAGTTAATCATTTTGGCAATGAACAAATTTACAGATACTGAGTCGTGTCTTAAATCTTCGGAAATTACAATAAAACTAAAATGTTCAATTTGCGTACTTCCATTGAAATAAATAACGAATGGATGAATTGTAGCTTGTTGTACGTTCCAGTGATGGGACTGCACTTCATCTTGTAATACAAAGCTATAGTTTTCAGAAAAATCACAAATGACTAAAAATTCACCATCTTGTAATGTATTTTTCGTATTTTTTAAAAAGCGGGATTGCTCTGTTTTAATAAAGTCGTGAGGAATTAAACTTTCTAATTTCAAGCAAAATAATGACACAAACTCATCTACAGGTTTTACAATAGTTTCTAGGTCACACCTATCCGTAGTCACCCATTGCTCAAATGATATATAATCAATATAATTTTCTTCAAACTCAGCGAATAAAGTATTTTCCAATGATGAAGAATCTGGACAATCCGAACAAGATCGTAGATAGCAATTTGATGTTGTATTTTCACACAAAAGACTACCAGTTAACATTTTAATATCCTTTGATAAATTGATTCTTTTCAAACTATGTAAGATTAGGTTAATATTTTCGTGTGTTGTGCACACACAAACATTATGTGTTCCTGAATTGGATAGAAGCTTGCATTGCCTTGGACGAAGGCTTGCAAATGAGGAAAAACCTACCTTAATATTTTCGTTAATTTCCTTGAAGCGTGTATACGCTTCTTTCAAAGTAGTCATCATTAATCGTTTTGGATTGCTTGACGCTTTCCATCTTTTTTTACAGATACATAATCTTTTTGGCCAGGCATAGCTATACTTACTTCATCGTCTTCAAAATATTGAATTATTTCTTCTTTTGTCTCATCTGTTAATGAAGTACTCGACCTAGCATTTTTGGTTGCAAGACAGTTATTTTTGAATTGTTTTGCCTCTTTTGCTGTATTTCTATTGGTTTTGAACTCATCAATGGCGTCTTGAATAGACCACGAGCTTGGCAGCATCGACAAAATCAATAATTTTTCTTTCCTGCCGTGGCTAGATTCGAGAACCTTTCCTTCATATTCATAATTACCTCATCGTAGTCTGTATTTTCCACATCCTCAGGTCCTAATTTGAAGAGGTTTCTTCGTACAGCTTCGTTGATTTCACGGTATTTTTTCTCGGGATAATTGACGTAACCCATCTTCGTCCATTTAATCGGAGTCACTTTTATTCCAGCTATCCCTTCGTTGAAGCGTTCGATGTTGACCCTCTGGATGCACTCATCTTCTGATTGATTTGTTGAAACAGATGTCGCTGATGGTACCGTGGCAAGACTATCTGCACTTGGTACTTCTGGTAACTCCTCAGTTGTTGTCGGTGCATCTAGTAATTCCTCAGTTGTTGTTGTTTTCGAACTTCCTGCAACCTGATCCACGGATGATGTACAGATTGCCCGTTTGTCAACGTTTAAACGGCAGGACGTACGTAATTTGTATTCAATGTAGACATTGGAGCATAACCAGCCACTTTCAGTTTATCTATGGTGCTTTCGGTGAGATTTCGTAGCTCTTTCGAACACTTTTTTTCTGCAAACGGCCTGCAACAGTTGAGAAAGCGACTACTCATGTTGCTCGTTAGATTTTAATAAACAAAATCGCTTTTAAGTTTTTACTGACTAGTTTGGTGTCGTTTGCTTGACTGAAGAAAAATTTTACATTTAAATCTTTTATAACCATAGTGGTAGTATATTTTTAGCTTTTTCGTGAGTATGTTCATGGTATGACCTATCATGTTTTTGATGTTGTTGAAGTTACTCGCTTTCTCCCAAATATGATTAACAAAGTCTATTCTCTACCATGGGAGGGGCTATACCCAGGTGTAATCAGATTTTAACTTTGTGGAGAAAACCAGCGCCGAGAAAACCGACCTGCTTTACGTATACTAGATCACCTGGGTATAGACCCGCCTTGTTCTCTACGAGGTAAACTTTTTGCAGGTAAACTAGTCGTATACCTGTATAGAAAACTTTTTTTGTAGCTTTTGTCTTCAATATTAGATTTCTTATAGGTTTCTTTTATCAAAAGGTTTCAACACTATTGAGAGAATTTTTCTTCAGTTACGTACAATAAAAAATATGACACTATCAAGACTTAAGATCACAACACTGGATCGCGTCTAACTTTCTAATAGATGCTATAATAGTTATGAATAATTAAATAAAGGCTAAAATATTAACGTCCCATAAAAAAATATAAAATTTCCATAAAAAATGCAAAATTTGCCAGTAATGAAACAAGGGTAAAAT
Source organism: Aedes aegypti (assembly GCF_002204515.2). Classification (NCBI taxonomy): domain Eukaryota; kingdom Metazoa; phylum Arthropoda; class Insecta; order Diptera; family Culicidae; genus Aedes; species Aedes aegypti. The sequence continues at coordinate 180,315,930 of NC_035107.1, forward strand.
CAACAGAAAAGTTAAAAATTTACATAAAAAAATAAAGAAGTGCATAGAAAAAACAAAATTTTCCATAAATAAAACAGCAATTTTGAGCAATAAATAGATTCAAAAGTGCAGTAGAATCGACAATAATCTTACTAAAAAATATCGAATTTTACATTTAAAAACCTCAAAATGTCCCTATTTTCTTCACAAAAAGCAAGAAATAATTATAAATTTTCCACAAAAAAAGCCAAAATTTGTAATAAATAAATAATAATTCGCCCACAATAAATCAAAAATTTCCATTCAAAAAATCAAAAAGAGCAATAGCAGTAAATGCAATGTTGCAATAAACAAACCCAACTGAGCAATTCAAAATGACAATCAATACATGAATATGTTGTAGAAAATTCCAATATTTAAGTAAAACTTTCCATAAAAATAACGTAATTTTCCAATAATGAGTAATAATGTGTGTAATGGATTTCATAAATTTTCAGTCAAACTGAAGCATTGTTTTCACAATTGGAAATTTTGGCTTTTTTTGTGGAAAATTTATAATTATTTCTTGCTTTTTGTGAAGAAAATAGGGACATTTTGAGGTTTTTAAATAAAAAATTTGATATATTTTAGTGAGATTATTGTCGATTCTACTGCACTTTTGAATCTATTTATTGCTCAAATTTTTTTTATTTATGGAAAATTTTGTTTTTTCTATGCACTTCTTTATTTTTTTATGTAAATTTTTAACTTTTCTGTTGATTTTAGCCTAGTTTCTCTACTGGCAAATTTTGCATTTTTTATGGAAATTTTATATTTTTTATGGAACGATTATCTGTCTGCCTTAAATAAAATATCATGAAAACAACTTGTTAACCTCATGTGGTACCCTTAACAAAAAATTCAGCAACAAACTGCGGTCCTAAAAAAAATTAACAATGAAAAAAAAAAAATCACTAAGTGTCAAATTTGTGAAATATTTGAAATGTCATAACTTTTTTGTTTATTGGCTTACCATCACCAAATTTTCATGGTAGATAGTTAATATAATGGACCGTTTTCCCTCAAAAAATTACGTTGGTATTCCGATAGGGTTTTGAGATATTTGAGTTTTTGTGACAAAAATGATGTTTTTTAATGCAAAAAAAATTTTTTTTTACTGCGTGTATTTTTTTTTGAATCTTTATTTAGTTGTCTAACTTTGTTTCTTCAGTTGTCTAACAATCGAACGAACCGTTTTTGCTGTGCAGCTTTTTGAATATTTTTGAACCATTTTCACATACACCCTTTTGAAAAGTTAGTCGTGACTCAACTTGAAGATTTGATATCGGAAAATGACGATTTAGATGGAACTGAAAAACTGTGCAAAGTTTCAGATATTTTCGAAATGGTCGATCAGAATCGACTTGCATGCCTCCGTGGAATCCCTCAGTTAGGATGTCCTTTTACACGGTGAATACACGGTCTATAACCGCTACCAGATTCTCCTCAGCAACCTTTCTCAAATGATGATATTTCATGTGAATTAACTCAACATATAATCTATAGAGATTATGATAACGTGTACTACAGAGTAGTGTATTGTGTGCTTTTTCGGTTTTGGTGTATTTCAATAATTACCCTATTCTATATTGTTGTTAAAGTACACGAAGCCCATATCAGTATGACGCATAAAAGAACAGCAACCAACAATCTTTACATACTATTTCCAAATGGTACAATCCAATAGGAGCGATTTAAACCCCTCTACCATTCATATTTATCACAGCTCTTCTAATTTTGAAATCCCTGTCGATTTTACTCCTTAGTCATCTGGATTTGGAGGTATTCTGATAATTCTGGGGGACGAACATATAGCAATAATCCACGTAATATCTCAAGCTACATAATTTTTGTCATGTTCGGTTAGTAGGTTTTCCATTACTTTGATGACCGTGAACGCTTCTTCTCGAGTCCGTGAAAAACTATTGCTAGATCATGGTGTGCGCCATCCATGCACGACTCGGCTAGACATATACAGTAAGCTGCTCACCTGACCAAGTAGGTGCAGCCACTTGGCTCCGTTGAGCCTTCCGATCCATCCAAATAGTGATAAAGCGACGACATTCTCTGTTGATCTGGATTGATAAAAATGTGTTTTTAGTCAAAAGTTGTTTGCATCCAGTGCATTTGATTGATGAAGACCAATTTCTAGTTTCCATGTTTCCAAGCTTGTGTGTTTTCCAACCAATACGATAGCTGAGTGGTCGTGACCAGGCATAGTTTGCTTGTGTACATATTTTGATTGCCCGATATTGATCTTGAGTATGTGTCAGCTGTCTATAGTGGTTATCACGCTCAATGGTATGGGTGCCCTAGTGTAGATGTAGTTGTGAACCTTAGAGGAAAACAATATGCACTCTGTCTCGACAAACACCCAGAAACCGGGTGTAAATTTTTCAAATTGGGTAATATTTCCATATGCATTTTGATGAGTCTGGAAAGCGTGTGCAAGTTTCTTTGAGGAAAACAAAAACAAACTGTGTATGACAAACGTATGCTAGTCTACGTGTGTTCAAATGTCACTAAGCTCTATTGGATTTTGGCATCGTTCGTCATGCGAAGAAAATCGTCAACAGCTGATTCTGCTGCGGTTGATGTGAACGTTGGATGCAGTAAATTTGCGCCACTGTGCGATACCGTGATTCATCGTGAATTGCTCAGATGTGTTCCATTGATCAGAGTTGCTCGCTGCCATTATCAACGCTTAAGATTTGCTGATTTGTACAGGCCCACTGCGATACAATTCGGATCAATCTATATCACATCAACATCATGCTGCCTACTCCATCACCAGTGCATTGATGGCGATAGACTATGGATATCACTGATGGGTTAAGTTTAGCCTTAAATTAGACATATCAAATGACAATTTATCAGTACGATATTTTTGACATCGTTGCAGACAGATTGAAACTACGTGTTGGTCACTGAAAAACATTAAAAGCATGGATAATTACCACGTGATCATTCATTCTGCAGTGATTATGATCTAGAGTGCGATGTCGCATCACTGCTGTTGGTTGTCAAATCAAAGTGATATTGATAGCTCGCAAGTGATATTGATAGTTTTAGAGTATCAGCCATCAGCTGATATGATTGATATTAAGCAACTCTGCCATTGATGATCGAAAAGCGGTAGAAAGATTGTAAGTATTTACATGGAGCGTTCGGCAGGACATACATATACTATGTGTATTTACCTGTGCAACCAGGCAATGAACCTAGGTTGAATCCAACGAGTATCTGTAGAGTCCAGAAACGGGTATTGATGCTAAATTGGTTTCCAATCCAAATTCAGTGCGTTTGGTTCCGATCATATTCCAAAATAGAACTTAGCCATCTTGAGTGTTCCTTGCTACCATTTGGAATTTTGGTAAATGTTCATATTGAAGACGCTGGAGCTAGCCATTACTAATGGCTGCCAATTGTATGGACGTACAATATCGCTTGAAATCCTTTATTCCGTTTTGCGCCAAAGCCACGTATCCTCGGTAGTTTCCTTTGTCCGGTTGACTGGGATTTAATCCGGATCGAAGAACCATTATGTTGAGGTTCCGTGTTTGCAAAACGGGCTCTTTGGGAGGAGAGAAATATTCCGAGGAGAGGCTTCAATAATTTAGCAATGAGGTAGCTAGAGTGGGTGGACTTACTCACAAACAACCATAGTATAATACCAGGTTTGCGGAGGGCAGTGCAATGTAACTCGACCCAAGCTCAAGGTTAGAAAACAGCGCGCTTCTACTGCGAAGTATTCACTGAAGCCCTGAGGCGCGAACTGAGCACTCTGGATTTAAACGGTGTAGAGCTAGTTGCCTTTTTTCTAATATAATTTTCGCACTTCCAGGAAAGCTAGAAACTTTCACATAACCCGACAATCTGGAGAGCACATGGGGTTTGGGCTCTGTGGTTCTCTCTTAACGGTCTACTGCGGACGCATGTCTCGAGTGCGGTAACAGAGAATGAAAGGGGGAAAACAGGGGGTTACAAGTCGGTCTTGCGATTCCGGTTGAGGGGTGACTTCTGGTTGGCATGCGCCTCGAAGACCCAAAGCCGATCGATACTACTCGGCGTAGTTCCCGACGGTGAAACTAGCCTACTCCGATGGAGAGTACCTCGATGATAGAATATCTCCCGAAACCGCAAACGTTACGCGTTGTTTATACTCCGTTGTTGGGCGGTAGAGTGCCGAAGTCAGCCTAGTGATTCCGGTTTGGAGGATGGCTTCCGGTTCACTGCCGCTCCGACGACTCAAGCCGGTGATACGCTCGTACTACTCAGAATAGCTCCCGACGATGGATCTATCCTACTCTGACGAAGATTTCCCCGGTGGCGGAAGATCTCCCGAAACGGTGCTATCCGGGTAGATTCCGAGGTCGGTCCTGTGATTCTGATGGAAGGAGGCTTCCAGTTCACAGGCACCCCGACGATCATTTGCCGGTGCTAGAGCTAGTTGCTGTGATATCATGAGCGTGTGATGCTTCCATGCCGAGAAAAGCCCCTCCTAGAGAGAACAGGCCGTCGGTGTACTGGTGGTGCAAATCTTCCTTCGCGCTAGACGAAAATTGCAACGCACGCACGCACAGAAGCACGAAGAGAAGAACACGGTGCAGCATTCAGGGAGGCAAAGTTAGCTCTCAAAAAGTAAATCAAGTGTCAAAAGCTGGCATGCCATAAAAGGTCTATACCAGAGTTCCAACTCAGTTGCGTGCGGTGCCGCCTACAGAGGCATAATGGCTAAGACCAAAGCGGCTCAAAAGAAGTGACCCAAGTTGCTACGATCGATAATCGATGTACTCTTCCCACATCATCCCACAAGCCCATGGCATCCAGCGCCGTATGCGGCAGTTGAAGGAGAAGAATTGGCGAGTGTATCGAACGAAGTGCTGGGCACCGGGACCTGATGTATCCCGAATGTTGTCCTAAAAGTGGCAGTCAATGCGGATCCTGACATGTTCAGAACTACGATGCAACACTGCATTGATGAAGGAATCTTCCCGGATGTATGGAAGTGACAGAAATTGATACTATGTATGCTATGGAATACTATGGATGTATGGAAGTGACAGAAATTGATACTACTACCAAAGGCGGGGAAACCACCAGGTGACCCGTCGGCGTACTGGATACGACAGGTAAGCTGTTGAAGAGGTTGATCCTCAACAGGCTAGTACCGTATATGGAAGGTGAGGATGGCCTGTCCAACATTCAGTTTGGATTCAGGAAAGGTAAATCCACTCTGGACGCTGTTGGATGGCAATCGATCATAAAAGGAGCGGCATCCGGTACTGCGCAGTTGTCACTCTGGATGTGAAAAATGCCTTCAACAACGCAAGCTTGGAAGCGATAGCCCACGCACTTCATCGCCGCAAAATACTGGTGCAGTTGTGTAAACTTCTAGAAAGCTATTTTGAAGGTAGGATTCTACTATATGACACAGAGGAGGGGCAGAAAAGTGTTCGAATTACCGCGGGAGATGTTATAGAATGCGATGAACGATGACGTGCTGAAGCTGCCCTTCCCGATGGGTGTTAAGATTGTTGGACGATATCATCACAGAGGTCTATGGCGAATCTATGAAGTAAGTAGAGCTGACAGCAGCGCACTCTATTTCCATAGTTGAGGAATGGATGAAGTAATGAATGAAGACTAGGAGTGAGGTGAGCAACGGGCGTTTATCTCGGTAGGTGATTGCATCGTAGAGTCCAAGCGATCCCTTAGGCATCTTGGGGTAATGATCAATGACAAGCTCAGCTTCGCTAGCCACGTTGAATACGCCTGTAATAGGACATTTACGGCTATAGTAGCGCATTCGAGGATAATGTCTAACGGCTCTGATGTAATGGTAGGCGTGACGCTATCCCTACAAAGGTATGAAGGCCCAATCTGATCAAAAACGCTCAGAACGAGCGGAAACCTTAAAAGGTGAGTTAGCAAGTATAGGATCATGTGCTTAAGGCCGTGTGCATCATAGCCGGGAAGACGCCCATCGGGCTCATCATCAAGAAAGATGTTCAATGCTTCAACCAAAGAAGTATCATAGAGGAGTCAACAACGCCTGTGAAGAGACAACGCTCAGAGATTGGCAGCAGGAATGTGACAACTCCGCTAAAGGTAGAAGGACCCATCGGCTAATACCAAATATGTGAGATAGGTATGAAAGAAACCATGGGGAAGTAAACTTCCACCTGTTGCAGCTTCTGGCACGACATGGTTGCTAAAGGCAGAACCTGCGTAGGTTCGGGCACTCAGAATCTCCTGCGAGCCACAATTGTGCTGGTGTAGAGGAAATAGCGGAGCATGTCGTGTTCGATTGTCCCCGTTTCATTGTTGTGAGTGATCGCATGCTCTCTACATGCGAAGGGGACTCGGACATTATAATCTAGAGAATATGTGCGGATGCCAAGTACTGGAATGCTGTAACTACGGCTGTCACTCACATTATGCTTTGGCGCACCGACCGGCTGAAGAGGATTAGCCCTGGTCCCCTGTAACAGAAGAATCAGTTCGCCTAGGCTACTTCTACTACACGTGTTAAGTGCTATATGCACTGGCCCCTTCCCAAAGAAAAACCGTAGGGTGATAAGGGCCTGAGGCTAAGGGTAATATCTGTGCACTCTGTACTCATGGACTGGTTTTCGTGGGTTGTCGTTGGTGCGGCATCCCCACACTTTTTGAGATACCTTCTGAAGTGTCTGTTTGCAGATTTCCTCCTTGTAAAATAAAACATGATATACGAATGCGAAAATGGCTAATTTGGCGATGGAAGCTCTCATTTCATAACAATTAGAGATGGTTGGGATTTACATTTTTGAAACCCGGACCCGACCCGAACCCGAGACAATAATTGAGAAGCAAACCCAAATCCGACCCGAACCCGAAAAATTTTCGCTGTTCAAACCCGAGCTCGACCCGAAACCCGAAATTTTGTTGTTGGAAAAATCTGAATTCAAAACGATGATAAATTCATCGTTTCTGATGCATAGGAAAACTTCTATATTGTTACTCTGTTCACAACTCTCACCAAACCCGACCCAAAATCGGCTAAACCCGTCTTTTTTCAAACCCCAAAACCCGACCCGTACCCGATAACTCTGTAGCCTCCAAACCCGACCCGAACCCGAAAAGTTTAAAAAAATCGGGTTTTAAAACCCGAGACCCGACCATCTCTAATAACTCTGGAAGTGCTTTTAGACCACTTAGCTCGCGAGTAGGCTCTGTCCCTGCGAGGAATGTCAAAGAGAAGAAGAAGAGGTTTTAAAATGAATCGTAACGTCCAAAATTCTTCACAAGAATAAAGTCATAAGGTAACAAAGATCTACAATAATGATGTTGTCATTCTTGCAAAACTTCATTAATCTTGAATGATAATATTTATCGTTCCAAATAATGTTTACAAAGTGTACGGTAAAACCATAAATCCTTCTTTTGAGAATAAAGCACAATCATAACACCATAATCTCATCATTAATTAGCTTCCTGTAGCGTTAACTTGCAGGTGGTATCGTCTGAGCCACTTCAGGCAGCCAAATCTCTCATTTAGCGTTAGCATACAATATGATTCGAGGTCCGATTCATTGGTCGATTAATGTTAGCCAACACGGCAATAGCCACTACAATCCAACAACAGCAACTATTTATGGCAGCTGTAATTGCTTCTATGTGCGCCTAATCTGCTCCTGCCTTTTCGCTGATCAACCGCCGAAACGCCATATTTTTGATGGATGGGAAATATCGGAGCCGTTCCTATCGTGGTTTGGAAAAGTATCTGGTTATACCCTTCTACTGGATTTCTCGGCGCCGCAGCGGCAAAAGGAAAACATTTTTCTCATTTCAAGAGCTCCTATTAAAATACTTTTCTTCCTACCGCGGCCAGTCGATTAGGTTCAGCGGCTTTCGGTAGGATCCAGCTGCTCTCACTTCATTGATGCTTAATCACATTCGGCTCAAGACGCTCTTTGCCGGAGCAACCACTCTCCGCAGGCAACAAACGATGAACCGAAAACACATTTCTCATTTTTAAGTAACGTTAATTAAAGATTACTATCTTAATTATTTGTTTATTGCTGGTTTTCCTTTCGTGCACTGCCCAATGATGCCGATTACCGCTGGTTTTCCATCGGATTTAGAAATAGGAAATGGAGGGCAATACTAAGCAAAGTGCGAAACTTTTTGAGATTTTTCGCAAGCTTAAGCAGCCCAGATGGCCGTAGCTATTCAGCAATACCAAGTTGAGGGTCGTGTATTCTATTTCTACAGTTAACTCTCCCTTACTCGATATTGAAGGGACCATCGAGTTAGGGAGGTATCAAGTTACAGAACACAAAATCAGTGCAATTGCTATCCAAGTGACCATCAAGTTAGCCATGAAAACCAACTTTTACTATGGTTCTCTAACTCGATATCGAGATGCCGAATATTGAGTAAGGGAGAGTTAACTGTATTAATAAAACCCCGTTTAGCGCCACCTAAACCTTTTGATTGAAACTTAACACACCCCCTATCTTCCTCACCAGTATATGTTGAGTCAAAGAATTAAAGAATTCCTAATTGTGAACTGCCTCCACTGATCGTTAACATTCAAAAAGCCGACAAATGAGTCTATTTTTGAATGCCATCAAACTTAAACATCCAACAAACTCGCAATGTGGTGGTATAATATTGTATGCAGTTGCCTAAAAAAAGCCTCATTTGCCATGGCGCACGGAACGAGAATTAATTGAAAATCGTAAATCACGACCCGCTCCTCAACATTGTTATTACTGTTGTCATCGCGCACGCCACGAATGCGACAGTCTGTTGTGTGGTGCGATTTTATTATGTGTATTGCCACTTCCAATGGGGGAGAGCGGTAGCAAGTGAATCGACGCGGCAGGATAAATCTATTAAAAATGTCACTCATGCTTATAAAGGGACATGCAAACACAACGAGTATTAATTGCGTGAAAATAATGCCAGTTTATTTTTTTTTTGACGTAGTACCCAAGATTGGAGTTGCGATCTTGAGATTCATGCTGTTCCATATTATTCTATGTTCCAGACTCTCTATGAAATGTAAATACAGTAATGACGCGATTTTGTCAGCCCCCGATTTTGTCTACCCCCGATTTTAGCACCCTTTTTGACCCGATTTTGTCTACCCCCGATTTTAGCATCCTTTTTTCCCGATTTTGTCAGCCTAAAATTTATATTTATTTTAATAAGACTAAACACATCTATACTGGCATTATTAGGTGCATAAAGTCAAGTATGACATTGGCCACGTCTATACAATCATCTAAAGATCGAGTTTTTGAAATTTGAAATTCTTAATATTTATCCAAGAAACTTACCAATGTTACCTTAGATTATGGTACATAAAAATGGTAGTAAAAATAATGTTTATATTAACAATATAAACAAAAGGACTTAGTTTCATGTCCTTAAGTTAAAATAAAACTTGAAACCAGTCGAAAAACTTTATCCCGATTTTAGCTCTTTCCCGATTTTGTCAACCCTAAATTCAGCATGGGGCTGACAAAATCAAGACATTACTGTAATAGCAGTTTTTCACAAAACTAAGGTAAAACTTGATATATAAGTAGTTTTTTTGTGCGATCAGACTTGATTTAAAGATATATGTACATTTTAGACTTTTTTCAACTCTCTCCGTGACATAATGTATTGTTCGAACTTTCGCCCCACTATGGGCCAAAACTGATTTCTAAACATTTATGCATAAACTATTAACCTCGAAACAATAATCAAGTCTAAAACTAACGAATAATCATATTTATCTTGACATTACGTCCTCACTGGGAAAAAGCCTGCTTCACAGCTTAGTGTTCTTACGAGCACTTCCACAGTTATTAACTGAGAGCTTCCTTTGCCAATTGTCATTTTTGCATGTATATAGCGTATGGCTAGTACGAAGATACTTTATGCCCTGGGAAGTCGAGAAAATTTCCTTAACGAAAAGATCTTCGACCGACGGGATTTAAACAAACGCCCCTCATCTTAATCTAGCTGAATAGTTTATAATTTATTGCTACGGTTATCTATTCTCCCTTTGGAATATAAAATCCGTAATATTGCACACAACTTCCAAGTACTCATCACTTAAGCAAGCTTTGTTCTTTGCTTAGTGTTCTAAGAGCATTTCCATACCTTCTTATCAGCAGGGAGTTTTCTTTTTAACCAATTTATTTTCCTGAATTTGTACTAAAATTCGTTAAAACATCTTCAATTTTCTAATGCACATATTCAAATTATCTACGCTAGAAAAGTACACAAGAAAATGTCAATCCTTCCCAATCAGATATCGAATGATGCTCATTCGATGATGTGTTTGATGCAACCAAAACCCTCGTCTTTTCACACTGCTATACAAGGAAGAGGAAGTGGAAGGAATTTATCAATCACGAAAATTATGTGCATCCCTTCCGACATGTCCGCTTCTACTATCGTTCCAGCAAGGCTTGGCAAAGGCGCAAAGTTACGACCCATTCTGTTGTAAGTGGTTTGTCCTATGGAATGGCCGCGACGGGAAGAAACCCCCAGACAACACAGGCAGAAGTTGATTTTCCGAATGAGTAACTTTTGGTCCCATTTAGGACAACCAATTTTTCACCAGTATTCGGCAGTATGTAGGTATCGTCTTCTCAGTTAGTCAAGGAGAGGTCTAGGATAGGACGAAAAACGGTTACTCCCAGCTCAGCATGTTTGCACGACTACTTTACGAGCTAAGCTGACAACAGCCAGCGCGTCCTTTTCCGTTTGGCTTTCAAGTGTCATTAAATCGTGTGATGATTTGACACTTTCCGTCGCCTCTGTTGGCTGTATGTTAACTTCCAGTCCCTATTGTTGGTGTTTGTACTGATATTAGGGTGTTCTGAAAAATAAAACAATGGTCGAAAATTTTTAGACAAATTTTCCGAGCACCAAATTGAAGCTGCCTCTAGCCCAGGCTCTTTGATTCTAGTGAAGAAACAAAGAATGCCGCCTATCGTGATCAGTTTTACATTATTTGCAGGATTTAGGCCGGGAATCTTGAAATCAATTGGGGAATCAAGGTTTCCTTCCAAATCGTAAGGAAAGGAGGTTGTCGTATTTTGCCGGAAACTCTCAAGGTAAAAGTCCATTGAGTACGTAAACATAATGTTGCCACCCGCTCGAACCACCCACTAAATCACCCTCTCGAGCCACCCAACAAAACGAAGCACAGTGTTTTGTGCGCTGGCCAGAAATAAATCATCATGTTCCGTGTATACCTCCATCCACAGAATTAAAGAGGAATTATTACTAGAACACGTTCCATACGAAGGAATTATTGTCGATATGAATTCATCAACACTTTCATAAGAGCTCAAAATTGCAATTTATTTCATTTTGAAGAGGGAATATGTGTTTTGACCAAAATTACAAGCATTTTTCGCACCATGCGTGATTTTGTTTACCTTTTTTGACAATTTTCTCCTCTCTTCTCTCGCTTCACAAAGACGGAAGAAGTTGCCATCAGTACCGTTTTGTCTCAAATTCCGAACAGACTCATATTCCGAACACTCCGTTTTTGTATGGCGATTCGGTTGAAATGTTTCGCTGAAATATGTCATCAAATAACCAGGAAATAGCAGTCGATTGCAATTCAGTTTTAACGTCTTTAAATGTATTTTATACCTCGGGAGTATTGATGATTCTTTAGGTCAAGACCAGTAAAACTAGCTTGAATAAATTTATTTGCGAAATTATTCATTTGAATACGCTTTATTCGTGCTGTTCGGAATTTGAATCAAGGTGTTCGGAATATGAGACAGAATGAACGCAGTGTTCGGCATATGAATCAAAATATTGTTCCATACTTTTACGTTAAAACAATACTAAACAAGTTCAAATAAACATTTTTATCAGCACACTACACAGCTAACAGTTAGGCTTTCCGAAGAAATTAAAACTTTTACAAATATTAGCTAATTTATGCCTGCCAGATGCATTTGAAGTCACTGCTGGCCTTAAGTGTTCGGAATATGAGTCAAAACGGTATGCATGAATTGTACGGTCAATTCTAGTGTATCATATTCTATGTTCATTTTTGCTGTTTGCGTCCTAGGGTTTTAATGCTAGTAATGGACCCCTTAGTAGCTGAAATTCATTCTAGACGCTTTTCCGCAATGATATCTCAGACGCATATACGTTTTGTGGAGTCTAACAACAAATTCAATCTCTTTACTTCATAGTACGTCTATGAAACATACAAAATCATTCGATTTTTCTAGCGAAATATGCATTTGAAAAACTGTTGTCCGAATGCCTATTATGGACCCTCCCGGGGTCCATAATAGGATTGTTTACAAATTTGACGTTGCGTATTATGGACCCTCCATTAGATTCCCATGTAATCCGGCTCGCTGCCGACGAGCCTATTATGGACCCACCTGGAAATGCGTATTATGGACCCTCTTGTGTGGTTTCATTTACAAAACTGTTCAAATATCTGTATTTATGCGTCTTAAACCAAATATTTTGCCTGAAACTGCTGACTAACAATGTAATCGAAGTTCCCCCGGTGGATTTTCATAGAAATAAAGTTGCTTTGAGTGTTAATTTTATGTTTTTCTGTAGGGGGTCCATAATACGCAAAGGGTCCATAACCGGCATCGACTCCCTATATTGTTTTTTTCACGCATAAAAATGTTTTGCAACACTTGTGACATTTTGTACACCTTTTGAATGTTCAGAAATTGTAGAATACGGGGTTGGAGCAAGCGTGTGAATATCCGAACAATGTAAATTCCAAACATAAATACTGACATCACTTCCAATCAGTTAGAATTGCGCTCTCCTTTCATAATCAATGTTGGCTCAGAGAAATTAAGTAATTGATTGCTCCTAGGAGCACATTGCGTAAAAAATCAAAGTGTTTCAAGCATCGCATCAATTTTTTTTTGGAATTGTTACGGTGAGTAGAAGTACAATTAAAAGTGACTTCTAGTACGGGCACAGGAGAACCAACAAACAATAACACGGTGCGTGAAGAAGGAGTGATTCAGTAGAGAATGGTATTTCACAGCACAAATCACAGCAATAACTATGTGTTTGCGCTCAAAAACTAATAAATTTTGAAAAACACACTATGAAATGCTTTCAGTTAAGAAACCACCCCTCTACGATAAGGTTAGTAACTTCAAATAATCATTTTTTTATCGCTCTCGAAAGCACTGTGAGAAGTGTGGGAGGGGGAGCGTAAAGTGAAGGGAGAGGTGAGGTGCCATATTAGAGGCCAACTCAAGCAACTATGTCCTTAAAGATCGCGAACTTCTTTTCAAACATCTTGAAGAGAAAAAGCATATTTTTTTACTTATGGCGACAAAACTGAAGTTTGTTCAAAGTTAAAGGTCTCTCAAGTGACTATATCACCTGAACAGATGAAAAATTAAATAAATGATTATTTACCTTGATTTTATCCAGGCCAAGTAATCATTATGAAAAATAGAACCCAATTTGGCATTCTTCGGAGAGGGCTTTCTCAAGCTTCTTACCATTGTTGGAGATTCTGAAACACGTTGCCGTTCATCTTTCCTGGTAGCTTTAATATTATTAAGGTCAGCTTAAGAAAAAGCAAGACTTATGTACGATGTCCGTGTGACAAGCGAACATTTCCAGAAACCTGGAAGAAATTGTCAGAACCCCACTCAGTGCCGTCGATGCCAAAAGTGGGGTCATGGTACAAAGCTTTGTCGCATGGATGCTAAATGCATGAATTGCGGAGGTTCTTTTCGCGCTAAGGACGTATGTTCTATGAAAGAATATGCCATCTAGTAATCTTCTGGGGCTAAACTAAAAGCGAAACAAGGATGTCTCTAGTCACATCCGTTGTATGGTCAAATATCAGTAGTACCGATTTGGTTCCTCAAAAATTCAATCGATTATGTTTGCTAAGGGGCGTGCCTTCGCTGAGATGTAAATTTCTATGAAGGGTGTAAATAGCGGGACCTTTTCATTATAGTCGATTTTTATCAATATCTGAGGAATCAAAACAAGAACTGTACAGAAATCGATGCTTCATACATTACCTATCAATGGAAATGGAGTAATGCGACATGCACTATACACTAAGGATACGGGCAATGCCACAATAGATCTAAATACTGGTCGCAGTGGCGCATCCAAACAGATAAAAAAAGGAATATGGCAATAATTGTGAATGCGCAAATTGCGGGGCAACCATAAGTCTATCTTTTGGGTAGGCTTCTAAAAACGAATGGATCAACCCAAGGAAATTCTTATGCCGATATTGTAGCAGGTAGTTCCAGCTCTTCTTATTTTTGATAAAATTTCTCCCTCTGATATTGATTTTTTTACTCAACATCAAATGATCAAATCAAATGAATGATGCAATGTTTAAAACCACCACAATAGCTGAAGCAGTCCAAGTTGGTGTAAAATTTACCTTAAAAATTGTTATTGGATTACGTTTCTCTAATGGATCCAAATATTTTTTAAATATATTTTAAACATGAGTGCTCGTTTTTTGAATCGTAGAAAAGACGACCTGTTTAACTTTCTAACAGCTAATAACGTACATATAGCAGATATTAGCTTTTGTTGCGCGATCCTCAAGCACCACGCTGATGTGAAGAGCCAGGTTTTCCCACTTGGTTGTGTACAAAATGCAACAGCACGAAGACTTGTGTGTTAAAAACTACGAAAACACTAATTATGGTCGTTTGTAGGTTATCAACATGTTCGGCAAAGTTGCTTTTGTTGGTTAAGTGCATATTGTTTTTTTTTTCATGCTAAAATTTGGACGAGCTTTTCTACTAAAACTCCATGAAAAAAATAACGTCTCAACATGTTCACAAAAGCATTAAGAAATTTCCAATGGTAGCATTCCGCCAGAGTTCTTTCAATCATTTCACCTAGAACGTCCTTTAGGTACTTATTACATACAAATTCCAATGGCTAGTTTGAAGTATCCTCCTGTATGAATTAATAAGGCACTACTGTGGATTTCTCCAAAAAAATAGTACAAAGATTTAAAGAGTCTCTATATAAATTATTTTCTACCGATAATTACTTTTTTAGATTTCTCTAAAATCAAGCAGCAACGGTTTCCTTCAAAACTCTCTCGAAAATATATTATTTTTTCAAAAGTACCTAACTAAGAAATGTTTAAAGAATTTTAACACTCCTGTAATGTTTCTAGCGGAATACGTTCAACAGTTCTTTCAAAAACTCTTCCTCAAAATACTGAAAGATTTCCAGAGAAATTTGTTCAGGTATGTCTTAGAGAATTATATAATTGTTTCGCTAAGATTGTTCGGTAAAAAATACTAAAGATTAATCTCAGGCAAATACCTGAGATTTTTTTAACCGCTCTTACGATTCTTTTGGGATTTTTTTGAAGAAATTTTTCACCAAATTTACTAAGATTTGAAAATCATTTCTCCAGAAGTTCTATCAAGTATTTTTTAATTATAGAAATAACACCATTTTTTGCGAATGTCTCAGGATTCTTTCAAAAATAACACTTAAAAAATCATCCACTCTCGGTTTTTTGGATCAAAAACTACTCCATGAATATCTCAATATATTTTGGGGATTGCTTTGCAAATTCCTCTACGAATCACTTCATATCAGATTTCTAGAGAAACACATACAAAAGGAGGTTTGAGAAGCTTTGTCGGATTTTTTTTTCAAATTGCAGCTTAAATATAATACGGAAAATTTTACTAAATTCCGGTCGTAAAATTCAAGAATAAAACCGTACAATTTCTGAAACATGTTGACAATGTACCTCACGGAAAAGCTTAATTGGTCCTTGTAGGATTTACTACAAAAATTCTTGTGCTGTTTTCTTTGTCTTACAAAATGATTGGTGTTAAAATGAATGGAATTTTTACAGAAACTAATTTTAACTGAACTTTTAGATAATTTGTATGAACTCAGAAGTATCAAGATATTATGGTGAACTTATCAATGTAGAACTCGTTTTTTCTTACCTCTTTTATTTCGAAGTACTGTAAAATTTTAACGCGATAATATTGCCGGTATGTTTCAAGAACATTAATGAAAATGTTTTGTGGTAAAATTCGTAATGTAAGATTTAACCCTCTAATACCCAAATTTTTATTTTCGATCTAAATATAATTTTTAATAATCTAAAATCGTTCTAAACACGTTTTGGGCAATGATTTATTTTTATTCGCAAATCTATGGATTTCGGTTTTTGATTTTTATAATTTTTATTTTTGAACATCCCTACCCTTTTTCATTTTTTCTTGAAGCCTCTTCTAGTTACAGATTTTTAACAATAATAAAAATTCAAATTTTTACGCTAATTTTTAAAATATTAAATTTTTAATATTTTTCTGGAAATATTTTTATTTTCCGTGTATTTAACGGAAAAAACAGTTTTGAAATTATTTGAATACCACCAAGCTCTTCTTTTGTGATAGGTTGATCGTAGAAAAATATAAAAGGTACGATTTTTTACATCACACGTTAAATGAACCCTGGGTATTTGTAGGTTATATAAGAATACATTTTTTCAAACAATTTTCAGAAATACAAAAAAATATCAAAAGTCATAAAAACTTTTCTTATATGCGTATTATGAGTCAAGGTTTTAGCCAAAAATAAAATCATTTTGATTTACGAGCTACGAAAAAATACACAAAATTCCAAAGTGTACCCCGTCTAAAGGCGGGGTTGGGTATTAGAGGGTTAATAAATTTATATCTTAGGGGAAATTTTTGCATTATTTTGAAAATTTGTTGATTCCTGATTGACTTTCAGGAATCAGGAACCATACGAATAAGAACCCTGCAATTTTTCAAAACTCCTATAATTCACCCCTTTAGATTATTTAAAATGTTGCTGTTTGGAGTACAGAAAGATTTTTGTGCAAAGTTCCTCAAAACATCATGCGAAGGAAGGAGAAACAACAAAAAGGTCGAACAGCTAGTGCAAAAGATGGGCAACACAATGATATATAATTTATCATCTTTTCTCTAGAGGTTAATTACCTGGTAGTTGAATCCTTCCTAATGAATTTACAAATAAAACAAATTTCTCGAGGTGGTCCATCAGAATCATCCGTAGAAATTGTCCTTGAAATCTACCCTTCCTTGACTTCTGGTTTTCTGGAATTCTACCAGAAAGCCTCTAGAAATTCCGCCCTCGTACCGCACAAAAATTCAAACCAAGAATATGGATTCTACTAATAATTGGTGAAATTATTTCTAAAGAAGTGTTTCAGGCAAAGTATCTTAAAAAATCTTTAGAAAATGTTTCTCTGAAGATTCCTTGACCTCTATGCCAATTCCAGGATCAAAAGTTTTCAACAAATTTACTCTGAAGATTCGAAGGCAAGAGACATTTCCAAAACAATTTTGAAGCAAAAACAAATTTTGGGAATCAAACTGCCCAAAACTGACGCTTTTTTTTACCATGGTATGTTGTGCAACGAAGTTGTTAAAAAACTGCGCTTATCGCATACAACTAGAAGCTAATCTTAACAGTAACCAATCGATCAACAGCCGGAAGGTTAAGCTTTCGGTTGTCGTGCGATTCACCAAAGTCAGAACCGCAATGCTGATGATGTCAATAACAAAAGTCATGAACATTGATTCAGAAGATTTTGTGTCATGTTCAATTTTTGTTTTATGATAATATTACAAAATTCTTGATGATTTTGGAAGGGGCTTCTCCTGTTCCTACACCAATGATCAAAAATTAGTACCCCAAGAATGCCAATAATTACTCATAGAAAAATAAAACAATATCTATCTTCTTCTATATAAATAAAAATGGAGTTGTGTTTGTATGTCACGAAATGGCTTACAAACGGGTCAACGGATTTGAATTAATCATTCTTCGTTTTGTTTATCAAGGGTTCCGACGTGTTTGTGTGTATAAAAATCCAAGGATATTCACCGAGAAAGTCGAAAAAACGAGCGTGAACGGAACTGTCATTTTGTATGGGACGATCCGTTGCGTTTTTCAACAGCCTACTTGATGGCAAGACGAAGTTTGCCGGGATCACTAGTAAGAAATATATATATACCGTTTTGTCTCAAATTCCGAACAGACTCATATTCCGAACACTCAGTTTTTGTATGGCGCTGAAATATATCATCAAATTACCAGGAGATGGCAGTCAATTACAATTCAAGTTAATCATCTTCCAATCTATTTTATACCTCGGGAGTAGTGATGATTCTCTAGTTCGAGACCAATAAAAGTAGCTCAGATAAATTTATTTGCGAAATTATTCATTTGAGTACCGTTTTGACTCATATTCCGAACACTTAAGGTCAGCAGTGACTTCAAATGCATCTGATAGGCATAAATTAGTTGATACTTGTGAAAATTTAAATTTCTTCACAAAGTCTTACCCTTAGCTGTTGCGTGTACCGAAAAAAATATTTATTTAAACTTGTTCACTATTGTTTTTACGTTTAAGTATGGAACAACATTTTGATTCAAATGCCGAACACTGTGTTCATTCTGTCTCATATTCCGAACACCTTGACTCAAATTCCGAACAGCACGAATAAATCGTGTTTAAATGAACAATTTCGCAAATAAATTTATCTGAGCTAGTCGTACTGGTCTTGAACTAGAGAATCATCACTACTTCACAGATAGACGTTAAAATTTAATTGCAATTGACAGCCATTTCGTAGAATTTGATGACATATTTCAGTGAAACATTTCAACCAAGTCGCCATACAAAAACCGAGTGTTCGGAATATGAGTCTGTTCGGAATTTGAGACAAAACGGTACGATTTATTCGTGCTGTTCGGAATTTGAATCAAGGTGTTCGGAATATGAGACAGAATGAACACAGTGTTCGGCATTTGAATCAAAATGTTGTTCCATTCTTTTACGTAAAACCAATACTAAACAAATTTAAATTAATATTTTCATCGGTACACCCAACAGCTAACAGTAAGACATTGCGAAGAAACAAAACAAATCATAAATTGATGACATTGATTTTTTTTTTCTGGTACACCCTAACTGATATGCTTTTCTTTCCGAAGGGATGTTTGTCAAGCTGAAAATTGATAGTCGCTAAGGGGAAAATTGGATCCAGGCGATAAAATTTGTGGTAAAGGAAAATGGAAGAACGAATCTTCCCAAGGGGAAAATTACAAGGCGATTTGGCCGCCTTTGTCGTTGACGTCGTGGGTGTAGAGCGAAAGATTGTTTTCACCCCACCATGACAGCACCATTCACAACCCGAAGATTTCGGGTCGACCAAAATTGCCCTTTCAACCGGACAAATTAGCGTAATTAATTTGCACTACTTTTTCACTTCTTCAAGCCCGACAGCGAGAAACACTTCGGTTTCAAATTACGGTACCCGAAGCCCTTTCATTAAATCGCCGC
This sequence comes from Aedes aegypti, assembly GCF_002204515.2. Classification (NCBI taxonomy): domain Eukaryota; kingdom Metazoa; phylum Arthropoda; class Insecta; order Diptera; family Culicidae; genus Aedes; species Aedes aegypti. Next base: position 180,335,320 of record NC_035107.1, read on the forward strand.
GAGTTGCAAAAAACCTAATCATACGCGTCCAGCCGCTCTTTAATTATCCATTTATGCTGTATACGTGTGTATGAAAAAGCTTGGCATCAGCATCAGCACCCAGCATCAATGGCTGTGTGGTGGCTTTCCGAAAATAAGAGAAATTGTGTGGGTGCCTTCGCTTCTCATTTACTCCAATTGCCGCTCGTATTCGACGCTTTCCGTCAGCCAATGGGATCGTAACGCAGTCAATTCCTTAATTGAATACATTCACCAACCTGACCAAGAGCAGATCGTGTGGAGATTTTCTCGGACTCATGCCGATGTCCGGTGCTCGAATTGAAGGAGCATTTCGTCCCCTTGATGCTACAACTAGATAACTCGAAATTTGAAATTTTTGACTTCAATATGTCAAAACATTTTTCTTAATTAGATCTGCAAAATATCCACAGGTCTTAAGCGTGTGATTCAAAATACACAAGTTAAAGATTATTTTTCAATCATAATCTCTGCGATTAACTATCACCTTGTTAAACGGTCATACTTTCAAAGTTGCACATCTCAAAATTTTGATTTTCGAGTTATCTAGTTGTAGCATTAAGGGGACGATTTATTTTAATTTGTTTCATTCCATTTATTAAAGTTCTTAAATATACGCGGTGGTGGAACTCTAGTTTAATTGAATTAAATTAATACATAAACTATATCTGAGCTCTAAAAACTGATCTCAAACAGGAGAAAAATCCTGCAGAATACCAAGTTGAGGTATTTCAAACTAGAAAGTTTCCAATACTTTCAGCCTGAAAACATTGTTGAGTCATTCACAAGAGGTAAAACTCCAAAAATATGTCTCCTACATATCCTACTAACAGAAACTGATAATTGGATCATGTATTCGTCTTGTTGGCACTACATTCATACCGAGACAGAGTCTACTTTTCAGCGTAATGTTCTAACAGATCTACCTTAGTTATTAACTAAGAGTTTCTTTTACCACGACGATAAAAAGATCCTGGACCGACCTAAACACTATGTTGAGCTTTGCTCTGTAGCCGCCAACGTTATCACTAGACTAAAAAGGCTTCGAAATATTAGGTTTTTCAATACCTAAAAAGATTTTCATATAGAATGCAAAAGTGAGGAAGAATAAACTTTCGGAAAGGATGGGAAGAATGAACTTTTTCTGAAGATATCAATAGTTTATGGACCACGGGACGAAAAAAAACATGCTTCTTATTCTCAATAGTAGAAGAAGTAACCTAAGAATGCTAATGTCGCTACTGTTCATGTTACCAATATCTAGTTGGTTACGAGCTGACAGCGTGAGTACTGGGCCTCAAAATGTCAAATTGATTAAAAAAAAATAAATCGCATACTCTACGACATGGAAATGAACAGATAATGAAAAGCCACAATTAAGGCAATACTAATTAAAATCAGCTATGTGAGAACAGCGAAGTATATAAGTCTTATATATCTTGAACCACTTGCCACATTTGCCAATGACGTTTCCCGTGAAGCGAAACGCCATGTTGCGACTGCGTATGAAATACGCCAAATTTCAATGAGCAGGTCACGTAGCGAATATTTTGGATGAAATAAATAGCTAAATTGATATTCAGCAGAGGACCAAATTGATGTCGGTGTGTAGGTGAAACATTGCTTTCTGTAACAATCATGATCCGCATCACATATGTGTCAGTGGCGCGGGAAGTGGATAGGACAGATAGGACATGTACTACGCACACAAACACCTGGGTAGGACAGTCAAACACTGAGGCAAAAATCTCGCATGATTTTCATAAGATCACACTAATGAACGCGTTTTTTATTATTTTTTTGTTGGTTCATAAGACACTTGTGTATTTCATTCGACAAGTGTATTTTTTTTTTCAAAACAATCAATTGTCAATGTCATAAGAACGCTTATGAATCCCATTGCTCATCATTGTGAAGAACCACTTGAGGCAAATTTCCTCGGTACAGCCATTTCACTATCAGAAGTTCAATATGGCTTCCGAAATGAACGTGTTTGCTGATTTGTCGCTGGCTGACTCCGTTTCTAATGCATCAAAGGGTAAATATTTTCTAATTATCATCAATTCCGCTGTAACTAACACTTTTTTTCGATCAGATTAAGGAATTGGATCCAAACAATAAGATTTTTGAATGAAAATTCAAAACAATTTGTATGACGCGTAAGAAAACACAAACCCCCCTCATCCATTGATCCGCCCTTAACGTAAACCAGCACCAATCCAGACGTTCTTCACAACTTTTCTCAATAATGTTTCGCTGCTATGATATACTTCTTCGCGTTCAAAATAGGTTAGCCAACTAGAGAAAATCGAATTTTCATCCATTTTGTCGTATCGCATTCTGAATCGATTCTAATGCTTACAGTAAAGTGCTTTAATCGAATTGCGGCGTGACAAAATGGATGAAAATATGATTTTCCCAAGTTGGTCAACCTATTTTCCAACGCGGATTAGTATTATTCATTCATTGAAATTTATAATCTAAAGCTCAAATTACACAAGACAGTCTTATGGAACCAAGAATGGATCAGAACGTAATTCATAAGACTATCTATGGATTTTGTTATCAAGTCAATGCTGGTTCATAAGATCATCTTACGAAATTCCTTCGAGGTGTATTATGGAAACAACATCAGCCGAAAACCATAAGATGGTCTTATGAATTTCAAAGATTTTTCTTGTGTCGTAATTCCATAAGCAAATCTTATGACAGTCTTACGTTCGCTTTCCTCAGTGAAGGATTGTCCTACCCACAGTTCAACAAAAACAGGATCAGCAGAAAGCTTGAAATATATATTAAACTATTTATCATCTGTTCAATATACATACAAACTCGATACAGTTATTCAATTATTCAGAATGGAAGACACAATAAGGTTTTTCATGTTTTTTTTTATGCCTAGTGAAGCGTGGCATGGTTTGTACATGATCACCAAAAAGTTCTGATTAGTGTGAAGAATGATTGAGGATAATAATAGTGAAAATCTTAGGAAACTAACTGTCAGAATCGTTACTAGAAACTTCTTTAACCGTTAGAAAACAATTGGAGCAATTCTCTGTGGCATTTCTGAATGAATCAATGGACGGTTTCTCAAATATATCTACGACCAACTCTGTACGATCTGAACTTTTTTTTTTTTTGAAGTAATTACATGTGTTTTTTAGACACTTGGTCTCTATTTTAATTTATTTATCTAAAAAATCTCCGCTTTAATAGAAGGTATCTAAAGTGTCTGTTTTTCCCAAAATGGTCTCTAATGTCTCTTTTATTCTTTATCTGTTTTTCGTTTTATCTCTTTATCTGTTTGTTTTGAATCCTAATGTAAAATTGTACAGGCTCCAGAGAAACATTAAGAGGCTATAACGGGTTCAACAGGCTCTTCAAGAACTTCGTCTCAGATTCCATGAGGAAAAGCCTCTGAAATTATCAGAATGATTTAATTTAGAATATTTTCAGGGTCTCCTGAAAGGATTGCTCCAAAATTTCTTATAGAGATTTCTCTACTAATTGCTCAGAAGAATCTCCTCACCAACAAACAGAGAGCAAGTAAAGGCGCATAAGCCTAGGCTTTAGAGCTCGAATATAAGGAAGGAATACATGTATCCAAGAGAAAAGACATTCGGACCCATTGGATTGTGCCTAAACATTCTCAGCTTTGCCACTACCAGCAATTCACATTTCCCAAAAATTAAATGGTTTACGCAGTTGTCTCCGTTTCTTATGACAATTCGAAAAATCTCGTCAATCATGTTTTTCACGAGTAATATGCTGCTCGGGCCCAGATAGCCGTAGTGGTAAACGCGCAGCTATTCAGCAAGACCAAGCTGAGGGTCGTGGGTTCGAATCCCACCGGTCGAGGATCTTTTCGGGTTGTAAATTTTCTCGACTTCCCAGGGCATAGAGTATCTTCGTACCTGCCACACGATATACACATGCAAAAATGGTCAATTGGCATAGAAAGCTCTCAGCTAATAACTGTGGAAGTGCTCATAAGAACACTAAGCTGAGAAGCAGGCTTTGTCCCAGTTGGAACGTAACGCCAGAAAGAAGAAGAATATGCTGCAAATATTAATACTGACAAGAAAAAAGCAGTAAAAACGCTGATATTCTCATTATTACTAGCGCAAGCACTAGAATAGAATAGAATAGAATGCTTAGAAGAATTTCCCACGTGGAAATCCACCATGGTTGACTTCAGAGTTTTTCAGAGTTTCCAATAATTCTTCCGATCATTACTGCACAAATTTATTCAGAGATTCTGTCCAATATTTTTCGAGAAATTCCTTTAGCAAATCCTGCAGAATACTATCCCGAGATTTGATTTTTTTTTCAATTATCTCAGGAAATTATCTATGAAGTCGTCTAAAACTTCCTCGAAAGTCCAGGAGTTCTTTCAGAGATCCATGTTTATTAATGATGACTTCAAACCTTGCATAGTATTTATTGGATATTTCAGATTTTCTTTAGAAATATTTCATGGATTTATTTTCCAGAAAAAATATTCTTTAGATTTCCCTGAAACTTCCCTAAAAGAATTCCCGGAAAAAAATCAAGAAAAACATTTCCTTGAGAAAATCTTATAGATTTAGTGGAGAAAATACTGTAGAAATCTTAAAAGGAAATCTGGAGCAATTTCTGAATGTAATTGCTTCAGAGAAATTTCTAATTCAAAATTTTATATAAATCCTGAAAGACGATTTCATAGAAAATCGCTAGAAATTCCTGGAGAAGTTATTGATTTAATTTTGGAAGATGTTTTGACCTGGAACCTTGAAAAAAATCTCCCAGATTTTTTGGAGGAATCATGATGATTTCTAGAATGGTTTCTGTGGACATCCTTGGGAAAATCCAGGTTGAATTCTTGAGGTATCCTAAACAAAATTAGTGGAGAAAGTCCTTGGAAAATAATCACTAAATATGCTATTTTATAAATTTCCGGGGTATTATCTAATCACACCTGAAATCGTTTCTGATAAAATTCCTAATGAAGATCATGAAAACACATACAGTAATACGAGCAGTAATACTTGTCTTAGTATCACGAGGAATTCTTAAAAAATGTGTTAGATCTTAGATAAATACCTTCTCTGATGGTATTAAGAATCAAACTCTTAGCCCCAGGCTCCTAGTAGGATCCGTTTTGTTTTCTTGGTTCCTGTTTGGTATCTTTTCGGCCTCGTTTTGGTTTCTTTTATGTCTCTTTTTGGTCTATTTTTTCAGACGATAGAGACTTCTTTCTCATTGTTAAGGTACTCAGTCGTTACCAGTCCTTTAAAGACGAAAAACCTTCCTACTCTACTGGTAACGACTGACAACCTGTGCGTTTGAGCCCCTTAAAAATAGTAATTTTCAATTTCCATGTTCGGAAATTTTTTTATCATATCAGTTAAATAAAGCACCTACTCTCAACTGTAAATAAGCGATAAAATCGGGTCTTATAATCGCTCTCTCTCTTTGGGGCTCCCATTCGCTACTCTTATTTATCAAGCTTGTTGCAACTTGCGGAACATTACCGATCATGTACCAATACAGATAGTATGTTTTACTTCGCTTGCTTTGATTGTACTTCAAAAAAGCACGAACGTGAATTCAGCGTATTCAGCAATGCCTGTCCAAGACCACGGGGTGTCCCGTGATACTTAATTTTACAAATTTAAATCATACTTTGCTTTTTTTTTCTGTTCGGAACATAAACCACTGCGACCAATATTTGATCTATTGTAGTATATCCCGTGTCCTTTGTGTAGTGCATGTCGTTTTACTTTGTCACTATCGAGAAGTGATAAAGCATTCGGTTTTCTTACAGTTGTAATTCCTAACTTGATCACAGGAAAGGATTCTAACTGAAAGGTTCCTACCCTTCGAAGAGTGTGGTGCATGCACTCTCGACAGGCGCGCCCCTTTATCAGGCAAAATCGGATCCCTCGATAAAGCCAAGAAATTACACCGATATTGTCCATGCATCAGAATCCTAGTCCTTACTTCTTCAAACTAGAGAACGAAATAAATAAAAGATTAGAAAACAAATTGTTGAATTCGACTCATTTTTTTTCCTTGTCTCAAGATCATTCTCGGCAACCGGGAAAACCGAGACTTGTCACTTTCAACAAGGTTTAAAATGTAACAAGGACTAAAAGTGTTCCTTTGATTACTATAACATCCTGTTCTCTTCGTTTGAAGCAGTCAGGACTAGGGTTCACTGGTAGATCTTTACCCCATAACGCACCACGAAAAGGTGATCTACCCGCGTTATGGGGGTACTTTGCTTAAAACAAATAAAAACAACGCTATAAAATTAAAGAATGAGATCGTATCCCATCTCCAAGATAATCACTCATAATGAAAATTCATGTAAATTTATGTCGAGCAAGGATTGTGGCGTAAATTTAAAAGTACAAGTATTGAACTTAGTTTTGATCGAATCACAAATGCTTTCAACCTTCTAAAACACATTTTTAATTGATTAACGTTATTCTGTGTGCAATCAATAATGTCTGGACTAAAAGAATGACCGGAATATTCATTTTTTTATTATTTGTTGAAATTATAATCACGACTTGTTTTGGAAATAGGTACAGGAACAACTATGTTTCTACTGGTTTTCGGCTTTCAGTCTATAGGAATCATAAACGGATTTCCGTTCTAATGATGAAATTGATAACTGGTAATGAGTTACCGTAGGTGGTACACCAAATTCAACCGGTAGATTTTAAAACGAGCGTAAATGAAGGGAACTCGAAACACTTATGGTCCGACGTGCAATTATGTTTAAGGTATACCGTAAAACGGGGTATCTGTGATAATGCGGGTAACTTTGATAGTGCGTTACCCACCACACACTGTACGAAATATCATAATTTCTGTTAATCGGTGCAAAACTAAAGAATCGAATGCAAAACTAACGAATATTTGTATGATACTTTACGTAAGAGCTGTTTTCATTTAAATCGAGAACATTTGAGGCATCATATACGAATATTAAAAATTGATACGATTTTATCATTTTCGAAACGCTTACAAACATTTCTTTCCACGATCACTATTTGACGTAGTTTTGAATAGTTGGTCATTTATTTTTGACAGCCTAGTTACCATAGAACTTGAATATGGTCTTAAATCTCTTAGCGAAAAGCATTATCACAAACTGGGACCATTTATGTAATTTAAGTCAGACATTTCCATATAACGTTAAAAGCCTAGAAGTATGCAAAGCCCTATAAATTTTACGTAATTCATTCAATTTTGTTCGATATATACTCTATTATCAAAGTAATTCCAAAACAGAAAACCGACTTTCGATTATATGAAAAATTATATATCCATTGAAAATAAATATTTTTGTTTGTTTAAAAAATATAAACATTAATTCTTTTAAACAGCATGCATAAATATTCAAGTTTTCTTCGAAAAAACTTTCAAAATTATCCTGAAATTGTTCAACCTTAACATTTCTTAAGATATTGTGTACTTCCTACTCTTTCATTTGAGTTGTAAAGAGTCCCTTCATTTTTATTTGCCACTAAATGTATAATCTATCATCCATTTGAACTTGCCGTTTTCTCGCCCTAAAATTTGCTATCATTTACAAACCTGTACTGAAGCCGGTTTCAAAATACACTGTTTTTGGTTGCAGAATCACAAATTTCTGTAAAGGACACCGATGACTGACGACGGATAGCTTTGTGTTTGACGATGCGGTGGTGTGCAAGGCGGCACGTTTACATTGCTTCACAGAGGATTTGAACAAAAGAAGGGAGCGCAATGGAGTGCGTAAATCGGGTGTTTATTTTTGCGCTTTTGATTGCCTGGCTGGAAATGTTTGATGGCATTAGGATGGGGAGATAAACCATACCAAGAAGAAGCGCTTGGTTATTTATTTAATTGTGTTGTGTATACAGATCGTGATTGTTATTACAAATGTGGTATAATTAAATAGGAAGAATCAATGTGAACCTCATTCTACACAACTACACAGAAAAACTTATGTGAAAAAAAAAAAGATTTTTTGGTAAAGATTTAGAGGTTCACCTCACCTCAAAATCACGATATCTCCATTCATTTAGGTTAAATTTGACACAAAATCTACTGCGAATCCACTTGTAGGCCTTGGGATAGGTTACATTTCTGGGTAATGTGGTAATGCTTTTTCAGCAATACATTGCGTTTGGGCTTCCGATACAACACGTTCGACACAACTTCGGACTAAACACGCTAAAGAAAATGCATTTGAAGTTCAATACATCGTTCTACGTCTGTATTTGGGTTGGGTTGTATGTATATAAACATAAGCATTGAAATTCCGTGAAGGTATTACGATTTGAATTTGGTGTCTATATGGCCCGAGGCACAGACTGAAGGTTAACCCACACGCTTAGATTTTATCTCGTTGTTCGATAAAATTCATTGCAGGAAACATACTGTAAAAGCATAGTTAATCGGTGTTTCGATATTAAAAACGAGATTTACCGAAAAACTGTATATAAAAAAAAAAAAAACATTTGTCGAATTTTACCAAATTTGTCGTTTTATTCACCGAAAACAACTGTAATCGTTTATATTCACCGTAGACTGTAATTTTGCACCATACATCTGTTCCTAGTGCTACAACGCTTTACCCAACAAACGGTAAACGATACTAAGCCTACATATTTGTTTTGAAGTGCTAGTCGACACGAACGTTTTGCATCCAGTACTGTTCAACATTTTTTGATTGTGGCTATGGATACTATTTTTCAGTAACTGCAGCAGCAATATGAGCGTCTTGTACTTCTTTTCCCTTAGTTTTACCTAGAGATTTCTATTAAAAAGCTTTTTTAGGATGGGATAAAATGTTTTTGCTGTGGCGTACAAGTGCTAAATTCATTTCAGGATTGCAACGTCACATCAACAAGCATGTACGGGAAAATAAAATTCATCCTTCTCACGCGTTTTTTTTTTTGCACTTTTTTTTGTTGCTTACACGCTAAGCTTTTACACGATCGAAAGAAAAACATCCTATCGGAAGTTATCAGCTACCTCATAATGAGAACAATACACAGCAACCTGCTTTTCTTTGGAATCTTCCCGATCGAGCTCCGGAAGAAGCTTTTTCGGAACGATTGGAGAACTTGAATTCAAAATTAACCCTTGACAAAATAAAAGAGATGATTAATCTTAGTATCTGCAGAATAACCTACGGCTACCACTATAAAAAATAACAGAATTTACAAAAAATGTGTGTATCTGTTGCAAACAATGTCACGGGGTACCTAGAATCAGCTGCCTTGGAATTTCTCGAGTCTCAAGAAATTCCATTAGCATCAGAACAAATTACTTCGTTCCGCAATTTGTTTCGCTTGGGAAAATAATTTGATCACTTTTCAAAAGCAGTCTAGATTTCTCGAAAAACTGTCTGTGAAAACTCCATCATCTAAAGATATTTTGTTAAAGCACCGAGAATTTGTCCGCCACAACAATTCTACACCTACGAAAACTTTGGTTAACGAAATGGCATCATTATTATTGATTTATTTCGTTAACATCTGAACAGATAACACTGAATCAACAATTTTACGCCACACTACTCGGTTCGTGGCCGCATCTCTCCATCCTCGGTTCTGCCCGACGCTCGCCAAATCGATACGCACTTGATCCGCCCACCTAGCTCACTGCGCTCCACGCCTTCTTGTACAAACCGGATTCCAAGTGAACACCATCTTTGCAGGATTGCTGTCCGGCATTCTTGCAACACTTCCTGCTCATCGAATCCTTCCAGCTATGAGCACCTTCTGGAAACTAAGTTCGACGTAAAATTGGGCGAGCTCGTGGTTCATCCTTCACCGCCACACACTGTTTTCCTGCACACTGCCAAAGATCGTCCTAAGCATCCGACTTGCAGGTCCTCCTCGAGCATCGTCCACGTTTCATGCCCGTAGAGGACTACCGGCCTTATGAGAGTTTTGTACATAATACATTGTAACCGTTCGACAAATTCGAGGTTAGTTAACCGGCGATTTAAGCGCCACTCTCGCAATTGGAGAGACCGCCGATCGATTTGATTTGCCCGACTATTTCGACTGTTACCTCAGGGGTACTCGAACGGTCGCTGGCTCAAATTTGGAAAAAGAAACGCAATCTCTGAAAGGTAAAATGCTCCCACAACACGCTCAATCCCGCCTTAGACTCGTTCAACCCACTAAACTGAAGAACTTAAAACCTTTTAGGAGAAACCGAAGCAGCAACCTGAAAAAAACTCGCAATTGAAGTGACCTTCCTTCAATTGCACGAATCGGTACGCAACTAAACCAAAAACTACTCGATTTTCTATTAATTACAAATTCAACAATTTATTCGGTTTCGGGTTGGACGGTTTGGGTTGGGTTTGGATTGGGGAAACACTCTAGAGCAGTGGTCACCAAACTGCGGCCCGCGGGCCGCATGCGGCCCTCAGCAAGGTTTTGTGCGGCCCGCGGAGTAATTTTGAATATTTGAGTAGTGCGGCCCGCATCTTGTGATTTCAGAAGTTGAAAAGTTATCTTCTGTAATAAGTAGTAAGCATTCAATAATTTTCTCTTTCTCATGCATTAATCAGTGGAATGGTTATCAAGAAACGAAGGGAAAATGATACAATTTCTTATTTCTGGAGTTTGTTTGATAACCCAAATTTTCTTCAAGTCTGATATCATCGTTTCTTCGAAGCACCAAAGTTTTCAACGTTTTAGTAGCGCAGTTTTCAAAGTTCAAGTTAGAAAGCGATTTTTTCAAGTATTTTTATTTTAATTATAAAATAATGCTGAACTAATAGTTGTTCTGTAGCAAAGATTTTTTGTTCTATTCTATGGAGATTAATTGTTGACATTATTTTAATGTTACAATTATTGTAATAAAAAATGCTGATAATATTAAAAGTTTCTCAAATCCATTCTTATCTTCAAAAAAATTGATCTACCCGCTTTATCTCTTGAATCGGTATTTAATTGATAATGATCATGATGTTTCACTTTCTGAATTCCTATAATTTTTGACATTTATGTTTGCACGAAGGATGAACTCTTGAGAATCCAGGGACATCAGTCTTATTTGGAAAGACTATTGAAACCGCTAGTAACTGTCAGATACAATAGGCATGGATATTCCAGAAATCACCTGTCGTCCTATAGAACAAGATGTTACAGATGTTTAGATGGCTTCATATTAGTTTTCCTCTCTTGTATGATCCTTGTGTTGTCAGAAAACTGGTACACATTATTGAAAATTGAAAAGAAGAGAGAAAAAAGCTATGTACAGAAGGTGCTGAAGCTACCGTACAATAATCATTGCTGGTAACGCTGTCTGGCGGACCAATCAGAGGCTGGTTCATTTTGGCACGAAATTCAAATACGTGTTGTCGAGTCTCGTTTCAGGTCGACCTCAATAGTTACCCATTCTAGCTGAGTTACAAATGTCGAAAAACTCGACTGAATGAGTCGTGCCAAGCGAATTTTTTGGTCGACAGTAATTCTAATCGAGTCGTTTCGATCGGACTTACATATTTACGTCTTATGGCCCGTGACGTGTTTTAAGAGCAAAGTTGTGGCCCGCACAACCAGTTAGGCTGAGGACCACTGCTCTAGAGCATGGCCATGTCTAAAACTACCACATACCTGCGCAGGGTTTTTCTTCGTCGACTTGTTGAATCTCGGCGACGACTCGAAACAGCCAGGAACCTCGGTGATGGCGGCAAGAACCTTCGTAACGATGGCGGCGAAGGGGATCGTTTCGCCATCGCTGCAGGGATGGCGTGCAGCGCGATGAGCCCGTGCAAGTATGGCCGAACTAAAGATGCAAAGCGGGTGGCGGCTGGACGGATGGCCTCCGATTTTCTCCAGAGAGCTTTGGCTACGACGGAGTGTCGTGCGACCCGGGGTTGATCTTCTACCTCCGGTTTAGTGCCAACGTACCTCCGTACGGCCTCGCGTATGGCGCTCTGACCGTACGTGATGAAATGAACTCCTCCCCTTTGGTTCTGATCCGGAACGTGATGCGCAATTGGCGACGCAGTTCACGAACCGCGCTCTAGTTTAGCAGGGCGCTTTTTGAGTCACAATTATAAATTTAACAGAAAAGTTCGCGTTTGTCGGACACACCGACTCCGAAACGTTTCACTACCTTTTAGTTACAACGAATCTAACACACTTTAAATAAATTAGCTTTAAAATTAAACTACGAACTTCTGAACTCCAGCCGTTTAAGAAGCGAAATGAACGAGTCTACTTCTTTGGAGCAGACAAGAAACCTGCTCACATAAAGAGCCTATTCTTTCAAAAATTGCGCCCAAATCAATTTGATATGGCGAGAGTTCGTGCCTTCGGTAAACGAACATGGCTAAAACGAAAATAAACACTACAAAGGTTTGCACATCACTACACATATCCCATACTGGGTGACGTCAATTTAGAACACTTAGTCTAGACACAAACCTTGTCGACAACATACGTAACACTGAGCTCAATCAAATTCAAATTCAAATGATTTTGCTTAAAAAGATAAAAACGTCAAAAGTTCACAAACTTTTTTAATATGTTTTTAACGGAAAAACGCAAAACGTTACAACATTTTGTGCGGGTGTGAATCTTTTTTGACCGCAGCTTCTTGTGGAAGCCATAATAGGCACGACTTGCACTGATGATGCGCCTCCGTATTTCACGGCTAACGTTATTGTCAGCAAGAATCCAAAGTAGACGAACTCGTCGACCACCTCGAACGTATCATTGTCTATCGTAACACTGCTATCTAGGCGAGCCCTGTCGCGCTCGGCCCCACCAGCTAACAAATGCTTTGTCTTGGCCGCATTCACCATCAGTCCAACTTTTGCTGCCTCGCGTTTCAGGCGGGTGTACAGTTCTGCCATCTTTTCAAATGTTCGGCCAACGATGTCCAGATCATCCGCGAAGCAAACAAATTGACTGGATCTCTTAAAAATCGTACCCCGGCTGTTTAGCCCGGCTCTCCGCATAACACTTTCTAGCGCAATATTGAACAACAAGCACGAAAGTCCATCACCTTGTCGTAGTCCCCGGCGGGATCCAAACGCCACTACAATCGTATGCCGTTATTAAATCGATGAAAAGGTGATGCGTTGGGACCTGGTATTCACGACATTTTTGGAGGATTTGCCGTACAGTAAAGATCTTGTCCGTTGTCGATCAGCCGTCAACGAAGCCGGCTTGATAACTTCTAACAAACTCGCTTACTATAGGTGACAGACGATTGAAGATGATCTATGATAGTACTTTGTAGACCGCATTTAGAATGGTGATCGCTCGAAAATTCTCACAATCGAACTTGTTGTCTTTCTTGTAGATGGAAGGGGTAATTCCTTCCACTCCTCCGGTAGCTGTTCTGTTTCCCAAATTGTGCCTATCAGCCGGTGCAAACAAATGGCCAGCCTCTCCGTGCCCATCTTTATGAGTTCAGCTCCGATACCATCCTTACCAGCAGCTTTATTGTTGTTGAGCTGGTGAATGGCATCCTTAACCTCCCCCAAAGTGGGAGCTAGTTGGTTTCCATCCTCCGCAGTACTAACGAAGGCATTTCCTCCGTTGTCCCGTCCTTCATTGCCTGTGCTCTCAGCGCCATTCAGGTGCTCGTCGAAGTGCTGGTTCAACCTTTTGATCACCTCACGCTCGTCCGTCAAGATGCTCTCATCCTTATCCCTGCACATCTCGGCTCGCGGCACGAAGCCGTTGCGGGATGCGTTGAGCTTCTGATAGAACTTACGCGTTTCTTGAGACCGGTACAACTGTTCCATCTCCTCGCACTCCATCTCCTCCAGGCGCCGTTTTTTCTCCCGAAAGAAGCGGGTCTGTTGTTGCCGTTCCCGTCTATAACGCCCCACGTTCTCCCGGGTCCCTTGCGGCAGCATGACCGCCCGCTCTACGATATTCTCCACCAGAATCTGCCTATATTCTTCGTTGAACCAATCGTTCCGTTGACACCGTCCCACGTACCTGACGTTGCTTTCAGCTGCATTGTTGATGGCTGCCTTTACTGTGCTGAAACAGTCCTCAAGAGGAGCTTCATCCAACTCACCGTATGGTAATGCAACCTCGAGGTGCTGCACGTATGCCGCTGCGACTTCCGGTTGCTTGAGCCGCTCTAGGTCGTACCGAGGCGGCCGTCGGTACCGTACGTTGTTAACGACGGAGAGTTTTGGGCGCAGTTTAACCATCACCAGATAGTGGTCAGAGTCGATGTTAGCGCCACGATAGGTTCTGACGTCGATAATGTCGGAGAAGTGCCGTCTATCAACCAGAACGTGGTCGATTTGTGATTTTGTCTGCTGTGGTGATCTCCAGGTGTATCGGTATGCAAGGCGGTGCTGGAAGTAGGTGCTACGAATGGCCATATTCTTGGAGGCGTAATCAATTAGTCGTAATCCGTTTTCGTTCGTCAGCCGGTGGGCGATGATCTTCCCAATCGTCGGTCTGAACGCCTCCTCCTGGCCAACCTGAGCGTTTAGATCTATGATGATTTTGAAGTCATGGTTTGGGCAGCTCGCGTTTGAGCTGCGCGTCAAAAGCATCTCTATCATCATCAGTGCTTCTGGAGTGAGGGCTGTGCACGTTTATCATGCTGATGTTGAAGAACCGGCCTTTGATCCACAACTTGCACATTCTTTCCTTAACCGGCCACCACCTGACCACGCGCATCTGCATATCACCCATCACTATAAAAGCTGTTCCCAGCTCGTGTGTGTTGCCCCAACTCTGGTAGATGGAATGGTTACCTATAAACATTCGCACCATTCATCCATTCCAACACACCTCCTGCAACGCTACGATGCCGAATCCACGGTCCTTCAGCACGTCGGCGAGTATGCGTGTGCTCCGGATAAAGTGGAGAGATTTACAGTTCCACGTACCGAGCTTCCAATCGCTAGTTCCTCTACGTTGCTGTGGTCTTAGCCGATTATCCCGGTTCGTATTCTCTCGTTGATTACGACGTTGCTTGATTTTTTTACGGCTGACATGCAGGGCCTAACACCAGCCCCCTAGATTTCCGGAGCACCACTCCCCCTAAATATTCGGAGGACCATAGTGCGCTGTTTAGCTTAGAGTCCTTCTCTGGCACTCGGACGATGATCAGCCGCCCCTGACGTGGGGAACAGACGCTGTTGTGAGCCGCTCCTAACATGGAGTATAGACGCTCCAAGTTCGCAGAAGCAAAAGCTAAAGCAAACCTCCCCTTCCCGGTCAGCATACGACCAAAGTTCCCACTGGGGTTGGTTACCCGATCTTCCCTAAGGTTACTCGTACCCCTTCCAGTACCACGAGAAGGTAGGGATAGGAGTTGCTGGGCAAGAGGCTAAGGACCGCACAAAGGGGTATATTTTATTCCTGCAGATACGCGAGGTACCAATGATAAGGACTGTTCATGTAAGAAAGTGGACACCTAAATATTAGCATTGTGGTGTAAAAATTCCATAAAAACAAATAAAATTTTGTTTCAGTGTGATCTCAAGTGTTTATTTTGACAGCAGACAAAAGTTGACATAAAAAAATTAAAAATTCTAAACGAGGGGCGAATTGACATGGCGACTCTCAATTTTTTTCTGCACAAATGGTGTACAGAAAAACTGCCGTTCCGAGATTTGGCTTAAATCGCGAAGTGTCCAAATTGAATTTTTTCAACGCTGTGGCCAAAACAGATATTCCTGACGACGTACGATACATCCCAACAGAAAAATTTGGGATTAATGATTTGGTATGGCAAGCAATTTGCTCCTGCGGTATGAAAATACTACATATTTCACGACGGGTTCAATCAACGGCGAAAATTACAGAACGGAATGCATTAAAAAATGGCTTCTGCCCATCTACTGAAAGCATACTATGCCTCCATTGTTTTTGCCAGACCTAGCATCGGCTCACTATGCTTCAGCTACTTTGGAGATGCTCAAGAAGGAATCAGTCGAATTTGTAGAAAAATGATCGAATCCATCAAATTGCTCAGAACTACGCCTCATTGAAACATATTGGGCAATAATCAAACGGCATCTTAAGAAGGATGGAAGAGAAGCAAGCTCCATCGATTTTTTCAAGAAAATGTGGTCAGCATTTCAAAAACCAGTTCGAAAAGTTTCGAAAAAAGTTGTGCATAATTTTATGGGACGTATCAAAAGAAAAGTAAGAGCATTCTCCAGCAATGCTCAATAAATGTTCAAATTTATGTGAATTTGATCGTAATTACGTTGATTTCCATGTATTTTAGGTAAACTCATGAATTTGTTCGAAAATAAACAGTTAACTGTAAAAAACACGTGTCCACTTTCTTAAATGAACAGTCCTTACGCCATGTCCAGCCATTTAGCAACCGAAATGGCATCATACGTCAGCATAATTGAAACTCTGAAACTGATATTCCGTAATCCACAGAATCGTCTACTGCTGGAAAATGAGCAATCTGATAAATGATAAAGTTTCAAACTTGTTTTAAGATGCAAAACAATCCGGAAAAGTGGAATAGTTCCACAAGAACTGTTTTTTCTTTGCTTCATTGAACCACGATTGATATAAAGAAGAATGGATATTCTAGAATATTGGTACCGCTTATTTCTGATATCAAAGCGCTAGAAAACGGAACAGAAGTTCATTATGGTACGGAAAAATACATCCTGAGAGCAGCTTTGACGATATTCTGTGACGACTCGTTGGCAGTACATGATGTGTTCGGATATCTTAGCTCAAGTACAAATTATTTTTTCAGAATATGTCAAATTTAGAAAAAAAAAGTTTCACGCAGACCCGTTTGAAGCGCATCTTGTAAGAAACAAGTTTTGGTAAAATGATCTTGCATTGGTTCAGCAAGTATCCATTGCTTCAGAAGAATGTGGACATTCTTTCAACGATTTACAACATTACAGGCACACCTTTCAACGATTTACAATATTTCAATGTAACTGAAAGCTTTGTACTGGATGGAATGCATGACAAAGCAGGGTATTGTGCCAATAACGATCCGGTTAGTATTGTCTCATTAATACAAACAAAAGGAAAACAAGATCACTGCAAAATTACTGAATTATAGTATCAACACCTTCAGTTACGGTTATAACGATTGTTGCAAAAATCCATCTCTAAATTTCACAGAAGCTATGCTCACACCTCACGTTTCTCATAACATAAAATCAGACAGGCTTCTGCACAAATATTTCTTCTACTGCGCGTATTTCCTTTTTTTATTTCTTTATTAGTATCATTCCAAACATTACATTTATTTCTTAATTCTAGGTGTTCTGTGTTATTAGACAACACTATCATACTAATTTGGTTAAACAAATTTAAGATATCATTAACATTTTGTTAACATATTACATATCATTTTCCGTAGCAGTTCAAATGTTTTACAGGTGAGTTGATTTCATCTGCTTATAAGAGAAAAAAAATAATGTTTTCAATTTACTTAACCTAACTTAACCTTAATATACAACGCATTATTCGTGTCAATACAAGATTGTAACGATTTTTTGCTGAAATTATTAATTATTTAATTTGAAATTTGTTCCAATGTTTCAACAATGGATATTCTATGTAACTCATTGGTACTATACCAGGGAGGAAGCTTCAGAATCATTTTTAAAATATTATTGTGAATTCGCTGCAGAGCTTTCTACCTGGTATTACAACAGCTAGTCCATATTGGTACAGCATACAACATGGCTGGCCTGAAAATTTGTTTGAATATCAAAAGCATGTTCTTAAGACAAAGTTTTGATTTTCTATTAATAGGAGGATAGAGACATTTGACATGTTTGTTACATTTGGCTTAAATGCCCTCAATGTGATTTTTGAAAGTTAAATTGTTATCTAGCATGAGCCCTAGATACTTAACTTCATCTGACCAATTTTTTGGAACCCCTCTCATCGTGACAACATGTCTACTTGAAGGTTTCAAATAAAGAGCTTTTGGTTTATCTGGAAATATTATGGGTTGAGTTTTGAAAACATTAGGAGAAATCTTCCATTTTTGCAAGTATGAAGAAAAAATATCCGAACTTTTTTGCAATCGACTACAAATGACATGTAGTCTTCGTACTTTGGCGGAGAGGCCTGTTTCGTCCGCAAACAATGATTTTTGACATCCCTGAGGGAACTCAGGTAAGTCAGATGTGAAAATATTGTATAATATTGGTCCCAAAATGCTGCCTTGAGGAACACCAGCTCTTACAGGAAGTCTTTCAGACCTGGAGTTCTGATAATAAATCTGGTCCACGGCGGAATCCGAACTGTTCATTGGCAAAAATTGAATTTTCGTTGATGTGGATCATCATTCTGCTCAAAATGACCTTTTCAAAAAGTTTACTGATGGAGGAAAGCAAATTGATTGGATAATAGCTAGAATCTTCCAAAGGATTTTTGTCTGGTTTTAAAATTGGAACAACCTTAGCATTTTTCCATTTGTCAGGAAAATATGCTAATTGAAAACGTTTGTTAAATATATCAACTAAGAATGATAAGCTACTCTCTGGAAGTTTCTTGATGAGGATGTAGAAAATTCCATTTTCGCCAGAAGCTTTCATATTTTTGATTTTATTAATAATAGTTTTTTCTTCCAAATCAGTCTCCCAGGAATTTTCGAAAACGTTCTCTTGATTGAGAATATTTTCGAAGTCCTGAGTAACTAGTTTTTCTATTAGACTAGTAAGTCCTAAATTAAAATTGTGCCCGCTTTCAAACTGCATAGCAAGTTTTTGAGCTTTTTCGCAGTTAGTAAGTAATAATTTGTTTTCCTCTTTCAATGCCGGTATTGGCTTCTGAGGGTGTTTTTTTTCCAAATTTTAGATGATTTCCAAAAGGGCTTAGAGCCAGGGTTGTATGACATTTGCCAGAAAGCCGTTTGCCAGAATCAATTTGCCAGAATGGATCATTTGCCAAAAAACCATTTGCCGGAATGGACCATTCCCCAGAAAGTCAATCCCCATAAAGACCATTTCCCAGAAAAAATATTACTACAATACTTTGCTTTGTGTAGCAATATTTAGGTGTGTAAAATCTTTCGAATCATTATGATTTTCAGCGTACGATACATAATTATATGCAAAATAATTGTGACGTAAGTTTTTAAGCTTTTTGTTTGATAAAATGTTTTAAACTAATAATGATATCATAAACTTATTATATAGATAGCTATAGGGGTAAACATGCTGCTATTCAGCAAGCTGACGTACGTGAGTTCGAATTCCACAGGGCGAAGATTTTATTGGATTGAAAATTTTCTCGATTTCCCTGGCCATAGAGCATATTCATATCGGCAATACGTTATACACTTGCAAAAATGATCAATTGACAATAAAAGTTCTCAGTTAATAACTGTGGAGGTGCTCGTTAGAACACAAAGCTGAGATTTGGCTCTGTCCCAGTTCGGACGTAACACAAGATAAGAAGAAGAAGGTGTAATAGATTTCCGAGGTTTTCATAGTTTCTGAGAAATAACTGTTTTTTTTTAATGTTAAAATAGTCATCAATTTTATACAAGCTATTAGGGGTCGTCCATTAACCATGTGATCATTTATGGGAGGATGGAAGGGGGCCTGCCCAATGACCACGATACAAACAATTCTTTTTAAATTTTTGTGGAGTTAAAAAATCCGAAAGAATTGACCACGTTGTTAATGGACAACCCCTTATAGGCAACTGTATTTTCAACATTCTATTAATGATTTTCCCTTCTTTGAAGATTAGGCTGTTCTTTAGGGCTAACTAATTCAAGGACTTATATGCTTCATAGGAGATTTACCCTTCTTTATATTATTGGCTGGTCTTTATAATTGTACTGTGTGTTTCTGCCTGCAGTTAACAGAAGGAATGGAAGTAATGTAAACAAGGTTATGTCATCTCAATTTTAAATAATTACAGCTAAAAAAATCAATATAGGACTGCTGTCAATAAAAATGTCTGAAAAAAGGATTTATGTAAAAAAATGCAAATATCGGGAAATGGACAATCAATATATGTCCTCAAATAAAAAAACTAAATTGAAAGTGATTCAATAATGGAATATTTACCATGACCTTCATCTAATTTCTCATTGAAGATTACTCGAGTGATTCCGAAAACATTAATCTTCATAACCGACTTGTTTCGTAGAGCAAGCGACAGAATATGAGAAACCAATATATGTGTGTTGTTTTGGTTTCCACCATAAATCATGGCCACGTAGCAGTCCTGCTAAGAATTTCAAAATATCTCCGGTTCCAGATAGCTAAAACTAGCAATCAGGGTAAACAATGAAGATTGAAGAGTTTTCCGGCAGCCTGTCGCAAATGTTGTAAAACTACTTTAAAACAGTAAATAATGCGGTTCAAATTATTATTAAGAGTAAAACAGTTTAACGTTCTTTTCAAGGACTGAATAATGTATATGACCGAAAGAACATTAGAAAGTCATTTGAGTTATATTGTTCCAATGATTATTGGCGCTAAACTGATCATATTTCAAACATAATTTTCCCTTCTTTCACTAAAAGGCTGTTCTTTTTAGTTGTTTTGCAATTTTTTCCCGCAAAGATACACTATTCATATTTCAGAAATTATTCAACTAAACTAATTCGTGTCAAACGTTTCAGCTTTTTTGTTCTCAGACCAGCTATGTAAGTAGTGAAAATTGCATAAAATTGTACGCGAAGGATTTTAACAACATAGACTAAACAACACGGATCGATCAGTTGCGTTGTTTTATACTTGTTATAATATTACAAAGATATAAATAAAATTCTGCCGTTGAAATTATTCTGAGAATTATTCCATGACCGATGTTTGGCATTAAAGTCACCAATGACAAAAAATGTTGACTTATTGCGAGTCAATTCTCGCTAGTCAGTCAGAGCAAATTATTTTGCTGTCAAGAGCATTGAAAAGGCAAATAGACAGCTTTGACAGTAGATTTACCAAGCTGTGTTTCAACAGAAACACCTAAAGTTTCAAATGACGAAAACAGTTGTTTCTGAGGCTTCCTTCATGGTATAGTACCAATGAGTTACATAGAATTTCCAATGTCGAAACATTTGAACAAATGTCAAATAAAATTATTAATAAATTCAGGCAAAATCGTTACAATCTTCTATTGCCACGTTTAATGCGTTATATATTTAGGTTAAGTAAATTGAAAACGTGTTTTTTTTTCTCTTATAAGCAGGAGAAATCAACTCACATGTAAAAAATCTGAACTGCTACGTAATATGTTGTTATATGTTGTTAACAAAACGTTACTAAAATCTTAAATTTGTTTTACAAAATTAGGATGATAGTGCTGTCTAATAACACAGAACACATAGATATAAGAAATCAATGAAATGTTTGAAATGATACTAATAAAGAAATAAAAAAAAAAAAACATTTGATGTTTTATACGCCTATACATGCCCCATCAAGTCTATAATTTAAAGACATATTAACAAAAACGTTAGGATCTCTTTTGAATTTGGATCCAGTTTTCAAATAGGTTTCAGTAATAACTGCTACATGTACGTTATTAGCTGTAAACAAAATACTATACAGCTCGTCTCCTTTACCATTCAGAGAACGAGCATTCCAGTTACAATTTTCTTCATTATCAATGCAAATCGTTCAAAACATCATAAAAAATAATTTTAATATCAAATCATATTCATATTGATTTGTAAAGTGTCCAATGAAACACCTTTTTTGTCTTGAGGAACACAGTCTGAATATGCTATTCTTCTGCTCGACTGTAAATATCATCATTTTGCACCTCGTTACGTCAATGATTTTTTTATTATTCAAAACTTAAAGACGAACTGTAGTTTCAAGCATTGTTATTTGATCAATAAAAAAAAAAACAAAAAAAAATGTGCACGAACACAGGCTTGCTAGACAAAACCATTAACTCCTATTTCTTCGTTCACACGTGTAAATTTCACATCTCTGCTCAGCTCGTCCCTCAACGACGACTTAATTAAATTCCTAAAAGGCAAACAATCGGAACCGATAAACTTCCGTCATGGAGCTAGAGTAACGCCCGTGATTTCCTTTGGCCGACTTCATTAAAAGAACACAAACTCCGGGCACAATCGGGAAAAGGGAAAAGAAAAATAGCAACCGAATAAATCACTCCGTTCTAATCTAAAACACACAAGCCTAAAAGAAACCAATAAATGATACTGTTACTAATGTGATTAGTTTCGAATGCCGGAGTGGTTGTACCTTTACGAAACAAAATCCGACGACTGCTCGTAGCTGGAAGGGAAACAATCAAACCCTAATCATCCCATGGGCACAAGAGCATTGTGTGTGAGCGAGGTTTGACTTCTGGATGACGAGACAATCGGACGAGAAATCAGACACGGAAAAGGTGCCAAATTTGTAACGATTCTTCGAAGTACCAACCAACCACACCGACTAAATGTCCCATGTTGGAACACAGTGCTCCCAAGACGGTTATTATCAGAAATAAATCTCCATAATGTATGTGCTTACCATTCGTTTTCTAAGCCTAAGCTGATTGTCAAGAAATAAAAAAAAACATCGTAGGGTCTGTTTTAAAGTTACGCCCTCTTAAAATTATTAGTTCATAAATTCAAATGAAATCAGTGATATTCAACGGTGTTTTCGTTTATCCGGATTAAGATATACCGTGTAATATACGTGATAAATTAATATACCATCAGGATTTAGTGGGGCTTGTTCAAAAACTCAAAACCGGAGACTGAAAACTTAACAAGCTTCTACGGGTAGCTTACGAGAAGCGAAAATTGAAAGTACGGAAATATTGAAGAGGGCGTAACTTTAAAACGGACCCTACGATATATTTTATTTTATATTTTTCCAGACATGCAGCTTGGCGATAGAAAACGACTGGTGAGCACGGATTTGATGAATTTTTCTGTGATAATAACGGCCTGGAAAAGCACCGTGCTGAAGTGATGAGAGAAAAGAACCAGCAGCAGTACATCCCATACAAGTGTCCGTGACCAATCAGATTGGAACTGGTTCGGCCTCTTGTGCATGTGTTTTCGTTGTAGGATAGATAATGAAAATATCGAATGAGTTTACATTCTCGTACAAAATGTCTTTTAGGGTGATAAGAAACTTTTATCATTTGACTAGTTGTAAATGATGTTCCGCTTTGATTATGAGTGTACTTTAAATGAAATTGTCACGCATTTCGATTCGTTGACAACAAGTGTGCTATGGAATATATGGAGCCGTGTAGATTATCGTTTCGGTTGCACTACCATATTGGACAGTTTATTTTTCTGTCCTATCTGGACCGATTAATCTTAATATCTTATACACCCGTTGGGCACACCGGAGATGAGAAGCCAATATATTTCAATTTAGCTCCCTCGAGCAATCCATCTTTCTTAGCTGAGGATAGAGAAGTGCAAACAAAATAACAAATCTGCTTTTTAAACACGGTATTCGACACGCCTGATTTACGATTTTCTGTGTGTATTGAACAGGCCGATGATGGATACACTGGAAACTCGTAAATCGAGCTAAATTTGTGGTTCTTGAATCGAAACAATTCGTAAGTCTTTGCCTTCTTAAGTATGTTTGTAAAAAAAAATATGTTTCAATATATTTTTAGAACGTACTGTGTGTTGCGTATAATATTGATTCTATTGATCTTTATCAAACTAGAATGTGTGCAAGTTGAGGGACTGTTCATAAACCAAGGGGTACAAACAAAAATTATAGTGTTTGCATGGAAATTTTCGCACTCCATTTTTCGCTCTTTTTGTAAATAGGGCATATAACGCCTTGTTTCCTCTCCTCCTGTAGGAACGGCATCCCAGATTCTGACTATCAGCCGATGCAGACAAGTGGCTAATCTCTCCAGGTCTATCTTGATGAGTTCGACTCCGATGCCATCCTTGCTAGCGGCCTTGTTGTTCTTGAGCTGTTGAATTGCATCCTTAACTTCCCCTATCGTGAGAGCTAGTTGGTTTCCACTGTCCGCTGTGCTGACGTAGCCATCACTTTCGCTGCTCTGACCTTCTGCGCTTGTGTTGTCTGCGCCATTCAGGTGTTCATCGTAGTGCTGCTTGGCGGGATACGATGAGTTTCTGATAGAACTTCCGCGATTCTTGAGAACGGTACAGCAACTCTATTTGTTGGCATTCCGCTTCAGTCTGCATCATTCCATAGTTTGCCGCGTACCATGCTGCAGCATTGCAGCCCGTGCTGCATTCTTCTTTTTCAGAACCTCCTGACACTCCTCGTTGAACCAGTCGTTTCTAGGACCCCGTTCAACATACCAATGCTTCCAGCAGCGTCGTTAATGACTGCTTTGACTGTCCTCCAGCAGTCCTCAAAAGGGGCCCTATTAAACTCGCCCTCATCTGGCAAAGCTGCCTCAAGATGCTGCGCGTACGCATTGGCGACATTTGGTTGTTTCAGGCACGCTAGATTGTTCCGAGGCGGGCTTCGGTATTGTACATCGTTGATAACAGACATGTAATGGTTCCTGATTTCTGAAAGTCCATTAAGAAAGCAGGCTGTTGGCATGGGGTGAAGGCAGAGCCGTGGCGTGGCTTCATGGCGCCCTTGGCGAACCTCCATTTCAGCGCCCCTTAATCAAAGCTCAACAAAAAAAATCTGAGTGATTTCTACGAGAATGTTTTTGAAAAGTGTCATAAAAGGTTATATTATTTCCTTGAGATCAGAACATATTAAATTATTGACTAAATCTCCTGCAAGAAAAAATGAGTATTCCTTTATTTTTTAATGAAAATTTTCTGCGTACTTTTGAATAATATCTGAAAGATGCATTGACAAATTCCGAAGAAATATAGAGTTTGTATAGCTAAGAACAAATGTACAGTTTCTACTAGATGTTTCAAACAAAATTTGTAAATTTTGGCGAAATGCAAATTTTTAAAGAAATTCTCCTGTACATGTCGGACCATTTGCTTTCAAGCAGAGTTTTAAAACTTTTCGCTCTAAATAACTGGAAAGAATTTTAGAGCTTATGCCAGAAATACAACTCGAAAGCCTTAGCAATCCTTTACAAAATTATGATTCTTAAACAAAGACCAACCTTATAATAGTAATTGTAAAGGAAAAATTGTTATATTTTCTGAGATATGGTAGGATGGTTTAGATTCTTTGGACATTTAGAGAAATATCATTTTTCAGGAAATTCATAGAGAAAGCAAAAAAAAATTCTCTAGGATTTAAAAGGAAATATTTTTATTTGAAATTTTGCGTAGATTTTGTCAAGACATTATTTAAAAGCTTTATTGCAAAACTGCTGTTTGTAAATCAATAACAAAATATTTGAAATATATGGATGAGTCTTCAATTTACTTTCAAGGAATTGCTATTACCATTCAAATTGAAAGCATTCTTCACAGTGAGATATCGAAAAATGGAAATATTCACAAAAAATCTAAAGTTTTTTCCAAGAACCTTTACGGTGGAATAGAAGGTGAACATGGAAAATGTCAATCATGCAAACTTCTTGAAAGGTGGTCAAATATTAACAATAATGTTAATGAAGTCTAAATAGTTACATTCAACTTTTCCACCGCATTTTTTTTTAACCCATCGAGTTTCAGCTAGTGTAGAACATGTTTACAGTCAACGGATTTGAATGATTTTTTCTCCGTTTTGTTCGTTAAGGGTTCCAACGAGTTTGTGTGTATAAAAATCCCAGGATGTTCACCGGGAACGTTGAAAAAACGAGAATACACGGAACTATCATTTTGTATGGGACGATCCATAGCGTTTTTCAACAGACTACTTGATGGCAAGACGAAGTTTGCTGGGAACACTAGTTAAAAATATATTACAAATTCTAGAATTATGTCTGGTGTGAGAATTTTCGTCTTGGTATAGAGCAGTTTACAAAATAATAAGAGTTATGAAAAAAATACGCAACATTATATCAGAATGACGCCTAGAATTATGTGAAAGACCGATCAAGATAAAGCAAGAGCCTGCTGCTTAGAATCTTGTAATTGATTCTGTGAGAATCTTGTCCAATTTTCTGTTAAAAATCTGCCCATAATTTCGTGGATTCCACTCAGGATAATCTTAGATTCATGTTCAGTATTCTGTGAAAATATTTCTTGTAATTTTACTAAAAAAACGAGTGATCGAAACATACATTCTAACTTTTAGCATACATACAAATCTTTGTTTCTTTTCATTAATAAACTTAATTTATGTGTATTTATTTGAACTTCAAACTTTAAAAATATATATAGGAATGACCAATATCTTTTGAAATATTTATTGCATATTTTGTTAAAGCCTTTCAAAACCTGTTTTGTATGTTTCAATATTATGTCCTATTTTTTTTTTGAATTGTTACTAATAATAAGCCCTAATCTAATATGCACCTTTTATAATTTTACCGAGTGATTCACGCATTTTGGCGCCCCCTTTAGGCTGGCGCCCTTGGCGGGTGCCAACCTGGCCAACCGCACGATACGGCACTGGGTGAAGGTAAAATTAATTGTAATTACACTCAACATGTTGGCCTTTCATACGTTTTTAAACACACGTTTGCAAAAAACTCTATTATAATGAAGATTTTAGGCTCGATTGATGTGCCTTTAATCAGTTTTTTGTGTGTATTGTCAACCAAAACGCTTCTGTTCGGATTTCGATTCAAAACCTTCCGGCTTTTTGGTGCATATGTCCGGATTTAAGAACGCGACATGCTTCATTAATTTAACGTTTTACATGTTAAACTTGAATTTTTAACTGTATTTTTTTACCCAAACTCAAAGTTTTGACATGTAGGTACCTATGTGAATAACAATAACACGTGCACTTATTGTAACAGAAACATATTCAAACCAGCGTTTAAACTTTCAATGTTGCTTAAGTGTCCGGGTAATGATGCATCACGCTATCCTTACGTCCCATGAAAATGTGGTCTTAGGCAAAGTTGTAGCTGGGAAGATTTCACATGAGAAGAGAATGTTTAGCTAGATTATTACAAGCAGTCAGAGGACTGAACACAAAAGGTTTGCCTTTTCCATAGTAATTTCCATGTAAACTTCAAATGGCGTGTGCACATTCAAATTCCTTCCAAATCACTTCAAATTTTGGAAGAACGATTTTCATCATTATTGACACCGTTTGAGCTTAGGGGAGCAAAAACTTCAAAATTTGCATCTGTCTAATGCCCCATTTAAAGATCTAAATTCCAGGAAGTTCTTGGATGGCTCAGAACATTTTTGAACACAACTCAACAATACAACATCAAAATCAAAATATTGCTCCAAACTACGGTTCATAGATCACGCTTGTAGATCTGACGGCAATAATCCATGGTATTCTGGAGTTCAAACTTATGAACTGCTTGAAAAAGTTAAATAAATTGAATCTATGTAAAAAAGTCCTAACAAAACGAGGTTTTAGTGTATCGGAAATATCAGAATCGTGGCAACCGAACGAACAACGAGACCACAAGCATCCGCTATTTTTTTGGCCCCATCATTTGGACGATCCTTTGTCACTAATCGACAATAGAGTCATTACGCCACATCTGCGTCTGAGGCCAACAAAATCGGAAAACAATGCTTATTCCAGAAGAATTGACTGTCGACGATTATCCTATCCTTAATATAGAGTTATCATGGTAGAGACTCAACGTTTTGTGGCTTACGTTCACCATCTTTCTACATTTTCGGTTCTCTTTGACAGTTTCACAAAGCAAACATACTGGTGGCGTCTCAATCCATATGCGTCCTTGTGGTAAGAGCTTTTCGCCAAGCCCCGTCTTCTTTACATCCAAACCATCGAATTATTTGCCGCTCCGACGATTATGACGCCGATGATGATAGGGTTTCGGTTACCATTTATCGGCAATTAGACTGCGCTGAAGGGATGGACCAACATAAATTGTGTTTCCGCCTGCTAAACAAACAACCCGCAGAAAATGTGTTTCTTACAATATTATGCTCTGATGTCGATAGCTCGACCCCTTTCATGTGAAACCGAATCCACAGAAAAAAATGAGGCCCTAAAATTACCAGTTAATCTTCGTGTTTGCGGTTCGAGAAGGAAAAAAGCGATTAAAACGATATTAATACAAACGCCTGCATGCCATGCGTACGGCTATGGAATGACATCTGCCAGTACTCACATCAGCGGGTGATTGGAGTTGCCATCGATCAATGAAACTGGAAGTAGAGGAAGGTGATCCAAACCGGACTGCTTAAACGGAGAAAGTGGATAGTTATTCTCATTTGTATCTTTAAAATTAAGTCGATAGGTAATAAGCACTAACTGAATAACCTAATAATCATGATTTTTTCAATTGCCTTGAACCCCAAAGTCTGCACAGTGGGCATGGCCATTTTAATATTTGTATCATATAGCCGATATTCTGCAAATATTAATACTGACAAAAAAAACACCGTGATTAATTAGGATATTTCCAGGATGCTTTTCAATATTGGCTGTACAAGCGCTTAGATCAGAATAGATCAGATTAGGTTAGAAATCATCAAGGATCCAAGGTAGATGTGTCTTATCGACCACCTTGGAAGTATCCCCGTCTATCGTAACACTGCTATCTAGGCGATCCCTGTCGCGCTCGGCCACACCAGCTAGCATGTACTTTGTGTTGGCCTCATTCGTCACCTGTCCAACTCTTGCTGCCTCGCATTTCAAGCGGATGTACAGGTCTGCCAGCTTTTCAAATGTTCGGCCTACAATACCCATATCATCCGCGAAGCAAATAAATTGACTGGATCTCGTAAAAATCGTACCCCGGCTTTTAAGCCCGGTTCTCCGCATGTCACCTTCCTTATTTCTTTATTTATTTCTTTTATTTATTCAACGGACTCATGCTGGTCTAATTGAATATACTTATTCTAAAATTCTTATTCAACAACACACTTTCAATACATAAACCGATTACAAAACAAAAACAATGAAAATAATAACATTAAAATGAAAATATAGACAAACTACTACTATTTGAAAATAAACATACAGAGGAATAAAATGTTACGAGTTATTAGGTTTCCATGTTAATTGTCTTTTTCGGAATTCACGAAATTTTACGTTTATTGGTCAAGTAGAAGGCTTCATAGCGAAAGACTGCCATTTTCGGTTCAACACAATTTTGAATGAAACATAATCCAGATCGTTGCAGTCGGCCCATCGCGGTACAAGTTTCCTGACGTTTTTGCACTCAACAGCACAGGCTCCCAAACACCGAGACACCATCAGCTGTACATCTCTTTCAGTAACGCTACCGTCGATATTCGTAAGCACCAGGGCAAAGCTATCGTCACATCGATCAATTGAATCGGGGATCCGTTTCGAATCATCTGGTGCAGACGATATTTCACTGAACGAGTTAGTTTCTCTGTGCGCTCCAACCGTTGGCGAGGATGAGCACGGGGTTGAGTGTCGCAACAAATTATCCGATGGACTCTTCGCAGTAGCAGAAATGATAGACATTATTGCTTCAACTTTTATTTTCAACTCTTAGACGTCGCGATGGAGAACACATTCCGTTTTCTGGGCAGTTTCAGCGGGTTGTTTCTTTTCTCTCTCTCTCTCCATCGAACAAACTCATCCAGACACTCATCACACAACCAAAAACTATTCCTCTTCGGTGGCGATACAGCAGCAAGATCTTCTTTGTTCAGCTCAACACAAGCAGCGTGGTATATTCCGGCACACAATCCATTGCAAAAAATGAATGGTTGACATCGCGTTTCAACTCGATGAAGGCACTTTCTGCAGTCCATGATCGTACAGAATATTTTCAATTATTTTCGCGAAATGCAATTCAACTCAGGCTTTTCAGTGATGATATCAGCAGTAGCGGAATGACAACCTTGATTTTACAAAGCCTCTGAAGTACTTTCGAAACAACTTCAACGTTAAATTCCACAATTTCGACTAGCGAGAAAAAGTACATCTGACTCGAACAACGGCAACAACAACTTCTAGCGCATTATTGAATAACAGACACGAAAGTCCATCACCTTGCCGTAGTCCTCGGCGGGATCCAAACGAACTGGAGTGTTCGCCTGAAACCTTCATACAATTTTGCACACCTTCCATCGTCGCTCTTATCAGTTTCGTGAGCTTCGCGGAAAAGCTGTTCTCGTCCATAATTTTCCATAGCTTTCGACCACGTACCATTGTATGCTGCCTTAAAATCGATGAAAAGATGATGCGTTGAGACCTGATATTCACGACATTTTTGGAGGATTTTCCGTATAGTAAAGATCTCATCCGTTGTTGAAGCCGGCTTAATAACTTTCCACGAACTCATTTACTACAGGTGACAGACGACGGAAGATGATCTGGGATAATACTTTGTAGGCCACATTTAGAATGGTGATCACTCGAAAGTTCTCACAATTTAACTTGTCGCCCTTCTTGTAGATGGGGCATATTACTTCTTCCTTCCTTCCGGTACCTGTTCTGTCTCCCAGATTGTGCCTATCAGCCAGTGCAGACAAATGGCCAGCTTCTTCGGGCCCATCTTTATTAGTTCAGCTCCGATACCATCCTTACCAGCAACTTTATTGTTCTTGAGCTGGTGAATGGCATCCTTAACCTCCCTCAAAGTGGGGGCTGGTTGGTGTCCATCGCCCGCAGTACCGAAAAAGGCATTTCCTCCGTTGTCCCGTTCTTCATTACCTGTGCTCTCAGCCCCATTTATGTGTTCGTCGAAGTGCTGCTTTCACCTTTCGATCACCTCACGCTCGTCCGTTAAAATGCTCCCATCCTTATCCCTGCACATCTCGGCTCGCGGCACGAAGCCGTTGCGAGATGCGTTGAGCTTCTGATAGAAGTTACGTATTTCTTGAGACCGTCTCCTCCAGGTGGCGTTTTCTCTCCCGAAAGAGGCGGGTCTGCTGTTGCCGTTTCCGTCTATAACGCTCCACGTTCTGACAGGTCCCTTGCTGCAGCATGACCGCTCGCGTTGCATTCTTCTCTTCCAGAATCTGCCTGCATTCCTCGTCGAACCAATCGTTCCGTCGACTTCGTCCCACGTACCCGACGTTGCTCAGCGTATTGATCTTAATTTATCTGCTTAAATAAAATTTATTCACGCCTCAAGGCATTTGAACCAAAAAGTTTCATATATGATCGTAGAAATTTATCCGCGTGGATTTCAACCGTTCTATGTCTGTCTGCTTTGTGCCATTATTTGAACCTAAGATTGAACTGAAGTTTGAACCAAAGTACACATGTACCGGGATCAGCTTGATACACTGGTACAGACACGAAGAGTGTTTGCGGTTTAACACAAGTTGCAAGGTTCAAACCAAAGTTGCACATCGGTTCTGTTCATGGGAAGACTGGGCTAATGACGAAGAATGTCGTTTCACGCCTGCAGCCAGCATTGTCCAGATGGAAAAAGTACTGGACGTTGTTCCAGAATACTGAGTTATGCGTACGCTGCTAGAACATGATCTAGAAACGCCTGTTACTGCTCTTGGCTTACGCTGGGAACCCGCCACTGATCAACTTTCGCTCAAAGCTCCAAAGTAGAGAGACAACCAGCCAATATTCAAAAGAACCGTTCTGTCTCAGATGAGCAGTCAGTTTGACCCACTTGGGGTGCTAGATCCAACCGTTGTACTAGTGAAAAGCATTATGCAAGCCATCTGGAAATTACAATTAGAATTGGAAACACCACTTCCATCAAAGTTCGAGGAAGAATGGTCTTCGTATCAGTGAGATGTCTCTTACCTAGAAGATCTTCGTATTCCGCGGATGTTCATGCTCTCTTCTCACCATAGCTTGGAAATCCATGGGTTCGGCAACGCGTCTTTGCAAGCCTATAGCATGTTTGTACCAAAGATCGATTGAAGCGAAAGGTCAATGCAATGTGCAACTGCTAACGGCTAAATCGCGAGTAGCTCTACTCAGCAGCAAGTCGATCCCTAGAATAAAGCTCTCCGCTCCTCACTTGTAGCTCCAGTGTACCTTTGGACTGGTTCGACCATAACATTGGATTGGATCTCGGCTCCCCCTTCGACCTGGAAGGCTTTCGTCAGCAACAGAGTCGCAGAAATTCATGAGTTGACTGCTTCCGCCTCATGAAATCACGTATCTTCCGACGATAATCCCGCTGACCTATTCTCAAGGGAAACCACTCTAGAGAACTTTATTCATTTAATCATTGAATAAACGGCGGCCAACAAAATATTTCTCACGAAATCAGAATCATGACGATCCAGAACTATGAAAAGTTGTTGCACTGCCTATACTCACGGATCCTCCTCGTTCGCGCATGCACCGTTTTCTCGAGAACACTCGACGGGCAAAAAGTGATCGCGTAAACGGTCCGTTATCGGCGTTGGAAGTTGATCGTGCGTTTCTACGTTTGATTAGTCGTGCGCAAGAAAAAGTATTCGGTCCAGAAATGAAGCAATTCGCTCGAAACGAACCCGTAAACAAGAAATCCACGTTACGTTTCCTGAATCCACATCTCGTTGACGGCCGGCTTCACCATTCCAACGTCAGTGTCGACAAGCGGCATTCAGTGGTACCGTACCAAAAAGTAAAAGAAATGACAAGATGTACTATAAGATCACAGACTATTATAGACTTAGTTTTCTGTAACGACGATCAGCTGAATGTTACTGTTGATCACGATAACAAGATTTCAGATAATGAAACAATAACAATTCAGTTTAACGAATGTTTCCAACCAGTAGAGAACCACATTACTATTAAATGTTGGAAGAAGTATTCAAAAAGTGCACTTATTGCATTACTAAAAAATTGTATGCCAAATCACAGCAAAAGACAATTAGACGAAAAATCTGAGGTTTTGAAAACTGTATTGAAGGAGAATATAAACAAACTGGTAGTTGTGAGAAACATAAAATGTAGAAACCGGAAAAAATGGTACACATTAGAATTAAAAACCCTACAAGAAGCAAGAGATGTCGCGTACAAGAAAGCTAGTGTAAGTTGGGATGAAGTTGATTGGCAAAGATACAAAGTTTTGAGAAATGAATATACATATTCGATTAGAACAGCAAAAGCAGAATACACGCAGAGAAAAATAGAGCAAAATAGAAGTAACAGCAAACAACTCTGGAAAACATTGAAATCGCTGTGGAAGAGTAAAGAAAAACCGGAAAGTAAAATTAGTTTCAATGGAGTTGATGTTGATAACGATCAAGACATTTGTGAAAACTTTAACAGCTATTTCGTTAACAGCGTACAAGAAATAAATGAAAGCATAGATGATGTTTACGACTGCTTTGGAAACTATGAAGGTCGTGTCACAAATTGTTGGAACGTTATTCATCGAGTTTCTTATGAAACTTTGATAAAAGCTATTGCCAAAATTGGTAGTTCATCGGGCATTGATAATGTAAATTTACAGGTCCTTAAAGATTCTTTAGAAATTACTGGAGAATATTTACTAGGAATAATTAATGATTCACTTGAGCAGGGCAAATTCCCTAGTAGTTGGAAACAATCCACAGTGATTCCGATACCAAAAGTATCCGGTACAACGAAATCTGAGGAGTATAGGCCGATTAACATGTTACCTATTTACGAGAAGGTGTTAGAGATCATTGTCAAAGACCAATTGCTGGAGTACCTGAACGAGCATAAAATTATAATAAATGAACAATCAGGATTTAGGCAAAACCATTCACTGCCCATAACTGCAAAACAGTCACATTCGACATTTTTGACAAAATGGAGTTAATACCATGGAGAGTCATCAAATGATAAATACTTTCGATCAAATTACTGAAATCTATGAGATTGTTCTAGAAAATTCGAAAAAAATACCAAGTTGTTTTGTCACATTGGTAATTATAACCGCATAACAGTCACACTGAGATTATAAATGAGCCTCGTAATGTGATAGCAATGAAATTTCTATCAGAATTATTTTCTGACAGTTCACCTAGTATGCGATATGAGTTATACAAAATATCAGCCTCAAATAAGCATTTTTGAGTTCCTGGCAATTTTTAGAAATTTTAGTTTCCTTCCATACTGCCACAAAATGCACACTTATTATTCCATTTACTCAATGCCTACTTTTGTCGAATGTTACAAATATGCAGTTATGGGCAGTTCATGTGAGTCTGCATTAAATTTATTGTTGTACAAATGGAAGCGAATGATCGAAGAAAAGAAAACTATTATTGTTTTGTTCTTAGACCTTAAGCGAGCATTTGAAACTATATCACGGCCGGAAATGATAAAGACTTTGGGTAAATATGGTATGGGAGAAAATGTCCTCAAATGGTTTGAGTCTTATTTAGCTGATCGCACTCAAGTATGTCAATACGGAAATCATATTTCTTCGCCAAAATCAGTGCCGCTTGGAGTTCCACAGGGTAGCGTTTTAGGACCGATTCTGTTTATTTTATATATCAATGACATGAAGAAAGCTATTCAGCATTGTGATATTAATTTATTCGCAGACGATACTGTCATTTTTATTGCAGATAAAGACGAAAAGATAGCAATTAAGAAAATTAGAAGTGATATAAAATTATTGAATAAGTGGTTGAAAATAAAAAATCTTAAATTAAACGTCCAAAAAACTAAGTCGATGGTAATAAGTAATAGGAAGCAATTAAATTATTCTGAATTAAAAATTTGTATCGAAGGAGATGAAATTGAGAGAGTTGATGTTTTTAAATACCTTGGGGTCCTAATTGACCAAAAATTAACATTTAAAGCGCATATAGATAACGTAGTAAAAAAAGTAGCACAAAAATATGGTTTGCTGATCCGTTTAAATAGTCAACTCACGTTTTGGAGCAAAACATTTTTATATAAAACCTTAGTGGCCCCACATATCGATTATTGCTCTTCAGTGCTATTCTTGGCAAGTAAAACGCACCTGAATAGACTGCAAAGACTACAAAATAAAATAATGAGATTCATTTTAAATTGTAACAGGTATACTCCAATATTAAACATGTTAGAGGCGCTTCAATGGCTTTCTGTGAAAGAGCGTATAATTTTCAATGTGCTTACTATTATTTTCAAATTGACCAATGAACTCTTGCCAGAATACTTGACGAATATTATCATACGAGGACGAAATATACATAACCATAGAACTAGACGAAGAGATGATTTACGTGTTGTGCCGTTTACTATGACAAGTACTCAAAAATCGATTTATTATAATGGAATTAGAATTTTTAATGAATTACTGATTGAAGTTAGAAATGCAAGATCTGTCTCAGAATTTAAAAGAAATTGTGCAATGTGGATAAAGAATGAGTTTAGATAATTAGGTGAACTTGTATGTATTTAATGTATATTATCAAAAGATAAATAAATGGATTATTATTATAATTCGGGGTGTAGTTGATCAGTGGGGAGAAGTTGATCATTCCCGTACCCACATGTATGAACAGCCAAGAGAGCTATTATCCGTTTTTAATTATCATAAGTTATGTCATATCGCATTACCTGATAGCTGCTCTTGATGTTTCTAAATTCGGTTTGTCGTTCAAGATAGTTATACCATGAAAAAACAGATTTTAAGGAAATTTTCGATGAACTGTTGAAGGATTCTACCCCAAACATTTGACTATTGCCAAGGATATATATACACCATTTAAATAAACTGTTTCGTACATTCCATATTTGTTCTGTGAACCCAGTTTGAAATTTGCATTGAGGATAAAAAATCATTTTCAGAGATAAAAATGTTCTTTTTGTGAGCGAGTTGCTAATTTCAATGAAAATTGCATACCTTTAGGCGTTTTATTTGGTGTATTCCGGATTACACAAAATTCAATTCTAAAATTTACAGATTTATCAACAAGTCGTAAGATTTTTGAGACTTGATTCGGGATCAGTGATCCCAAATTTAGTAAATAGCATGTCTCTTTATTTTAGGAAACGTGTCACAGTAATTGATCAACTTCACCCCGGAAACATAAATTCATCTTTTGGATTTCTAAAAAATGTTTTTGTTATTATGAAAACAATTCGTAAAAATTTCGTTTGTATAATTCGATAAACATCCAACCAGTACAGGTTTTAAAAATATTTGGATGAGAATACATGCATCCTACTAGGAATTATAGAACAGAATCGCTTTAAAAGTGATCAACTTCACCCCATTTTACGGTACCGTAATCCGGGGTACCGTAATTCGGGGTGTAGTTGATCAGCGGGGAGAAGTTGATCATTCCTGTACCCACATGTTTAGACTGTTATAAAATCTATGACCCGATTTCAATTATCACAATTTCTGAGTTGTGGCATTACCTGATAGCTACTCTTGATTTTCATAAATTCGGTTTGGCATACAAGGTAATTATTTCATGGAAAACAGATTTTTTATAAAATGTTTGATGAACTGTTAAAGGGTTCTTCTCCAAACAATCGACTATTTCCACGGCTATACAAAGCTACAATTTTAATAAACTGTTTCATACATTCCAGATATGTTCTGTGTACCCAGTTTTGAATTTGTATTGAGGATACAAATTCTTTTTTTTAGAGAAAAAATGATCTTTTTGCAAGAGGGTTGCTAATTTCAAAGAAAATTGCCTACCTTTAGGCGTTTGATGTGGTGTAATCTGTAATTCACAACATTCAATTAAAAAATTAACCGATTTATCAATAAGTTGTAAGACTTTTGAGCCTTGATTCAGATTCAGAGACCCCAAGTTTAGTGAATAGCATACTTCTTTATTTTAGGAAACCTATCGCAGTAGTTGATCAACTTCACCCCGGAATCAAAAACACCACTTTTTGATATCCAAAAAATGTTTTTGTTATTAAGATAATAATTCGTCATAATTTCGTTTATATTCGTTAAACATTCAACCAGTACAGTTTTTAAAAATATTTGGATGATAATACATGCATCCCGCTAGGAATTATAGCACAGAATCGCTCAAAAGTGATCAACTTCCCCCCAGTTTACGGTAACATTGATCATTTTTTTTAGTTTTTCTTAAATTTTTCATTTCACAATACAAATGTTACAAGTTTCATATTTTTAAAACAAGTACTGGTACCCACCGCTCCTAGCTATGTACTTTATTTTGTTTTTCGAAAGATTTAAACATGTTTAAATAAATGTTTTAAGTGATTTTTTGATTCAGCTGATATGGGGTAACATTGATCACCCAAGTAAACAACGTTCGCTAATATTGGAAATGTCGTTACTTACTTAAATCAGGGCCCCTGAAGCCGAATATGAAGACCAAACTCTTACAAGTCATTTACTTTTTGAGTTATTTCAAAATTAAAAACACTTTTAACCGCGTAATACGCCTAAAAGTAGGCAATTTCCTCAGGAAATTCTACATTCGTAATAGTATTTAGTTAATGTTGCCTAAATAAATAAACTTATGAAAGATTTGACAACGGAATCGTTTTCGGCGATGCCATTTTTAGTAACACCCGCATTTTCCTTGATCACATCGTCTGCAGAACTTATGTGAGACATGAATTTTCGGTAGTGTCAGTGAAAATGATAGAAATCATTGTTTCAAAAAGTTGACAAATTTGCGCATGAACTAAACGCAATTTTGGCAAAAACCTTAATTATCATTAGTTTATGAATATACAAAAAAGAGAGGCACCATTCATGGTTCGAAAATGCTTCATCAATAAATCTTTATTTGAACGTTTAACAAGATGTGTCATCCCGATCAATGTTACCCCCGCTGATCAATGTTACCCCGGATAACGGTACTTCCTGCACAGCATCGACTCACCAGTATGATCGTTTCCCTTGAGCATCTGAAGACGTTACACGGTGATCCAACTGTTTGTCTCTGCGCCGTTGCTTCTGG
The DNA here is from genome assembly GCF_002204515.2 of Aedes aegypti. Taxonomy (NCBI): domain Eukaryota; kingdom Metazoa; phylum Arthropoda; class Insecta; order Diptera; family Culicidae; genus Aedes; species Aedes aegypti. The sequence goes on from NC_035107.1 coordinate 180,373,072, forward strand.
CCGCTGAACGTTCGGAATCTTGCCAGCACAACCGCACATCGTTGCTTTACCTGTAACCGTGCATCTTCGAAGCCGCTGGAGCAACTAATGGGCCATCTCCAACCTGTACGAGTTATCAGAGCTTTCCCCTTTAAGAATATTGTGGTCGATTTTGCCGGTCCTATCTTTGCGCTACCAATAGAAGAACGGCTCATGTAAAGACGTACATTGCTGTCTATGTGTGCATCGCTATTAAGGCACCTTAACCTTGTCCTCGATTTGACTCCAGAGGCGTTCATCGCTAGCTTGCACCGATTCACTGGCCTGCATGGCAAGCCTAACCAAATTTACTATGACAACGGTCGTTATTTTGTGGGAGCTCAACGCGAATTAGCAGAGCTTCGTAAGCTATTCGTTTCCCAACAGCAAAAAGATATCATCACTCGTGAGTGCGTTGCAAGCAACATTAAATTCCATTTCATTCCTCCCAGATCGCCACCGCTGAGTCAATGAAGCTCCATTTCCGCCGAATCATGGGAAACACTATGCTCACTGAGACTGAATTCAGAACAGCACTCATACAAGTCGAGATCGCATTGAATTCAAGGCCTTCAACTAGTCAGAGGACCCGCCAAACTTGCAGCCCTTGACTCCCGAGCATTAGTAAGACCACTGTACACCATTACGTTGGGCTCTGTGCACGATGTTCCAGAGAATTGCTTGTCTTGCTGGCAAGGCGTCCAGCAACTGAGCCAGGCGATGTTAGTAGAATGATTACCTGCGTACCCTTCACAATCGCTTCCGCTGGTCGAACTGTACGGCCAACCTGGTCCGTGATGCTTTCGTTCTCCTTCGGGACGAAAATCTACCGCCTCAGGAGTGGTCCGTTGGAAGAATAGTAATCGTTCATCCGGGAACCGATGATCTTGTTCGTGTAGCTTCAGTTCGTCAGTTCGAACCAGCTCCGTAATCACGAAGAGAGGTGTGACTCAACTTTGCTTGCTACCGATCGAAATAAATACAGAGTACGTTCAGCAGCAATCTCCGGCAACAAACAACACTGGCGCCGATGAAGGATAAACTATTCTTGGCGACCGGAATGTTAATTGAGCAGAAGAGACAATAATTGTGTTTTGTATTTTTTAAACACCCTAATCTGATGGTAGGGTGCAACAATATGCACACAATAGAAATCTCAGCCAATACAGTCGTTGGCGAGTGTGATGTGTTATTTCAATACCTAAAAAAATGCGCTCTCGGGCTAGGCATTGGATATAAATAGAAAGCGTTGTGTTTGGATGGGCATCTAATTCTTCCGAAAGAAGTGCAATTTGCGAAAAAAAAAAACCACGTGATTATTGAGCTGAAATCGAATTCAGGTTAACTTCTGCTTACATGAGTCCTCTCGTGGCGTAAGGGTAACGCGCCCTTACTAGAGATCAGGGAGTCGTGAGTTCGATTCTCACCGAGAAGACGTGTAACTTTTTCGCAAAACTTCACATCAATTTGTCCATTTAATCCAATTGCAAAGCATATGTAATGTTTAGTTTTTCGGTAGTTGTCAAACTTCCACCCGGATGGTTAGCCGTAAACCACGAATCATAATTAAAAACAAGTAGAAAAAAAGCCTATTCGTAAATATCAATCTTAATTAATCCATTATGCCAAACGTACTTATGCGAAAACTCCTTATGCGAAATGGGTCACCTCTGGCATTGATAATGTTAGATCAAAATATTAGAATGTATGCCATTCGTTTTTACTTACAATGCCACTATTTTAGCATCTATTTACCAGAAAAAAAATCTGATTAAAATTTTAGTAGCGCTTTTAATTTTTATTGATATTTTTATCTACAAAGAACAGCCTTCTAATAAAAAAGCCCCATTTGTCTGATGAAACCAGTGGCAGCTGCAAGCAATACAATATTTACACAGCAGAGCTTCAAAGAAATGCTTACGATTATAAGAGGGCTAGACTAGCTTTTTAAATTATCTACTATTTTGACGGCAATGATTGTTAGATCAGTAGTAAAAGAAATAACAACCTATGTTTAAAAGAAGGGATATTTATAAAATTAAAAATAAGCCTTTTTACGTTATCAACTGTAGTTCAACCAAATAATTATCTTCTAATGTTTTACGAAACATAAACTTCTAACGCGGAAGTAATGATTGAATGATAGCCTGGATACACTGTGCTGAGCTGTCAAATGCATCCCAAATCAACTTTGACTCTTTTAATCTTTCTAAGTTTTCATTCAGTGAAGATCTCATTTGGGCCACATCTTTGAATCCTGCAAAATGTTTTCAACCATTCAAACTTTATTTCATAATTTGCCGTTGCCCGTTTAGCCAGATATCATTAAGATGCATTATGTTCGGTACATCTCTTTAATATCCTTTCAAAACCCTACCATCTACCGTTTTGACTCATATTCCGAACACTTAAGGTCAACAGTGACTTCAAATGCATCTGATTGGCATAAATTAGCAGATATTTAGATAAATTTTAATTTCTTCGCAAAGCCTAACTGTTAGCTGGTGCGTGTACCGATAATAATTTTGATTCAATTAGTTTTAGTATTGTTTTAACGTAAAAGTATGAAACAACATTTTGATTCAAATGCCGAAAACTGTGTTGATTCTGTCTCATATTCCGAACACCTTGATTCAAATTCCGAACAGCACGAATAAACCGTATTCAAATGAATAATTTCACAAATAAATTTATCTGAGCTAGTTCTACTGATCTCAAACTAGTGAATCATCACTACTCCCGCAGTATAAATTATATTGGAGACGTTAAAATTGAATTGCAATTGACTGTCATTTCCTTGTTATTTGGTGACATATTTCAGCGAAACATTTCAACCAAATCGCCATACAAAAACCGAGTGTTCGGAATATGAGTCTGTTCGGAATTTGAGACAAAACGGTACATTTTATGCATTTTTATTACGATTCGTAGCATAACAATATTTGAATACCCAACTTAATTTTTTAAACATATTTTTAAAAGCGGACCTGCCAGTGAAAACTGTCATCGATTTTCAATCCAAATATCTCATCTTTCGTTTTAGATTGAAATCATTCATATTAAAATGATTCGTTTGAAGCGATTATCAAACTTGCTGAATATAGTCTATTACATCGATAATTTAAAAAATAAAAATAATAAATTTCTTCGGAAGAGCTTTCAGGGAAACGGTACATTCAGGAAAACAGTTCATTCGGGGAAATGGTTTTCTGGAAAAAATCCTCTGGGAGAAAATCATTCGGGGAAATGTCGGACAATCGCATGAGAAATGAGACTAGTTGAGATTTTCGACACACTGTCAGTGTGAGTACCCATATGAGTTTCATTAGCAAGGCAGAATAAAAAAACATAGGAACTGTATTCAATGATGATCAACGGATGCTTATCGGGAGAAGACAAAGCTCCCTGTCTTTTGTTAGTGTCTCGCTTAATTTATGATATCGCCTTAAAATTCATTGGTAGCTGTAGCTTGTTGTTACTGACCAAACGAATGGAATTACACGTTATTTAACAATGCTTTGATGAAGATAGGATTCTCCTCTATCTCACAGTAGTGATAGTTTTGATATTTGTCCATTCATTTGCTTAAAACAATGAGCTATACATTCGATTACCTATGGCCTCAAGGACGAGATTATAAGTTGTAGTATACGTGATTCGCTAAAAGCCTCTGTATGTACAAATGCAAAAAATGTTGTTGTAAAACACTACTACGTGATTTTTAAGTTAGTATATATTTATGTGAACCTCCCAAAGGTCACATGCTTTGAACATTGGTCATTATGCCAAAGCGTTATTACATCAAACGATCGTTATGAAAAACGTCTTAATATAAACATGGTTTATACCTAATCATTAGTGTTACCACCACTACCAACGGTCGGCGTACCTACTGCCTAATCTACATACGTTGTCATCGCTGATGAGACTGACAGTCCGATTGAAAGGCAATTGATTTCGTAATAGCCATCGAATGGTGTATAACGTGGTCTTGATCCTATGTGCAATATGATTGATTTTGTGAATTTCCCGATTATAATTTGGTACATATAAGTCTTTGAACTGGTGAAATATCTTTAAGCTCGATAGGTAATTCAATAATCTTGAATTCGTGAAATAGTTGTTAGAATGCCCTGTTTTTATATGTAGTTTGCCAATATAGGTTATCTCCCCTCAATTGTGCCATTAAACCCGAAGTACTTGCGGATACCACCATAGAATTGTTGAACTCCAATATACAACACATGTAAGCCTCCACAATTTAGCCGTTGAATGATTCTAATTACTAAATTTCGATTTATTTAGATTGTATAGACAATTCATTCGTACGTTGCCTACCACTTTTCTCAGAGTCAGGGTTTGGAAACTAAATATGTAAGATGATCCATATTGTATTCAATAGTCAAAAGTTCGATAATAATAAAATCTCTTTTTTGTTTGAGCTGATTCTCTAAAACGCGCTGCTTCAAAAATTAGTAACCACTCTGTGTCCGAACAGTTACTCAAAATATTTACTACGAGATGACCGGACAATGTAAAAAGTGCAACGAGTCGGACAACGATGAAATGGTGGCCTGTGATGCGTGTGCAACTTGGTACCACTTTACGTGCGTAGGAGAGTCTCCCGGAGTCGCTAATCGCTCCTTCTGCTGCCCCGTGTGCTTGGAGAAAAGGAAGAAAGGCAAGAAAGGACAAAAGGGAAAAACGGCGAATCAATTAGGGCTGTTTGCTAACGTACCTGGTACGTCCAACGATGCATCTTCTTCCTAGAGCGTCTCTTCTAAGAAGTCCACAGCAGCAGCAAAGGATAACGACCCAGCAACGAAATCGTTTCCATCTAGAGAAATCGACGCCAAATCAGTAGCTTCCAGCTCGAGCCGTGTGTCAGAATCACGTATGCAGCTAGAGTTTCGTCGCATGGAAGAGGAACTGGCACTCAAAGAAAAACAGCTTGACGAGGAAAGGCAGATGAGGGAGAAGAAGCTTGAGATCGAGAAGCAGTTCATTCAACGAAAAATCCAACAAGAAAGAGAATTGAGAGAGAAGGAGCTCAGTGCGCATCGTACCTTCGTGCTGTGCGTACACGAATTCTCTCTGCTCTTGGAAGTTTTCTTAAAAACTACCTAAAGCAATAAAACAGTACTTTTCAGTGCTACACAAACAGTACTTTTCAGTGCTAAAATTAAAAACGGTACTTTTCAGTGCTACTTAAACAGTACTTTTCAGTACTATTTTTTCTACTATTGATCCCTTTACGATCCTTGTTTGGACCCGTGCCTTCGATTTTTCGTTGGACCCGTTGGCGAAAGCTAGCGGTGGTAATCCTTCTTGGACACCGTCTAGGGAAAAAACCTCTCGAAGGTCACGTCTTTCTCGTTTATTATCTAAACATGGTATCAACAACTAACAAAAGGAAGGGTGAATCTCTGAATTCACTACTTCCTTCCAAAAAAGTGGGTTTTAAAACTGTCACTACACGTGGCAAGAATGGAAGAAAGGACGCTTCCCCGGAATGCGAAGTTTCTTCCAAGGGTGAAATGAATAATTGTATTGAAATGAGCAATCAGTTCGATGCTCTAGACAAATTTTCCGAACACCAAATCGAAGCAGCCTCTAGCCCAGGCTCTTTGATTCAAGTGAGGAAGCAAAGAGTGCCGCCTATCGTGGTCAGTTGTTCCGAATTTGGGGGATTTAGGCAGGAGATCTTGAACTCCATTAGGGGAATCAAGGTTTCCTTCCAAATCGCAAAGAAAGGAGACTGTCGCGTTTTGCCGGAAACTCTTAAAGATCGCGAACTTCTTCTCAGATATCTTGAAGAGAAGAAGCACAAATTTTTTACTTATGACGACAAAACTGAACGTTTGTTCAAAGTCGTCTTGAAAGGTCTCTCAAGTGACTATAAGTCACCTGAAGAGATCAAAAATGGAATAAATGATTTACTTGGATTTTCCCCAGTCCAAGTAATCATTATGAAAAAGAGAACCCAATCTGGCATTGTTCGGAAAGGGCTTTCTCAAGAATATTATTTAGTTCACTTTAACAAAAAAGAACTAAATAATATTAAAGCTTTAGAAAAAGCTAAACTTATGTTCGATGTCCGTGTGACGTGGGAACATTTCCAGAAACCTGGAGGAAATTACCAGAACCCCACTCAGTGCCGTCGGTGCCAAAAGTGGGGTCATGGTACAAAAAATTGTCGCATGGATGCTAAATGCATGATTTGCGGAGGTTCTTCTCACGCTAAGGACGACTGTCCTGTGAAAGAAGATACCAGAAAGTTCCAATGCGCCAATTGCAAGGGCCCTCACAAAGCTAACTTTTGGGAATGCATTTCACGCAAAAGAGTCGTTGAGGCTCGTGCCAAGCAGATGAAGGACAATATCCGTTACGATAACGGTCGTTTCCGGAATTTGCCTGGTAGAGTATCGAACAATGCTCATTTTTCAGTTAACGATCGCTTGATTAGGAATCATACCCACCAGGAAGATCATAATCATGCTCATTCACAAACAAATTTTAATCCGTCGGGTAGCCGTTCGAATCTTTCAATTTCGAATGTATCTACCCACGGTAAATCCTTTGCCGATATCGTAGCAGGTAATTTGAACTCTTCCCCTGTTCGTTCCATGAGTACCCATTCTACTTGTTTCAAATCAAATGGAAAAAACCCTACCGCCACAGGTAACTCCTACCCCGCTTCTTCGTCTACCGAAAATTCCAATGGGAAATCATCAGATGATATGTTTGCCTCTGATTTTAATTTTCTAACTGAACAATTGAATCTAATGATTGATGCAATGTTTAAAGCCACCACTATGACTGAAGCAGTCCAAGTTGGTGTAAAATTTACAAATAAAATTGTTATTGGATTACGTTTTTCTAATGGATCCAAATAATAATTTAAATATTTTAAATTGGAATGCTCGTTCTCTGAATGGTAAAGAGGACGAGCTGTTTAATTTTCTTACAGCTAATAACGTGCATATAGCAGTTATTACCGAAACTTATTTAAAACCTGGATCCAAATTTAAAAAAGATCCTAACTTTTTTGTTTATCGTAATGATCGACTTGATGGGGCATGTGGGGGAGTTGCAATCATCATTCATAGGCGTATAAAACATCAACTGTTTTCGTCATTTGAAACTAAAGTTTTTGAAACTTTAGGTGTTTCTGTTGAAACACAGTTTGGTATATATACTTTCATAGCTGCCTATTTGCCTTTTCAATGCTCTGGACAGCAAGTTAATTGGCTTCAAACTGACTTGCGAAAATTAACTCGCAATAAGTCAAAATTTTTTGTCATTGGTGACTTTAATGCCAAACATCGGTCATGGAATAATTCTCAAAGTAATTCCAACGGCAGAATTTTATTTGATGAGTGCTCTTCAGGATATTTCTCAATTCAATACCCTGATAGCCCTACATGTTTTTCCTCTTCTAGAAATCCATCTACGATTGACTTGGTCTTAACCGACTCTAGTCATCTTTGTAGCCAATTAGTTACTCATGCTGATTTTGATTCTGATCATGTCCCTGTTACATTTCAAATATCGCATGAAGCGATTCTCAATCCTATCAGCTCCACTTTCAATTATTTACGAGCCGACTGGAATATATATGAAACGTATGTTGACTCTAATCTTGATGTTAACATTTCTTTAGAAACTAAAATTGATATTGACAATGCTCTTGAAACTTTAACAAATTCCATTGTTGAAGCCAGAAACATTGCAATTCCAAAATGTGAAGTAAAATTTGAATCCGTGATTATAGACGATGATCTTAAACTCTTGATCCGTCTTAAAAACGTGAGGAGAAGGCAATTTCAACGCACTCGTGATCCTGCTATGAAAATTATATGGCAGGATTTGCAGAAAGAAATCAAGAAACGATTTGCAGATTTAAGAAACAAAAATTTTGAAAATAAAATTTCTCAATTGGACCCCGGCTCTAAGCCCTTTTGGAAATTATCTAAAATCTTGAAAAAACCTCAGAAGCCTATACCGGCATTGAAAGAGGAAAACAAATTATTACTAACTAATTGCGAAAAAGCTCAAAAACTTGCTATGCAGTTTGAAAGTGCGCACAATTTTAATTTAGGACTTACTAGTCCAATTGAAAATGAAGTTACTCAGGAGTTCGAAAATATTCTCAATCAAGAGAACGTTTTCGAAAATGCCTGGGAGACTGATTTGGAAGAAGTGAGAACTATTATTAAAAAATTCAAAAATATGAAAGCTCCTGGCGATGATGGAATTTTCTACATCCTCATCAAGAAACTTCCAGAAAGTAGCTTATCATTTTTAGTTGATATATTTAACAAATGTTTTCAATTAACATATTTTCCTGACAAATGGAAAAATGCTAAGGTTGTTCCAATTTTAAAACCAGACAAAAATCCTGCAGAAGCTTCTAGCTATCGTCCAATCAGCTTGCTTTCCTCCATCAGTAAACTTTTTGAAAAGGTTATTTTGAACAGAATGATGGCCCACATCAACGAAAATTCAATTTTTGCCAATGAACAGTTCGGATTCCGCCATGGACATTCGACCACTCATCAACTTTTACGTGTAACAAATTTGATCCGTTCCAACAAATCTGAAGGCTATTCTACTGGTCTTGCTCTTCTAGACATAGAAAAAGCATTCGACAGTGTTTGGCATGAAGGTTTGATTGTAAAATTGAAAAATTTTAATTTTCCAACATACATTGTTAGAATAATTCAAAGTTATCTGTCAAATCGTACACTTCAGGTTAATTATCAGAACTCCAGATCTGAAAGACTTCCTGTAAGAGCTGGTGTTCCCCAAGGCAGCATTTTGGGACCAATATTATACAATATTTTCACATCTGACTTACCTGAGTTACCTCAGGGATGTCAAAAATCTTTGTTTGCGGATGACACAGGCCTCTCCGCCAAAGGACGAAGCCTGCGTGTCATCTGTAGTCGATTGCAAAAAAGTTTGGATATTTTTTCTTCATACTTGCAAAAATGGAAGATTTCTCCTAATGCTTCCAAAACTCAACTAATAATATTCCCACATAAACCAAAAGCTCTTTATTTGAAACCTTCAAGTAGACATGTTGTCACGATGAGAGGGGTTCCAATAAATTGGTCAGATGAAGTTAAGTATCTAGGACTCATGCTAGATAAGAATTTAACTTTCAAAAATCACATTGAGGGCATTCAAGCCAAATGTAACAAATATGTAAAATGTCTCTATCCCCTTATTAATAGAAAATCAAAACTTTGTCTTAAGAACAAGCTTTTGATATTCAAACAAATTTTCAGGCCAGCCATGTTGTATGCTGTACCAATATGGACTAGCTGTTGTAATACCAGGAAGAAAGCTCTGCAGAGAATTCAAAATAAAATTTTGAAAATGATTCTGAGGCTTCCTCCCTGGTATAGTACCAATGAGTTACATAGGATATCCAATGTTGAAACATTGGAACAAATGTCAAATAAAATAATCAATAATTTCAGGCAAAAATCGTTACAATCTTCTATTGCCACGATTAATGCGTTATATGTTTAGGTTAAGTTAGGTTAAGTATATTAAAAAACTTTTTTTTTTTTTCTCTTATAAGCAGGTGAAATCAACTCACCTGTAAAAAATCTGAACTGCTACGGCAAATGAAATGTAATATGTTGTTAACAAAATGTTAATAAAATCTTAGATTTGTTTTACCAAATTAGGATGATAGTGTTGTCTAATAACACAGAACACCTAGATATAAGAAATAATGAATGTAATGTTTGGAATAATACTGTTATATATATAAAAAAAAAAAAAAAAAAAAAAAAAGAGAAGGAGCTAGCACAAGAGAAGGCACTGCTAGACAAACAGCTAGCTGATCAAATTGAGTTCCAGAATCGACAGCGTGAGCTCCGAGAGCGATTCCAGCGAGAAAAGTTTGAAATTTTTTCGGCGAACTTGGAACTGGAAGGTGCAGTCGGGGTTATGCTACCCGGCGTAGATGTAGCACAGGATAACCAGCATATGGTGGAGGCCTGGTTGAATAAGGATGGGGAGAAAACAATCCGCGCAACAGTGCAAGGATGCGAGGCTTCAGATGAAGCAGAAGCAAAATCAACTTCAAAGCAGCGTATCACTAAGAAACAGTACGTGCTGGAGACTCCCAAACGACATCCTGAAATAACAGCAGTGCCGCCTGGTGCGACAAATCTTAAATTTCCAACCTTTCCACAAGCCGAAGATTTCTCCGAACGAAATGCGAACGACGAGGACGATGACGTTTCAGAGGATGATAACTCACTAGATGCACCACAGGCGGTTATGCCTGCAGGGCCTTCAAAGGCGCAGCGCGCAGCCCGCCAAATACTTTCTAAGAAGCTTCGTATCTTTACGGGAAAGGTGGAAGAGTGGCCTCTGTTCTATAGCAGCTTCGTGAACTCAACAACAGCATGCGGCTTTTCGAACATTGAGAATCTTGTACGCTTACAAGAATGTTTAAAAGGTGTTGCATTAGAATCTGTTCGCAGTCGGCTGCTCCTACCGCAAGGTGTGCCACAGGTAATTGAAACACTCCGGATGTTATACGGACGCCCCGAGCAGCTAATCCATACCCTTTTGAATCAGGTTAAGAAAGCTGATTCGCCCAGAGCCGATCGATTAGAAACATTCATTCCGTTCGGACTCGCCGTTCAAGAACTGTGTGATCATTTGGTGGCAGCAAACTTCCAGGATCACCTTGTAAATCCAGTACTCATACAAGAGCTCGTAGACAAACTTCCTGCGCCTACGAAGAGAGAATGGGTACAATTCAAACGATTCGTCCAACCAGTGACCCTCAGGACGTTTGCACAATTTACTTCTAAACTGGTAGCTGAAGCCAGTGAAGTTATCCTCGTCATCGATCCAAAAACGAAGGGCGAAAAGGTGAGAGGCAAGGATCGTGGATTTGTGAACGCACACACAAATGTACGGGAAGCGTCTTACACCAATCCGAAACCAGCGATTCTCTGTCGAATATGCCAAAAAGGGGAACATCGTATTCGAAATTGCGAAGAATTTCGGCGACTTAACCTTGAAGAACGTGTGAAGGTCATGGAACAACTGAAGCTATGTGAGCGATGCCTTAACGAACATGAAGGATGGTGCAAGTTTAAAATTACCTGTAATATAGGCACTTGCCACCTCCACCATCATCCCTTGGTACATCGTGAGCACTCAAACGTTTCAGCAGCTCCAGCTCGTACACCTATGCATCATGCACCGAGCAACAGCTTCCACTGTATGCATGTAAGCTCCACCCCGACCATTATTTTTCGAATTGCACCAGTTATGTTGTTCAATGGTAGCAAGTCCGTCCGCACGATAGCCTATTTCGACGAGGGATCTGAATTAACTCTAATTGACGAGGATCTAGTTCGGGCCTTACGAGCCAGTGGAATGTCACAACCACTGAAACTGCGCTGGACGGGAAACATCGTTCGCGAGGAGCGGCATTCGGAATGCGTTTCGTTGGAGATTTCAGGAATGGGAAGTTTCCAACGTTTCGACCTGAAAAATGCACATACCGTCGAGAGACTGTATCTACCTAAACAGCACATCAATTTTGGTGAAATTGTTCGTCAGTATCGTCATTTGAAAGGAGTTGAAATACCCGACCAAATAGGCGACCAACCGAAGATTCTCATTGGACTCAACAATGCATATCTACTTGCACCGTTGGATTCCCGCATTGGAAATGCAGATGAGCCGATTGGTGTAAAGTCTCACCTTGGATGGACAGTCTTTGGCCCTACACGTTCACCCCCTCCAATGGAATCCTTTGTTGGGTACCATGTCGGCCTGACAAACGCGGAATTACACGATGCTATGAGGAAGTATTTCACCGTCGAGGACATGGAAGGGACAGTGAGTCTACTCCCCGAGTCAACAACAGACCGTAGAGCAAGAGAAATCATGTAAAATACAACGGTGAAGCGAAATGGTCGTTACGAGACAGGTCTTCTGTGGAAAACTGATGACTTTACCTTTTCCGACAGCCTGCCGATGGCCTTGCATCGGCTTCGTGGTTTGGAGCGTCGCCTGGAGAAGAACCCAGATTTGGACAAGAAGGTTCGACAGCAAATCCAGGAATACCAAACTAAGAATTACATCCATAAAGCCTCAACGGAAGAACTCGAAAATGCAAACCAAGCGAGGGTCTGGTACCTTCCCCTTAATCTGGTTCTAAATCCTAAAAAACCTGGAAAGGTTCGTTTGGTTTGGGATGCAGCGGCACAAGTACGAGGAATTTCGCTCAACTCAATGCTATTAGCCGGTCCAGATTTGTTGGTCCCCTTGCCGGCGGTGCTGCAACCATTCAGAGAACGCGCAGTAGCCTTTGGAGGAGATCTTAAAGAGATGTTCCACCAGTTCAACATACATGAGGGCGACAAGCAAGCGCAGCGATTTATATTTCGCACTGATCGTGAGAAAGATCCGGAAGTCTTTGTAATGGATGTTGGAACCTTCGGCGCTACTTGCTCTCCTGCATCGGCGCAGTTTATCAAAAACCACAATGCTGCTAAGTACGCTGTTCAATATCCTGAAGCTGCGCGTTCCATAATCCGCCTGCATTACGTCGATGATTACCTAGACAGTGCGGATAGCATCGACGAAGCAGTGAAACGTGCTAAAGAAGTCCGCTTCATCCACTCTCAAGCTGGGTTCACCATCCACAAATGGATTTCGAATTCACCACGATTTCTAGAGGAAATTGGAGAACGGAACACAGAGGAGAAGATATCACTTCAACTCGACGAGGGCTCTACAGAACGAGTGTTAGGTCTCATCTGGCGCCCTAAGGAAGAGGTATTTATGTTTTCAACCTCTGTAAGGGAAGATTTGGCGTTATACTTGTTAGGAACCGACCGGCCAACTAAACGATTGGCTCTCAGCTGTATGATGAGTCTTTTTGATCCATTAGGTCTGCTGGCGCCCTTCACTCTGCATGGTAAAATACTGCTTCAAGATTTATGGAAAAGCGGCTGTAACTGGGATGAGGAGATCAACGACGAGTGCTTCAAAAAATGGACATGGTGGAGGAATACTCTTTCATCGATTGAGAATTTGCAAATACCTCGATGCTACCTGAAAGGATCTTCAGCTGCAGGCTACGATAATTTGCAACTTCATGTGTTTTGCGATGGAAGCTCACAAGCGTATGGATGTGCAGCCTATTTTCGTTTGGAAACTCCTGGAGGCATAATTTGCAGTTTGGTTATGGCCAAAACCAAGGTGGCCCCCTTAAAGCAGCTTTCGATCCCTCGAATGGAACTACAAGCAGCGGTGCTTGGGGCTCGATTGGCCAACGCGGTGATCGCTAATCACAGGGTTAAGGTAGCTAAACGCATACTTTGGTCTGATTCTCGGACCGTTCTTTCATGGATCCAATCCGATCAAAGGAAATACAAACCCTTCGTTGGATTCCGAATTGGCGAAATTCTGCAAGAAACAGCTGTGGACGATTGGCGTTACATTCGAACGAAGATGAACATCGCAGATCTGCTTACTAAGAAGAAACGAGATAGCAGTTTGAGCTCGAATGGAGAATGGTTCCATGGGCCGAAAATCCTGTATGCACCTGAAGAGAGTTGGCTCGGTATCAATCAAATGACCCCGAATACAAACGAAGAGATACGCGCTTGTCACCTTTTCCATGCTGGCCCTGTAGTCGACCTCGAAGGGCCACTCATCGATGTAACGCGGTTCTCCAAGTGGAATGTCCTGATTCGCACAATGGCATGTGTATTCCGCTTCATCTCAAATTGTCGTAAAAAGCGACAAAATACATCAATAGAAGTCGTGGAAACTACTGATAAGATTAAAAAGCTTGCTCGTCGTCCAATTAATTCAATATTGGTTCCTTTGAACCAGGAGGAGTATGAAATGGCCGAAATTGTCCTATGGAAATTAGCCCGAAGAGACGCCTTCGGAGAGGAAATAGCAATCTTACTACGCAATCAAAAATCAGCGACAGAGGAATGGTTGAAGATGGACAAAAAAAGCGTTCTGTATAAACTCGCGCCGTTTCTAGACGAATTCCAAGTTCTACGCGTTGACGGTCGTTTGAGTGAAGCTGAATTCATGCCATACGACACCCGTTTTCCAATCATCCTGCCTAGCCACCATCCAGTCACCAACATCCTCATTGATCATCTTCATCGCCGCTTTGGACACGCATTCAAAGACACAGTCGTCAATGAACTGCGAAACCGTTTCCATGTTCCCAAAGCAAGATCGTGCGTTTCGAAAGTCATCGAGAGATGCCAAACTTGCAAAGTGAAGAAAAGTCAACCGTATATACCCAGGATGGCTCCTCTTCCGATCGAGCGGCTAACTCCGTTCGTTAGACCTTTTAGCTACGTTGGGATCGATTACTTTGGTCCAGTTGATGTAGTCGTTGGAAGGCATGGTGAGAAGAGATGGATAGTACTCTTTACTTGTCTGTCAGTACGGGCTGTCCATCTAGAAGTGGCATATAAACTGGACACAGCGTCTTGTATAATGGCTATATGGAGATTCGTTCTGAGGCGGGGTCCACCTATCACAATATTTTCCGACAACGGGACTAACCTCAAGGCAGCCAACAAAGAGCTACAGGAGCAGATCAAACGTATTGATACAGCGTGTGCCAACGTATTTACCAATGCCCGGGCGTCTGGGAGCGCATGGTACGTTCCGTCAAACAAGTGATGTCGGAATTGAACACCGGTAGAATGAATGATGAAACGCTATTGACAGTGATAACTGAGGCTGAAGAAATCGTCAATTCGAGACCGCTCGTTTACATGCCACAGGATTCGATACACGCTGAAGCATTGACCCCGAACAGTTTTGTTAGAGGAGTAACGTCGTGTTTGGATAATCCAGCAATCGCATCGACAGACCAAGCTGAAGCCCTTCGAAATGCTTACAACCCAGACAACCAGAAATCGCATGAAAGTTCACGTTACAACTCGTTTATTCATACTAATTACATCAAACCCGCAAAACACCGTTGATAAACTCGTCAGTTTGATAAGTTTCCTCGCATAAAACACTTCTTTTCTGAGTTCTTTTAAACATTTTGTTTCGTCTCGTACACTCGTACAAAGTGAGTCGCATCAATCCGTAGCAGCTGTCAAATCAACATTTGTTATCATAAGTTAAGTCGCATAAGATCACAGGTTGGTTCGGTAGAATATTTATACACTCGCATTGTATGTTATTATTCATCACATAATATATGCACGCATATCGCCTCCACTTTTGTACGTAGAAGGCCTTTTCGCGACATCTTATAAGTAAAATTTTGCACATATAAAGCCTCCAGGTGATTTTGTTATACGTACATTTTGGTTGTCTGGGAAGCGTTCACAGATAATTGCAGACACTTTGTGGAAAAGGTGGATAAAAGAATATCTACCTGCTCTTAATTGCCGAACCAAATGGTTGGAGGAAAGTAAACCATTGGCTGCGGGAGATTTAGTTTTCATCGTAGATGGACCCAACAGGAACGGGTGGATTCGAGGCCAAGTAGAATCTGTATATATTGGCAAGGACAATCGCATCCGACAGGCATCAGTTCGTACCGCTCACGGAGTGTATCGTCGACCTGTAACCAAATTGGCGGTTATTGAAATTGCATCTTTTGGTAAATCTGTTCCAAAACTAGGTTCTGGACAGGGTTTACGGGCCGGGGAACTGTTACCACCACTACCAACGGTCGGCGTACCTACTGCCTAATCTACATACGTTGTCATCGCTGATGAGACTGACAGTCCGATTGAAAGGCAATTGATTTCGTAATAGCCATCGAATGGTGTATAACGTGGTCTTGATCCTATGTGCAATATGATTGATTTTGTGAATTTCCCGATTAAAATTTGGTACATATAAGTCTTTGAACTGGTGAAATATCTTTAAGCTCGATAGGTAATTCAATAATCTTGAATTCGTGAAATAGTTGTTAGAATGCCCTGTTTTTATATGTAGTTTGCCAATATAGGTTATCTCCCCTCAATTGTGCCATTAAACCCGAAGTACTTGCGGATACCACCATAGAATTGTTGAACTCCAATATACAACACATGTAAGCCTCCACAATTTAGCCGTTGAATGATTCTAATTACTAAATTTCGATTTATTTAGATTGTATAGACAATTCATTCGTACGTTGCCTACCACTTTTCTCAGAGTCAGGGTTTGGAAACTAAATATGTAAGATGATCCATATTGTATTCAATAGTCAAAAGTTCGATAATAATAAAATCTCTTTTTAGTTTGAGCTGATTCTCTAAAACGCGCTGCTTCAAAAATTAGTAACCACTCTGTGTCCGAACAATTAGACTGGCCCAGCTTAGTATGGGAGAAAATTAAAGTTGTATAATTCCACGGGGCACCCTCCAGGATTATTCCATAGATTTAGAAGAAGCCTTCCTGAAAGTTTCAGCTCATTTAGTCGTTCCATGAGCTGGCGCATTTGAATTGAAATTAATATGGGATTTCCAGCTCAAACATATGGGTTTCAGCACTTCATCTACTGTTTGGTTCAGGAAGATCGTTGATCGCGTTCAATTGCACCCAGAATGTCAAAAACACTACTTGATACCATAGTGAACAATATTGTAGAAGATTGTATCATGATTAAAATTGATAAAGTTGGTGTTTTAACTATTTGAAGCAGATTTGCTAACCTCATGCTATGCTTTGTATTTCTTCAACATAGCCACTAAGCGCATCATAGCCACCTATGACGCTGGGCGAGCTGATGCACAAGGCGCATGCATATATGTGATTGTACGGGAGGCTGATTCAGCCTAACTTTCAATAACTGAAAAGTTAATGAAAACGAGCTCAAATCCAGATACAACCTTCTACAATTATGTTCATTAGGGTATCAACTAGTGTTTTTGTCATTCTGGGCTCAATTGAACTCGACCAACTAGTATACGGAACGAAACAGTGACATTTGGTCAATTCACTATATATTTGAAACGAATATCCCAAACAAACTACAAATTGAATGCGCCAGCTGGTGGAGCAACCAATCGAGTTGAAATTTTTTTAGAGCTTTTCTCTTACCCTAAGGATCATATCTAGGGGGTGCCCGTTGAGTTTTACAACATTTTTGTTTTAGGGCCAGTCTACTAATCATGTTTACTAGACTGCCTATAGATAGATGTATGCATAGCAATACTTAAATAATTTCATTCCATTCTTGCTTTGTTACAACCTAAAATTTCTTTAGAACAACTCCACTGTCCAATTTGCTTCCAGTTTACGGTAACTTTCGGAAATTTGGGGTTGATTTTTAAACACGAATACCTGATGAATATCTTCTTCAAACAACGGAAATGATACCTCCTCATAAGTGCAATCGCATTAAAAACGACTGCACGAGAAAAACGTGTATCGAATCGTTATTAAATTTGATAATTTTTGGCTTGAATCGAATCCACTTTGGGAGTTCATTTTCTGTTTTTTTTTCTCTTCCTAATGATCGCTCTGCAGCAGGCTTCCCCTACGATACCCCATCACCAACCGGAGAAGAAGACGTGGTTTTGTTCTGATGTGCTGTTAGCGAGACGATGCTGGTCCGGTTGGTCGTGAGGTGGCCTCCTCCTGGCGCATTACGATCGGTGTGGTCCAATTTGATTAAAACAGTTGGAGTTCTCAACCCTCTCGATCCATCTCTTTCACTCCTCTTCCGAGGCTCTTTGGTCGCTAGGGTGTCCCAAAAAAAAGTGTCAAAGTTTTATTTGTTTACCCTTAAACGATAGATTAAAGTGATAGATGAAAGAGCTTTACACATGAATATCATTAAACAAATATGGGGCGGTCCATTAATTACGTAAGGGTTTATTGGGGGAGGGGGGTCTGAGATTTCTTACGCGCCATACAATTAATTTTTAATTTTCAAACACAAAATCTTACCTTGGGGGAGGGGGGGTTGAAAAACTCCGAAAAATGTCTTACGTAATTAATGGATAGCCCCTATGTCTAGAGGGTAGAGAGTCTAGAGGGAATGCATGTATCGTATACCTATGTATGCAATCAAATTTTCATAAAAACAATTTGGAAACGTCTAGGACTGACATTTCAAACAATGCAATTCGTTGTACAGATGCACTAGGTCCATTGTAAACGGTTAACCTTCCGTCAGTCGCTCAAAAAAAAGTTACACCAGCGGTCGCATCGTGTACTGAGTACACGCGGAGCAATTTTGATTGTACATCCAAAGCTAGGCAAGATAGAATATGGATGTCTTTGACAAATTTCTTCAGTCCAACGGTACCAATTGGTCAGTGGACAGAGAACACTTTGGAAACATCCTCATCTTCCTGTGGCCATCGGATTGTGCCCCGGGGGAACCGATGTAGTGGACATTTCGCAATGCAACATCTCGTACACAAATATCTCAGGATCTAGATTTTTTAGCAAGATGGTGTCTTCGGCAAAGTTGTTCAGTAGGTCAAGGGCTAACATGTGATAGGCTGCTTGTTTCGAAGTTCTGCCACCAGATGGTGCTAGTGAGCATTTAATTTTTCAAACACCGATATCTCAATATCCTGATTACCTAGAAAGATAATGTCTTCGACAAAGTTGGTTAATAGGTCAAGGACTAACATATGATAAGCTACCTAACAAGAAAAACTGCCACAAGATGGCGCTAGTGAGCATGCAATATTTTAATCACGGATATCTTAGGATCCCGATTTTTTACAAAGATGGTGTTTTTAGCAAAGTTGTTCAGTAGTTCAAGGGCTACCATGTGATGATCTTCTTGATTTGGAATTCTTTCAATAGATGGCGCTAGTGAGCATGCTATTTTGCGAACACAGATATCTCAGGATCCAGGTTACCAATAAAGTTGACGTCTTCGACAAAAGTGTTGAATAGGTCAAGGTCTAGTATGTAATATGCCACCCAACTTGAAATTCTACCACCATATAGCACTAGTGATCATGCTGTATTTTGATCGCCAATATCTTAAGATAATGATATTTTAGCAAGATGGTGTTTTCAGCAAAGATTTTTAGTAGATCAAGGACTAAACATGTGATATGCAGTTTGATTCGGAATTCTGCCACAAAACGAAATTTTCGAATTGAATTATTTCAGGATCCTGGTTAGGAAAATAAAATTAGATTACAAAGATGCTGTCTTTGATGAAGTTGTTCTTTATGTCATGGACCAAAGTGTTAAGTGTAAAATATACCTACTCAAAATTCTTCCACATTCAATTTAAAATGCAATGGGATGCTAGATTTCAAAAACTTCCATCAGGCTAGAGAAAGAGCTCCTGGTTTATTTTTTTTTCAAATACAGAATCTCAAGTTCCCGATTATTTTAAAACTTGATGTCTTCATCAAATTTATTAGGTAAGGAAAGTGCTCACATGTTATTGGCAATTATATTTTGAATTATGTAACCCTGCGCCAGTGAGCATTTAATTTTCTGAACATCTTATGATACTGATCATTTGGGCTCATCGATACATGTTTTGTCAAATGTTAAAACATTTCGCTGCAAGTAAATTAATAGATAAGCACAAAATAAAATAAAACATATAGGGTTCATTCTACTTCAAACTCTAGATTCAAGTTGAACAATATTTTTTTTATATTTAGTAGAAAAGTAGGACGCAAACTTCTCGTTGCTGGTGATAATCTAAATTCGTTGCTGCACATCTCGTGAGAGCACACTCTCGCAGTACTGGTCGGGTTTGATATTATGGCACGTCTTTTTCCTCCGGAAAATCAGCTTGAGAGATAGGCTTATGTTTATCGCCGTTACCGATAATTTCACTTACTGGTTGTTTACAAATAACACCTTTTACTGCGGGCCGTGCTTACAAAAAATGAACGATTTCGTTGTGCATTCATCCACTTCATGTTCATCCGGTGAACATTCGTCGTCCGGATGTTGGTCCGGATGTCATTTTATGTAAACATTGCCCGCATTTAGAGCAGAAAAGAAAAAGAAAGTCGAGGATAAAAGAAGACCGTGGATAAGTCCATTCGAGGTGATTCGAACAATGTTGTAGTGTGCGTGCCATCCCGTGAGTCACCATGAGAAACCGAGTTTCTCATATCACTTTGCACTAACACACATCCATCTTTGTTTTTGCGTAACAGCTTTCTGCCGCTCATGAGCATCTGTACGTGCCATAAGTTCTTTTGTTCTTTTAACTTTTACTGTGCGCCGTATATTGGAGCTGTCTCGCTCTCTCTCACGGGCAACTCGAAAACAGCGCGCACAGAAAAAGTCAAACGTTTTATAGCATGCATAGGCTCATTAGATATTTGATAGGCCTTTTATTTTTTTTTTCAAATGGAA
Organism: Aedes aegypti; assembly: GCF_002204515.2. Lineage (NCBI taxonomy): Eukaryota > Metazoa > Arthropoda > Insecta > Diptera > Culicidae > Aedes > Aedes aegypti. The sequence continues at coordinate 180,393,430 of NC_035107.1, forward strand.
GTAGAAATGAAAAGCTACGTGTACTAAGTCTAGCACCAGTTTTAAGGCTATTATTCGCATTATGTAAACCAATCAATGTGCTCAAAATATACTGTTTGAAAGCAGAAAAATACTACGTTTACTGCAGTATGCTATTGACAATTTTATCAGAAAATTCAGTCGAATTCACAGAATAGATGTTTTCTAGAAAACCTATTACGCCTTCATAATATTTGATCATTATTTTGTATAATTGTTTACCTTTTAGAACCACCGACACGTTCGGCATTTGCATAAAAGAACTGTCACAGACCTTCCGAATCAGCTGATTTGAGACGTCTCGTGAAAAAGCCTATTGCTCAATTGTAAACACCATTGACAGTTCTTTGATTTCAGCACAGACAAAAAAAGCGTCACATTCTCATAGGTGTCCATCGATCATTTTTTTAACGACCGATTCGTATATATGCGACCAACTGCAGGATTTTGATCTTCATATTTTTAAATATAGTCAAACCTGTATTAGTCGATGTTCCATAGTTCGATATCGACTCATGAAACCATACTTAAAACAAAAAAAATAATAATTACTATAATGTTCCCTTTTATCAGCTTTCTAAAGAATATCTGTTCCATGAGTCGATGATCTTTCGAGTATCGACGGGAAATTTGACTGTCCTTGAAATTCTGAAGTATATTCTGATGCGATTTTCATGCTGAAGAGCACCGTTTTCGAATCAAACGGTTTATTACATGTTGAACATGCTTCAGTTTTGGACAGAATAAACAACTTAGTTGAAGACGTCATTTTCATGATTAAGCAATCACGATCCTAGATATTTGGGTTGAAAATTTAGCATACTCAGTGGCACCATCTAGTGGAAGAATTCCCAAACAAGTATGGCCCATCACAAGTTTGTACTTGACTTAATTGAGATATTCGCGATCAAAATACGCCATCTGTTGGTAGAATTTCAATTTGGGTGGCATATTACATGCTAGACCTTGACCTATTCAACACTTTTGTCGAAGACGTCAACTTTATAGGTAACGTGGATCCTGAGATATCTGTGTTCGCAAAATATCATGCTCACTAGCGCCATCTATTGAAAGAATTCCGAATCAAGAAGATCATCACATGGTAGCCCTTGAACTATTGAACAACTTTGCTGAAAACACCATCTTTCTAATCGGGATCCTGAGATATCCGTGATTAAAATATTGCATGCTCACTAGCGCCATCTTGTGGCAGTTTTTCTTAATAGGTAGCTTATCATATGTTAGTCCTTGACCTACTAAACAACTTTGTCGAAGACATCATCTTTCTAGGTAATCAGGATATTGAGATATCGGTGTTTGAAAAATTAAATGCTCACTAGCACCATCTGGTGGCAGAACTTCGAAACAAGCAGCCTATCACATGTTAGCCCTTGACCTACTGAACAACTTTGCCGAAGACACCATCTTGCTAAAAAATCTAGATCCTGAGATATTTGTGTACGAGATGTTGCATTGCGAAATGACCACTACATCGGTTCCCCCGGGGCACAATCCGATGGCCACAGGAAGATGAGGATGTTTCCAAAGTGTTTTCTGTCCACTGATCAATTGGTACCGTTGGACTGAAGAAATTTGTCCAAGACATCCATATTCTATTTTGCCTAGCTTTGGATGTACAATCAAAATTGCTCCGCGTGTACTCAGTACACGATGCGACCGCTCGTGTGACGGGCCCGGTAAAAAAAAGTTACACGAGCGGTCGCACTGGTGTACTGAGTACACGCCTAAAAACTTAGGTTAAAAACATGATGTTTTCGAATACTTTTCGTTGATTTTTTCGAAAAATTTCTTCTCTACAAGCAAGAAGAAGAGTAGATCTTGGAATAGGACCAACACCCGGATCAATTTGAAGGGATTTTCAACGTGTTTTTCGACTTTTCGCAAAGTGCGTGTACTCAGTACACTAGGGCGACCGACGGTGGGTTAACAAACCAACAATTTTGTACTGAACATATATTTTCCCTCTCATTCTATACTAATTATTATCAAAATATCTTGGCTCAGAAAACAAAAAATGAAACCTCTTTTTGTGGACCAAAAAGTCTACATAATATATATCATATATATATATATATATATATATATATATATATATATATATATATATATATATATATATATATATATCAGCTACAACTTTGCCGAAGACCGTTTTTAAATCGGACGCCCCAGTAATTAGTTATTGATTTTTGAATGAGTTGTAAAACTTTGGCTATAATTATTGGGCTGTTCTGCAGGCATCACTGGATATATGCAGTAAAACATAGTAGCCATGATTTGTGCGTGCTATCTTTCGCGCCAGATGCAGCAATGTTGCCTGTTCAGAAGTTAAATGAGCACTACTGAAGAATTTGTGACTGGATATAAATCGATAACTAATTACTGAGGCGTCCGATTTGAAAACGGTCTTCGGCAAAGTTGTAGCTGATAAATGTATCTCACAGTATCAACGTGGCTTTTATCCCCAAGAGCACATGGGCAAACACTATGACCGATTGAATGAACTGCATGCGTTTCCCATAGTAATTTCCATATAAACTTTAAAGGGCTTGTGCAGTCTCAGTTTTCATCCAAATGAGCTCAAACTTTGGGAGGACACTCAGAATTAGATCTAGAATCGAATGAGCGGTGTGGAGCAAAAACGATTTTTTGAACCACTCTACTACATATAACTTGATAACCCTTTCCTTTTAACATATAAACATTTAAAATTTTTGAGATGGCACCATTGACATATGAAATGAATTTAAGCGATATAAATTCTCATCAAGCTTTGTTTATGAGATCTAGAACTATACTTTTCATAAAGCGGATACGAGCAACTTCTAGACATTTTTCAGTTGAGTTTTGATGTATGCAGCTTTTTCTTCTGATACACAAATCTATCCTGAACTTTTATTTTCTGGCACACCCTATTGGCCACCCTTGAACGTTCGTTATGAGCATGGCATAAGGTCTTCTTCTCCTTCCATAATAGAGCTATCATAATCTCACACTCCTGCATGAGGGCCTTTTCGAAGCAACTACACGAAGCCACAAGCAACCCTATCATTTGGGAGATTTCCCCCGTTTTCCAAACGAAGAGTGTGGGCCGCACACGGTTCTCACCTGAATGTTGTGTTATTGGATCACCGCTTGTGGATTAATGATAAACTTGTTTTGATCTTCTCACGAGCCAATTAGGTATGGTGTATCGTCAGCTGGTTAATGGTCGCCGCTGGATAGGTTCACTTTTTAATTTCCAAATAGTTTGTATCCTTCAAAGCTGTGAAAAATGTAATTATTCTTTAGACAGACAGAAATATGTTATCATTTGCGTAAGCCGGTATTAAATAGCGTGTTGGACTATTGTAAAGTTTATTTGGTCATGATTTGATAATTTGGAAACAAATGGACGTTGAATAAAACATGTACATTACCGATGTATGAAAAATCATTGAAGTGGATATGTACATACAGAATATCACTGAATATGAATGCATTAAATTTTGGCAGTATCTGTTTGGGGTAAAATAGTTGCCTTAATTCAATTGCAATGCACTGTAGGTTTCTATGAGTTTCTTTTTCATCGAATATTATGAATATTTGAACTCTAATCAATAACGAATATGACAAAAAATAATGTAAATGAACAGAACTCAGTACTATACTATAAAACTCCAGCTAGGAGTTGTATCCTTTGACAGAAACGCGTGAGTTTTGAAAGCATTAAGGGAAATTTTCCGTTTTTGCAAGTATGAAGAGAAAATATCCAACCTTTTTGCAATCTTCAACAGATGACACGCACAAACTCCCAGTTTCAAAAACTTTGGTTTAAAATTACGAAAAAATTTGATGTTTTATACGCCTATGTATGATGATAGCAACTCTATCCTCATGCTCAATCCAAGCAATTATTTAACCCCTCTACCGGCAGCTTCATTTTTTACCGCATGATTCAAATTCAAATAGTTATAACTTTTTTGTTTTTCAATATTTTTGCACTACTTTTTCACAAGTTTTCAAAAAACTCTTCTAGTTTGTGGATTTGTGTCTATATTGATGATTGGTCATCTGGTTTTGAAGATATTCCAAAATTCCTTGGGGGATCGACCCGTAACGATAACCCCTCCGTAATTTCTCAGGCTACAGAAGTTTAATCGTATGCGGATATTCACTCTTCGGAACAATACAATAATGAGAGTATGTTGTGAAAAAAATAAGGCAATTTGGAGCAGCGGTCTTTAAAGTAATGAATGTTTAAGTTTCTTGAACCACGCTGGCCAAATATAGATCTTAACAACTTCAAAAAAAAAACATCATATCGTAATTTACAGATATTTTCAAGAATTCTTAATTGATTTGTATGATTTTTTCAGAGTAGCTCCTTATTACCGGGCAAAATATAGCCCACATTTTATTTTTTTGATAAATTGACCAAATACGAAATGGCCACCAAAGTCATTTTATATGGAAAATGTCGGTCCCCCAAGGAACGTCGGTTTATCATCAAAACCAGATCATCAATGAATAATATCGACACGGATCCCTAAACTAAAAGAGTTGTTTTAGAACTTGTGAAAAAATGGTGCAAAAATATTGAAAAACAAAAAAGTTATAACGATTTGAATATTTATTTTGCGGTAAAAAATGAAGCTGCCGGTAGAGGGGTTAAATAAACAAAAATGTTTGAATCTCTTGTGAGTTTCGATCCAGGTTTCAAATAAGTTTCAGTAATAACTTTGAAAATTTTGTTTGCATCCGTCAAAGAAAATTTTTTTAGTTCTTTATTAGTATCATTCCAAACACTACATTCATTTCTTATATCGAGGTGTTCTGTGTTAGACAACACTATCATCCTAATTTGGTACAATAAAATTAAGCTTTTATTAGTTTACATCATATTACATTTCATTTGCCGTAGCAGTTACGAATTTCTACAGGTAAAATTATTTCACCTGCTTATAAGAGAAAAAAAAAACGCTTTCAAGTTACTCAACCTAAATATATAACGAATTAATCGTGGCAATATACTTAACCAACATATTACGTATTAAGATTGCAACGATTTTTATCTAAAATTATGAATTATTTTATTTGACATATGTTCCTATGTTTCAATATTGGATATTCTATGTAACTCATTAGTGCTATACCAAGGAGGAAGCTTCAGAATCATTTTCAAAATTTTATTTTGAATCCTCTGCAGAGCTTTTCTCCTGGTATTACAACAGCTAGTCCATATAGGTACAGCATACAACATGGCTGTTTGAAGATCAGAAGAACAAGCTTAAGACAAAGCTTAGTTTTTCTGTTAATAAGTGGATACACAAATTTTATATATTTGTTAAATTTGGCTGGAATGCCCTCAATGTGATTTTTGAAAGTTAAATTTCTATCTAGTATAAGCCCTAGATACTCAACTTTATCCGACCAATTTATTGGAACCTCTCTCATCGTGACAACATGTCTACTTGAAGGTTTCAAATAAAGAGCTTTTGGTTTATGTGGGAATATTATTAGTTGAGTTTTGGAAGCATTAGGAGAAATCTTCCATTTTTGCAAGTATGAAGAAAAAATATCCAAACTTTTTTGCAATCGACTACAGATGACACGCAGGCTTCGTCCTTTGGCGGAGAGGCCTGTGTCATCCGCAAACAAAGATTTTTGACATCCCTGAGGTAACTCAGGTAAGTCAGATGTGAAAATATTGTATAATATTGGTCCCAAAATGCTGCCTTGAGGAACACCAGCTCTTACAGGAAGTCTTTCAGATCTGGAGTTCTGAAAATTAACCTATGAATGGAATGATAGTGTTTCCTAACACAACATTTTGATATAATTGATGTCTTATGTACGATTGAAATGAAATTAATCAATGTATTAAAGCAAACCTGTTAAAATATAATTTAAATTATCTGATGTGCAACTGTTTAGTTTTTGTGCAACTGTAATTTCAAGCATTCACTTGGTCAACCTCAAAAGTGTATCTAGTTTCCGGAACCTTGAACTTCAGGAGTAGTATGTCTAAGGATCTTTGGACTCTCTTTACGCTCATGCGTTTCACAGTGCTCTTATTAGTTTGCTGTTTGAACCCATTATTTTGGTATGGAATTCCATGTTCTTTTTTTTGCAAGTTTTCTTCTTATAGTGTTTATTACGCTATTTATTAGTGTATATTGGTGCCCTAGCGTAGATGTGATTGGGAAACTCAAAGAAAACAATATGCACTTTGTCTCGAAAACAAACAAAAATTTTTTTTTGCTTTCTATATTCCACGTGGTGAGATGGTAGGGGGGGGGGGTATATGACAGAGGCAAATCACGCAAATGGCTCCAGTGGAGCTGGCCTTCTGATACCTAACGTTCAAATAATTGTAGCATCAAAAATCAAAAAATGTTATTTTTTTTGTCGATAAATATAATTTTTAAAACATTTTTACATACGTTAATGTTGTTTTCGCAGTGGAACGACATACGTTGCAAACATTTTTCCATTCTATTATCGGTAACCGATGTGGCAAGAAAAATATCGATTTACTAATTGGGACTGAATATTCAAACCAAGCAGCAGAGTTTCTTACCAGTAGTTAGAGTTATGAGCCACCCACCGAGAGGGGGTGAGAAACAAGAGCCCTGAGAGGAAAACTCCCGTCATTATCCATTACGTGAGGGTTGGGCCGAAGTACACGTTCTCCGATATCACGTGCATGTTGCTCGAGTAATGCGAAGGTACCCTTTTCATGCATTGCTCACCTACCCATTCCTCCGAATCTGATATCCTATGAATAATCATCAAATTAATACCGATATCCCATGCATTCACTCAATATTTTACATATTTAACGATGCTTGGCTCACTTCTTGAGTCCAATTTTTTCCTCGCTCCTCGTGCTTCTTACGAGACACGAACCTTCCAAGCAGCTCGGAAAAGTTTAATGATTGTTTGCTTATACCAACACAACTCGATTACACCCCCTCCTCTACCCAGGTCACGTGCAAGCCAGATATATTTTATAGGGCAAATGATGGATTTCTAGTTTACCTTTGACGTAAGGAGCTGGTAATTGCTGCTTAGCCCGTCACCCAGACCATCTCTCAGCCTACAAGGTCTGCTCATTACCTACTACAGGTCGGTGTCACGAGGGTTAAGTTGAACATTGTTATCACGGCACCGCTCTTCGGTCTGATTTGTGATGATGGGGAAAAGATTGTTGACTTCGTGTGGATGTACATCAAACAGGGTGAGATGAACTGATTAACTTGATATATAACGGTGCAAACGCCCGTAATTAATATGAAAAATATTGTTTCAAGTAGTTTTTCGAATGACCCTTTTCCCGAATACCATTTTCTCTCACGCCTCATTTCTTCGAAAAGTGATGTAGTTAAAAATGTGCCATATTAGTCTTCTGTATCAGAGTGATGAACAAAAAACAACAATAGGCAATAAAATAAAGAAGATACATGGGTCATTTCATACCTAGTGTCCACACATATTTACACATATTTTATTCAATCAAATCTTGGTGAAATGTTCATTACCTAAAAACATGCAAAGAGGTACATTGGGAGCACCCAAAATTATTCTAACCGTGATTTTTTTTTTTGGTTTCATGATAGTTTTGCACCACCATCAGTCTTCTAATTTCAGAATCTCCGCTGATGATTGGTCATCTAGTTTTGAAGATATTGTGATGTTCCTTGGGAACCAGCACTCCCCATATAAAATTTCTTTAGACACCTCGATTTTCAATCAAATTTATCACAATAAAATATGGGCTGTACAATGTCAGGTAATAAAAAACATCTTCGAAAAAAAAACCATACAAACTGGTTAGGTGGCATAAAAAATCTAAAAATTGAAAAATGTTTTTTTAAAGATTTAAGGATCTTTATTGGTTAGACAGACTCTATATTGAAGATTCGAAAAGCGAAAAGCTGAATATGATAAAATAAACTGTGGTCACAAATATTTACGTGGATTATGGCTATGTGTCAGTTCCCCAGGAATTCCAGAATATCTCTAGAACCAGCCGGGTGGTAGGTCATTTGGCATAAAGTCGTTTGGCATAAATCCGTTTGGCATAAGATCATTTGGCATAATGGTCTTCTTCTTCTTGGCATTTACGTCCTCACTGGGACAGAGTCTGCTTCTCAGCGTAGTGTTCTTATGAGCACTTCCACAGTTATTAACTGAGAGCTTTCTTTGCCAAAGTTGCCATTTTCGCATTCGTATCTTGTGTGGCAGGTACGATGATACTCTATGCCCAGGGAAGTCAAGGAAATTTCCATTACGAAAAGATCCTGGACCGACCGGGATTCAAACCCAGACACCTTCAGCATGGCTTTGCTTTGTAGCCGCGGACTCTAACCACTCGGCTAAGGAAGGCATAATGGTCATTTGGCATAATAGTCGTTTGGCATAATGCGTCTAAAATCAAGCATTTCTTAAGATGACATTCGTTTTTTCGTTTTTATTGAATCTTTCTGATGACATCAGGCTTGTTTTGAAGTCAATTGGCAGTTTATTCAACAATCATATGCTCTTGAATAAACTAAAGCATATTAGGAAAGTAATTGCCAACAGTATTTTGTTATTTATCTAGAAATTACCCTTCTTTCAAATATTAATCCTTCTTTTGAGTTTCGCTATTGGAATAATTTTTTACACTGAGGATTTTGAAATGTTCAGCACAAATTTACCCTTCTTTCAAACGTTCTATGTTTTATTTTTTCGAAATATGATGAAAATTTCAAAAAATTTCTCCTTTTTAAAACATAGGCTGTTCTTTGGAGCTATATTTTTTGAATATTTTATTGTTTCCATTTGGCAAATGGGCAGCATTCGATTCTGCTCAAATTTTTAGCACTCATATTTGTCGTAACTTTATACATCTCAGGGTGGTGAACGAACTGGCCATCTAATATGCAACCATCTTTATGTAATAGGCGGTTATTTCGAGTTTTACCGTCCTCATCATTTTTTCCAACACGTGTATAGCCGAGAATGACAGAATACCTTTTTCTTTTGATTGCTTATCGTTCTTTCTCGTCCACTATCCAGCCACTGAAGACTATTATAGCACCTATTTATATTATTCTGGGAAACCGGTCATTCGGGGAAATGGTATTTGAGGAAAAGGGTCAAGGGAGAAAGGACATTCGAAGAAAAGTAGTACAATCAATTCGATGATTATGAACTCAATTGTTGATGTCTTTTCGTTTTATTATGCCGCAATAATTCTTGGCGTCCAATTCTATTGGTTTAATCACAAATTTTGCCTTCTTTAAAAAAAAAAGCTGTTCTATATATTTATACTGTTTTAAATATTATTATTTCATTTGATTTATGCTGTGATAAGATTTTTTTGCGTTAGATCCTTAAACATTTTAATCGAAAAAAAATCTGCTGTCGTATATAGGCTATTTTTGCATTATGCTGCAGTAATAGATTATTGGATTTTAGCTTTTAATATTTTGCAAACAAATTTTCCCTTCTTTCATCAAGTAATTTTCAACAAGTTTTACGTCCAAACTGGGACAGAGCTTGATCTACAGAAATATTCTATGAGCGTTCCCTGTATTAATAACTGCGAACTTTCGTTGCCAATTTAATATTTTAAAATATGTATATCGCAAAAAGCTCAACGATACTCTATATTCTGGGATGTAGCGAAAATTATTATTCCGAAAAGATCTACCACCAGACTCTTCACGAGTTTTATTTAGTTATGTGCTCTAATTTCACAACAATTTTTGACATTCATAGCTTGGAAAATCTCTGAACGGTGGTGTTCGTTGAGAACCTACCAAATTTTTTTGCTATGGGTTCGGTGGTGTTTATCTCGGTAAAAGCTTCAAAAATGCCGATATTTATTCTAAATCAATCATTATGCCAAACGACCATTATGGCAAACTACTTTATGCCAAACGGCTTTATGCCAAACGAAGTACAATCATCCAGCCGACCAATGATTAAAATCGACACAGATTCTAAGACCAGAAGAGTTTTTCGATGACTTGTGAAAAAATGATGCAAGAAAACTAAAAAGTTATTGCGATTAAAATATTGTTTATGGTGAAAAATGATACTAATGGAAGAGGTGTTAACTGAGAGCTTCGTTGCCAGTTGCCAGTTTTGCATTCGTGTTTGGACCGCTTAAGGAAATTATTTTGGGATTTTGTCCCAATTTATTAATTGCGCAGCGTAAATATGTCAATGATCATGACAAAATGTACAGAAAAACTTCCTTCATGAGATAAAAATGCTCACACAAAATGTGCAGAAAAAAATTCTTTAAGAAATAAAAATGTTCTTACTCCGAAGTAGGTCCAAAAAATTTCAATTGTAAAGAGCTGTTTGTCATTATTTTGGACACTCCAATATATTTTGACCCTAAAAGTAACTTGTGGGCTAAAAAAACAGTAAGAGAATGAGGGGCCAGGCTACTAAACTTCTAAATTGTTGTGATCCGACAAGTTCAACACTACTACAGAGCATGCATTCGGACAACAACAGCTAGTGGGTAACGATCACGTAATAAATTGTACAAGGTCGCTGTGTCTAAATCTGAAAGTACAATCCGGCGTCCTTAAGGGGAAGAGAAATTGAAGCTAAACTTCAAATTTTCAAGAGCACATATCTGGAGAACCGAACAATCGTTTAACAGTTTAAGTGAGTGAAAAGCTGCCAGAAGGTCGAATTACATTGATTCTCATTGTCCAGGGGACACACATGTTATAATTGATGCAGATTAACTCTTATAAGACTATATTTAGTCATATATCAGTTGATATATCTTAATTATAACATGTGTGTTACTCGGGTGATTCAGGTCATTTCGGATACTCGGTAACCTGGCACTGGTTCCTGAATGTACCTAGAAGGGTTATTTTCTGAAACTTGAAACTTGTGCCGTACCGTGCGACGGCTCAAAATTCATGATTTTTTATCCATAACATCATAGCTATAATGCCATGGATTTATATGAGGTTCTGGCCATATCCGGATACCCGAGAATCGGTTCCGACAGGGCTTTAGTAGGACACTTTTATAATTTTGTTCATTCATATCGTATGACGGCTCAAAATTCATTATTTTATCAAGAATATCGTAGCTATAATGCCATGAACCAATACGAGGTTCTGGTCATTTCCGGATTCTCAAGTATCAATTCCGGAAGGGCCTCAGTTGGACACTTTTGTAATCCTATTCACTCATATCGTGCGACAGCTCAAAATTTGTGATTTTTTATCCTGAAAATAACCCCTATTCTTGTTAACGTTCAAATATACTTTCGATAGAAAACAGTTTTCCATTCCCCTTTACGACAGCAAAATCAAAAGGGCCATGAATTCGAAAGAATATTATTCGTTCGAAAGTCGTCGTAAAAAAGAATGAAAATGCCATGGATCAATATGAGGTTCTGGTACCTTGTTGTCGGTCCAAAATCGAAGCCTCTCAAGGAGCATTTACGCTACACTTTCCATCGTGACTTGATATACGATGAAATATCCACCCAGACAACCAAAATGTACGTATAACGAAATCACCTGGAGGCTTTATATGTGCAAAATTTCACTTATAAGATGTCGCGGAAAGGCCTTCTACGTACAAAAGTGGAAGCGATATGCCTGCATATATCATATGATGAATAATAACATACAATGCGAGTGTATAAATATTCTACCGAACTAACCTGTAATCTTATGCGACTTATCCTATGATAACAAATGTTGATTTGACAGCTGCTACGGATTGATACGACTTATTTTGTACGAGACGAAACAAAATGTATAAATGAACTCAGCAAAGAAGTGTTTTATGCGAGGAAACTCGTCAATCTGACGAGTTTATCCACGGTGTTTTGCGGGTTTGATGTAATTAGTATGAATAAACGAGTTGTAACGTGAACATTCATGCGATTTCTGATTGCCTGGACATGAGTCGACCGGGCAGAGTATATGGCTGGGCATGGCGTACCATTGGTACCCCACGTACCTGCAGGAATAAAATAGATCCCTTTGTGTGGTCCTTAGCCTCTTGCCCAGCAACTCCTATCGCTACCTCCTCGTGGTACTAGCCGGGGTACGAGTAACCTTGGGGAAGATCGGGTAACCAACCTCCGGTCACAGACATGTTTCTTAGAGTGTCCTCTAAGAGGTCTGAAAGATACAGCTGCAACTCCCTGCAACTCTTCGAGATTTTTAACTTTTTTTAGGTAAACTCCTTAACCAGCACAAGTATGAACATGAGTTATTTGTAATAAAAAAAATCGAAAATATTGCAACGCTATGTGGTCTCGACCCAACCAGACATTACACCAGAGCAAGTTTACGCTTAAAATAATGTATTTAAAATGTAGTTTCCAACATTTCATTCAAATTTTGTATAAAAAACTAAAAAATTATAATAAAATGCCTTTTTTGCATAAAGGCGTATAAGTCACTTTTGCAACTACGAGGGATTAGAGAAGTATTTGCAAATAACTTCTTGCATCATCATGAGCAATTGAAGTATAAATATCGAGGTTTTTCTTGGAAAATAATTAAATTGGCGCTTAGGACAGTTTTGCGATTATGCGTATATTATTTGTCATTTATGCAAATCGTAGCTGTTTTGATCAGAAACAACTGTCTCTTGCATACCAAGGTGCTCAAATGGCTTGATCTTCCAGTTTTGATTTTTGTCCCGCATCTCCATAAATTCAACGCACTGTGCGTCAGTACCATCTAACGCGACTGAATCAACCGGATGTCGCCAATGCGTACGCGCAGCATATTGAACCTGCGTTGCCGGATGAGGGCGAGCTCGATAGGGCCCCCTTGAGGACTGCTGGAGGACAGTCAAAGCAGCCATTAACGACGGTGCCGAAATCATTGTCGGATATGTGGAACGGAGCTCAAGAAACGGTAGGTTCGACGAGGAGTGCTTGAAGGTTTAGGGAGAGAAGAATGCAGTGCGGACTGCAATGATGCAGCATAGTACGCGGCAAAACGTGGAATGATAGAGTGAAGCGGGAACAGCCTATTCTGGGACAAAAAGCGCCGCCTGGAAGAGGAGGAATGCTACGTCAGCACAGCAGACAGTGGAAACCAACCAGCCTCCACGATGGGGGAAGTTAAGGATGCCATTCAACAGCTCGAACACAACAAGCCCGCTGGTACGGATGGTATCGAAGCCGAACTCATTAAGATGGGCCCGGACAGGTTGGTCGCTTATCTGCATCGGCTGATAGTCAGAATCTGGTAATCAGAACAGCTACCGGAGGAGTGGAAGCAAGGCGTTATATGCCCTATTTACGCCGCCTACAAAGTGCTATCCCAGATTCTCTTCCGTCGTCTATCACCTTTAGCAAATGAGTTCGTGGGAAGTTATTAAGCAGGTTTTATCGACGGCCGCTCGACAACGGACCAGATCTTTTCCTTGCGGCAAATCCTCCAGAAATGCCCTACGCACCAACTGTTCATCGATTTTAAAGCGACCGTGTAGAGCTAATGAAGATCATGGACGAGAACAGCTTTCCCGGGAGGCTCACAAGATTAATAAGAGCAACGATGGACGGTGTGTAAAACTGCGTGACGATCTCGGGCGAACACTACAGTTCGATAGAGTCTCGGCGGAGACTACGACAAGGCGATTGACTTTCGTGCCTGTTGTTTTATATTGCGCTTGAAGGTGTCATGTGGAGTGCCGGACTTAACTGTCGACGCTCGATTTTTACGAGATCTGGACAATTGGTTTGCTTCGCGGACGACATGGATATTATTGGGAGAAAATTTGAAACTGTGGCAGATTCGTTCTCCCGCGTGGTACGCAAAGCAACAATAATCGTGATAATTGTGAATGCGTCGAAAACAATGCACATACCGTTTTGTCTCAAATTCCGAACAGACTCATATTCCGAACACTCGGTTTTTGTATGGCGATTTGGTTGAAATGTTTCGCTGAAATATGTCACCAAATAACAGGGAAATGGTAGTCGATTGCAATTCAATTTTAACGTCTCCAATATAATTTATTCCGCGAGAGTAGTGATGATTATCTAGTTTGAGGCCAGCAGAACAATCTCAGATAAATTTATTTGAAAAAATATTCATTTGAATACGGTTTATTCGTGCTGTTCGGAATTTGAATCAAGGTGTTCGGAATATGAGACAGAATGAACACAGTGTTCGGCATTTGAATCAAAATGTTGTTCCATACTTTTACATAAAAACTATACTAAAACTAACTGAATCAACATTATTATCGGTACACCCAACAGCTAACAGTGAGACTTTGCGAAGAAATTAAAATTTACACAAATATTAGCCAATTTATGCCAATCAGATGCATTTGAAGTCAGTGTTGGCCTTAAGTGTTCGGAATATGAGTCAAAACGGTACTAGTTGGCGGAACTGAGCGCGACAGGGCCCGCCTAAGAAGCACTGCTACGATAGATGGGGATACTTTCGAGGTGATGAACGAGTTTGTCTACCTCGGATCCTTGCAACAATGTTAGTCGAGAAATACGAAGGCGCATCGTCAGTGGAAGTCGTGCCTACAAGGAAGATTCACCCCCGCACCAAATGCACGATGTACAAAACGCTAATAAGACCCAGAGTGGATTTAAATAAGAGTGGCGTCAATTTCAAAATTGGAACGGCGGTAAACTGTCATGTCTATACAAATCCGCGTTCCAATTGAGCAGGAGACCTGTCAAATTTCGTACATAGCGTCACTCTTGTTTATAGGCACTCTAATAAGACCGATAGTCCTATACGGGCACGAGACGTGGACAATGCTCAATGAGGACTTGCAAGCTCTTGAGGAACACTTGTAAAGATGGTGTTCACTTCGGAACAGAAAGGCGTGGGGCGCAGTGTGTTAGATGGATTGACCAGGTGTACCAGGACCAGGAGAGCGTGGGTCGCAGTTAATGATGAAGAGAAGCGGCCATGAACCTAGTGAATTAGCGATACATTGTTGACAATGTGTCATCACGTTAATTGATGTAGAACCATGCAAATAAATAAAAATGATGTATCGTGAAGAAATAAGGAATTTAATGTCATGCATTTGGAACCGCGTTTCTTCCAAATTATCAAAATAATACCTAGTCTTCGATTGCTACTTAGAAGCTAACCAAAGAATCATTTTGTTTTCTTTATTGGTGTTCGGTTCAAAACCGAAGTTTAGTTTTAAGTAATTTTTGTTTGATTTGTTTTCCACCATTTAGTTTGAATTCAGCCCTAAAATCCATTTCCTTTATATAAACCCAAAATCATTGCCTCTCTTCCCCACTCCCCGTGTCAATTAGTCATTTGCGCCTTTTCCCCAATATCCACAAAAGTCAATACCTTTCCCCCATTCCCGAAACAAAAAGTAATAAATGTTAGTTTGTAAGTCAACCAGTCCAAAAGTCAGCCAGAACACACAGTATTTCCCATCGCAGCAACCCTCTCCCATCCAGCTTTGTAGTTTTTGTTCTTTTTGTTGTTTTTGTTTCGCCCTTTGACGTTTCCATGGAGATGGGAGGAGCTAGTTAGAATTTTTCAATTGTCACGATGCCAAGATTATAGGTATAAAAGTAAACAATTTTGCGCAAAGCGCATCAGTATTTTTGTAATTTTCACACCGTAAACATCGCAAATAAACCGTAAAGTGAAGTAGAAGCCAGCAATTCTTTCCTTTCACCGAAGAGCATCCAGTTCCCGTCCTCCACTGCCAGTCGAGCCGATCGCTGCTGCTGCCGAAACCATCGATTCAAGATACAGTCCACCGTTCGTCGCTGGCAATTGATTTGTCCGTTCGTTCCTGTCCACAAATTGATCCCACCCGAGGTAGTCGATTGTGGACACGGTTCGTTTGCACACGGAAAACCAATTGTCTAGCAGCATTCGAGTTCCGCCGCTTCTGGAACAGCAACAAGGGTTCCATAGTAGCGTTTGTCCCCTCGATTCGATCCACAGTCAGACCTTTCCGGTAATCTGCTGTGGACACCGTTTCGACTGCACACGGACAACCTACTAGCCCTGGCCTGTTGTTGTTAGCCAGTCGCTGGAACCGATTGCGCACCCGCCAGGATCCCGTTCCCTCCCGTTTGCCACTTTGTGCACCGCACATTGTTTGGTCCTTCGAGCCGGATAGCAGCATCGGTGGCATTCCAAGCGCAGCTGGAAGGACATTTAGTCAGCTCTGGTTGAGGAAAAAGAAATTGCTCCGCGATCATCCCTCCCCGTACGGCGTCTCTCGCGTTCCGAAAGTACAGTTCGCGCGAAGTGAAAAAGTGAAACAGGTCCGAACAAGTTCGGTGAAAATAGTTGTGTGTGTGAGCCCGTCGAGGGCTGAAAATCCTGTCCGAACAAGTTTCGGAAAAGACAGTAGAGTTGTGTTGTGAGCCCGACGTGGGCTGAAAAATCCTGTCCGAACAAGTTTCGGAAAAGACTTTAGTGTGTGTGAAAAAGGACAGTTCCAGTAGTGTGTGTGCCCAACCGGAACGAAGAAAAAGTGCTAAAACGTGTGTCGATAATGCTAGAACACACCCCCGTGAAAAGCAAGCAGGACAAAATGGCCGAGTTGAAGACGCTCATCCATCTCCGTGGCCAAGCCAAGGCCAAAGTGACCCGGATCCGGAAAGCCATCGAGGATGTTATTGAAGGCGGCGTCGTGCAGTTCACCATTGCCCAGCTGAAAGTGTACTCGAGGAATTTGGAGACCCATTTCCAAGAGTACCTCAACCTGCACCACCAAATCACAGCTTTATTGCCACCGGAAAAGCTGGATGACAATGATGCCACCTACCTTCAGTTCGAGACCCACCACACGGAAACCGCCATGTTGGTGGAAGGCCTGATTTCGTCCGCTACCCCGCAACCCAACCAGCCACCGCAAGTGCTCCAACCCGATGCAGGTATGATGCAACCACAGATTGTTGTCCAACAGCAACCACTTCCGGTTCCTATTCCGTCATTTGATGGGAAGCCGGAAAATTGGCCACGATTCCAGCAAGTGTTTTCCGACATCATGAATCGATCCAGGGACTCCAACGCTGTGAAGCTACACCATCTTGAGCGGGCACTAGCGGGTGGTTCCGCCGCGAAACTTATCGACCCAAAGACGCTCAGCGACGGAAATTTCGCCCACGCTTGGGAGTTATTGCTTGACGTGTACGAAGACGAACGAAAGGCAGTAGACTCTCACATCCATGGCTTGCTGGGTTTGAAGCGGATGAATAAGGAGAGCTCCAAGCAAATGAGGGAGCTTTTGAACGAGGTAACCCGCCACGTTGAAGGATTGAAGCTGTTGGAGCAGGATTTGGAAGGCGTATCCGAGAGGTTTGTCGTCGTCATCCTGTCCGATGCTTTCGACCCCGAGACGAGGAAGCAGTGGGAAGCTACCATTCCCCATAAAGAAATCCCAACCTATGAAGCCACCATCAAGTTTATGAAGGAGCGATGTTCTTTGTTGGAACGTTGCGAAGCCAGCCACCCGAAGTTGTCGTCCACCAAGGAATCCAACCCGAAGTCCACCCCGAAACCCCAACCGGCGAAGTCGTTTGCTATGGCTACACCCGTAGCTAATAGTGAGGCGACCTGTGAGATCTGTAGTGCGAGTCATCCCAATTTCAAGTGCGACAGGTTTGTTTCCCTAACGGTACCCCAACGAAGAGTCAAGGTAAGAGAGCTTAATCTTTGTTTTAATTGTTTGAGGAAGGGCCACCTTGCCTTGAAATGCTCTTCCAGCAAATCTTGCCAGGAGTGTCAAGGAAGACACCATACCCTACTGCATGAGCCCAAAATTCCAAAACCCGATCCAAAGCCTGTTGACATTCCAAAATCCAAACCAGAATCTGCCCAAGTTGTCGTTAGTTCCGAAGTTCCACCTCCAGTGGAAAGTGTTTCGCCTCCTGTTACGTCTAATCCTGTCCATAAGGTTCCTCGGTCGGATGGCACACTTTTGTTAACGGCCATGGTTGACGTCCTAGACAGCCATGGGAATTCCCATCCTTGCCGTGCATTCCTCGACTGTGGTTCCCAACCACATTTGGTTTCCCGTTCATTAGTAGAATGTTTGGGAATCGACCAGGAACCTGTCCACATTGAAGTGTTTGGAGCAACCGGTAAAAGATCGGTGCTCGATAGGAAGGCGACACTTTCATTCCGCTCCCGTTGCTCGAATTACCAATCCAAAATCGAATGTTTAGTCACCGATGTGGTGACTGGTCCTCTCCCTGGTCGAAAGATTGAAACCCAGTCTTGGAACATTCCCTCAGGTTTGTTGCTTGCCGATCCGAACTTCCATACTCCTGGAGAAGTTCAGCTTTTGATTGGAATGAAGCTATTCTTCCATTTAATGTTGCCCGGTCAGCTGATGCTTGGTAGTCAGTTGCCAATCCTAAAGGAAACTCGTTTGGGATGGGTTGTGGCCGGTGGTGCCGAGGATGTTGATGAGAATCAGCATTGCTATACAGCCAGTTTGCGACCGCTCACAGAATGTATGGAGAAGTTTTGGTCTGTTGAGTCGGTTGAGTCCATTGACGCCGTGTCTAGGGAAGAGCAAGATTGTGAACAGCTTTTCAGTTCCACTACCGTTCGAAATCCAAATGGTACTTACACTGTCCATCTTCCGTTGAAGGAATTCGTAAGCGAATTGGGAAATAACCGTTCATTGGCTTTGAAACGATTCCACATTCTCGAAAATCGCTTTGCCAAGAATGCTGACTTAAAACAAGCTTACGTCGATTTCATAAATGAATACAAATCGTTGTCCCATTGCCAGCCTGTAGCTGAATCTGATGATGCCCCTGACAAGCTCGTTCACTATTTGCCTCACCACGCGGTTTTGAAACCAAGCAGTTCCACTACCCGATTAAGAGTTGTCTTCGATGCCTCGGCTCGATCAACTGGTCCATCTCTGAACGATGTTCTAAAGATCGGTCCTACCGTCCAGGACGATCTGTTTTCGATAATCCTCCGATTCCGAAAGCATCGTTATGCCATAACAGCTGATATCTCCAAAATGTACAGAAGAATCCAGGTTGATGAAAGTCATTCTGGTCTTCAAAGAATTTTTTGGAGGGAAAACCCCGATGATCCACTCCAGATTCTTGAGTTGACTACTGTCACTTATGGGACAGCCAGTGCTCCATATTTGGCCACCCGAACACTTTTGCAGTTAGCCCGTGATGAATCCCAGCGTTTTCCAATAGCGTCCAAGGTAGTAGAAGAGGATGTCTATGTGGATGACGTGGTGACGGGAGCTGATACTGTTGAGCAGGCCGTCAATCTCCGTTCGGATTTGACAAATCTGTTCAACTCAGGTGGTTTTCCAGTCCATAAATGGTGTGCGAGTGATGCAACCATTCTCGACACTGTTCCAGAGGAAGACCGCGAGAAGTTTATAGAATTTGAATGCTCAGATGTCAACAGAGTTATCAAAACCCTGGGCCTACTATGGGATCCAGAGCAAGATATCTTTCGTTTTCATTGTGAGCTGAAATTCGAACCATTGTCCATGCCAACCAAACGTATCGTCCTTTCCGAGATAGCCCGGTTGTTTGATCCCTTGGGACTAGTTGCCCCGGTGATAGTTTTGGCCAAAGAGATTATGCAACGTTTGTGGAAGAATAAGGTAGGGTGGGACGATCCTTTGAATGAGGATACTTTGAAGTCTTGGCTTGAGTTTCGGAATTCTTTGAAGCATATTGATATGATCAAAATTCCACGCTTTGTTGGACTGGAAGGTGTCGAGTACATTGAAGTACATGGTTTTGCCGACGCTTCCAGTCGTGCCTACGGAGCTGTGGTCTATCTGAGAGTTGTTGCTGCCAAAGGCATCCAGATCTCATTGCTCTGTAGTAAGTCAAGAATCGCCCCGCTAACTCCTTTGACAATTCCAAAAATGGAATTGTGTGCCGCCCTGTTACTGTCAAGATTGATTCCCAAGTGCATTTCCGCTTTGAAAATCGACTTCCAGCGCGTCTGTTTGTGGTCCGATAGTAGCATTGTTCTCGCTTGGCTCAAGAAGTCTGCCAACCAGCTTGAGGTCTTTGTGCGCAACCGTGTGACGGAGATTAACACCGCTACTGAAGGCTATGAGTGGTCTTACATCCGATCGGAAGAAAACCCAGCTGATGTCGTGTCCAGAGGCCAAATGCCACAAACCCTTGCGAGCAATTGTCTGTGGTGGAATGGACCATCCTTTTTGAAATCGCGCCAGTATGAAGTAGCGAATCCTGATGCAATCTCAGATTCTGAATTACCCTGTCTAGTTTTGACTCTGCCAGTTGTCTGTGCTACCGTTGCTTTGGATGACGTTCCCTTTCTTGAAGCTTTCGGATCTTTCCGTAAGTTGCAGCGAGTAGTCGGATATGCTTTGCGTTTTGTGAACAACTGCAGATCCAGCCGTGCAAATCGCATAATTTCCAAAACTCTGACTGTTCCCGAACTGCGTAAGTCGATGATTGTCATCATCGGACTGGTTCAACGTATTGAAATGTCGGATGAAATTAGCCTGGTCTCATCCAAGAAACCCAGTCGTCGTTTGGCTGCGCTTGACCCAATGTTGGTTGATGGCTTGCTAAGAGTAGGCGGTAGATTGGAGAATTCTCGTCTGCCTTACGAAGCACGGCATCAAATCATACTCCCGAATAAGAGTCCAGTTTGTGACTTGCTGATTCGAGACATGCACCTGGAAAACCTTCATCTTGGTCCCTCTGGATTATTGTCCTTGCTTCGTCAGAGGTTCTGGTTGATCAACGCCAAATCAACCATTCGGAAGGTTTTGAGGAAGTGTGTGACTTGTTTCCGCAGTCGTCCTCGTTGTCTGCAGCCCATGATGGGCCGTTTACCCGAGACTCGTGTTGTTCCTTCCGCTCCATTCTCTCACACCGGCGTGGACTTTGCCGGTCCGGTTTTCGTAAAGGTTGGCCTCCGAAAGTCCGTGAGAGTGAAGGCCTACATATGTATTTTTGTTTGCCTTGTCACAAAGGCAATCCATATAGAATTAGTTTCTGATCTGTCATCTGCAGCATTTGTCGCTGCTCTGCAAAGGTTTGTGAGCCGTCGGGGTCTCGTGGAAGAAATCCATTCCGACCACGGCACAAACTTTGCCGGAGCTAAATCCGATCTTCATGATCTCTATTTGCTGTTCCGCGACGATCAGACTAAGGGAAAGATCGATGAGTTTTGTTGCGCACGAGAAATCGTCTGGAAATTCATTCCACCTCGATCTCCCAACTTTGGGGGATTGTGGGAGGCTGGGGTGAAGAGTACAAAAACCCACCTACGGAAAGTCTTGTCGAATGCCTGCCTCACATTTGAGGAGTTCTACACTGTTCTCACACAAATCGAAGCAGTGTTAAATTCGCGTCCCCTCTTCGCTAACTCTTTGGATACCCACGAACCCTCTGCCTTAACGCCTGGTCATTTCCTTATCGGCAGAGAATTGGTCGCTATTCCTGAGCCTACGCTTGAAGATATCCCTGCAAACCGTTTGACCCGATGGAAATACTTGCAATCTCTCCGTGAACACTTTTGGAGACGATGGTCAAACGAATACCTCAACACTCTACAAGCTCGCTCTAAATGGTTCAAGGGATCCCAGAATGTAATGCCTGGATTGATCGTTCTGGTTAAGGAAGACAAT